>NW_027478583.1:600000-933935 GCF_051014685.1 Ptiloglossa arizonensis
TGAGACGGCAACAAATTTTTCGCACTTCTGTTGCTCCAAACGCTTAACCAGAATGGCCTAAGGAAAAAATACACATACCGTTGTAATCAAGCTAGTTTCTACTTTCAGACGCAGCAGGAATTTCTGAGTTTGGTCAATCCGTTCGCGAGATATGGGACTTTGAAGCTAAGAAATGGTTAACAAGACAACAAATTTGTTGCACTTCTGCTGCTCCAGTCGCTTAACCAGAATGGCCTAGGGAAAAAATACACATACCGTTGTATTCGGGCGAGTTTCTACTTTCAGATGCAATAGGAATTTTAGGGTTATGTCAAATCCGTTCGCGGGATATGGGACTTTGAATCTAAGAAATGGTTGACAAGACAACAAATTTTTCGCACTTCTGCTGCTCCAATCGCGTAACCAGCATGGCCCATGGGAAATATACACATACCGTTGTAATCGGGCGAGTTTCTACTTTCAGACGCAGCAGGAATTTTTGGGTTTGCTCAATCCGTTCGCGAGATATGGGAGTTTGAAGCTAAGAAATAGTTGAGAAGAAAACAAATTGTTCGCAATTCTGCTGCTCCAAACGCTTAACCAGAAGGGCCTAGAGGAAAAATACACATACCGTTGCATTCGGGCGAGTTTCTACTTTCAGATGCAATAGGAATTTTTGGGTTTGGTCAATCCGTTCGCGAGTAATGAGACTTTGAAGCTAAGAAATGGTTGACAAGACGACAAATTTTTTGCAATTCTGCTGCTTCAGTCGCTTAACCAGAATGGCCTAAGGAAAAAATACACATACCGTTGTAATCAAGCTAGTTTCTACTTTCAGACGCAGCAGGAATTTTTGGGCTTTGTCAATCTGTTCGCGAGATATGGGAGTTTGAAGCTAAGAATTAGTTGAGAGGACAAAAAATTTTTCGCACTTCTGCTGCTCCAAACGCTTAACCAGAATGGCCTAGGGAAAAAAAAACATACCATTGTAATCGGGCGAGTTTCTACTTTCAGACGCTGCAGGAATTTTTGGGTTAGGTCAATCTGTTCGCGAGATATGGGAGTTTGAAGCCAAGAAATAGTTGAGAAGGCAACAAATATTTCGCACTTCTACGGCTCCAATCGCTTAACCAGAATGGCCTATGGGAAAAATACACATCCCGTTGTAATCGGGCGGGTTTCTACTTACAGATGCAATAGGAATTTTAGGGTTAGGTCAATCCGTTCGCGAGATATGGGACTTTGAAGCTAAGAAATGGTTGACAAAACAACAAATTTTTCGCACTTCTGCTGCTCCAATCGCGTAACCAGGATGGCCTAGGGGAAATATACACATACCGTTGTAATCGGGCGACTTTCTACTTTCAGACGCAGCAGGAACTTTTGGGTTTGCTCAATCCGTTCGCGAGTAATGGGACTTTGAAGCTAAGAAATGGTTGACAAGACAACAAATTTTTTGCAATTCTGCTGCTTCAGTCGCTTAACTAGAATGGCCTAGGGGAAAAATACACATACCGTTGTAATCGGGCGAGTTTCTACTTTCAGACGCAGCAGGAATTTTTGGGTTAGGTCAATCTGTTCGCGAGATATGGGAGTTTGAAGCTAAGAAATGTTTGAGGAGGCAACAAATTTTTCGCACTTCTGCTGCTCCAAACGCTTAACCAGAGTGACCTAGGGAAAAAATACACATACCGTTGTATTCGGGCGAGTTTCTACTTTCAGATGCAATAGGAATTTTAGGGTTAGGTCAATCCGTTCGCGAGATATGGGACTTTGAAGCTAAGAAATGGTTGACAAAACAACAAATTTTTCGCACTTCTGCTGCTCCAATCGCGTAACCAGGATGGCCTAGGGGAAATATACACATACCGTTGTAATCGGGCGACTTTCTACTTTCAGACGCAGCAGGAACTTTTGGGTTTGCTCAATCCGTTCGCGAGATATGGGAGTTTGAAGCTAAGAAATAGTTGAGAAGACAGCAAATTTTTCGCAATTCTGCTGCTCCAAGCGCTTAACCAGGATGACCTAGGCGAAAAATACACATACCGCTGTATTCGGGCGAGTTTCTACATTCAGATGCAATAGGAATTTTTGGGTTAGGTCAATCCGTTCGCGAGATATGGGAGTTTGAAGCTAAGAAATGGTTTAGAAGGCAACATATTTTGCGCACTTCTGCTGCTCCAATCGCTTAACCAGAATGGCCTAGGGAAAAAATACACATACCGTTGTAACCGGACGAGTTTCTACTTTCAGACGCAATAGGAATTTTTGGGTTAGGTCAATCCGTTCGCGAGATATTGGAGTTTGAAGCTAAGAAATGGTTGAGAAGACAACAAATTTTTCGCAATTCTGCTGCTCCAAACGCTTAACCAGAATGGCCTAGGGAAAAAATACACATACCGTTGTAATCGGGCGAGTTTCTACTTTCAGATGCAATAGGAATTTTTGGGTTAGGTCAATCCGTTCGCGAGATATGAGAGTTTCAAGCTAAGAAATGATTGAGAAGGCAACAAATTTTTCGCACTTCTGCTGCTCCAATCGCTTAACCAGATTGGCCTAGAAAAAAAAAAAACACAAACCGTTGTAATCGGGAGAGTTTCTACTTTCAGACGCAGCAGGAATTTTTGGGTTTGGTCAATCCGTTCGCGAGTAATGGGACTTTGAAGCTAAGAAATGGTTGACAAGACGACAAATTTTTTGCAATTCTGCTGCTTCAGTCGCTTAACCAGAATGGCCTAGGGGAAAAATACACATACCGTTGTAATCGGGCGAGTTTCTACTTTTAGACGCAGCAGGAATTTTTGGGTTAGGTCAATCTGTTCGCGAGATATGGGGCTTTGAAGCTAAGAAATGGTTGAGGAGGCAACAAATTTTTCGCACTTCTGCTGCTCCAAACGCTTAACCAGAATGGCCTAGGGAAAAAATACACACACCGTTGTATTCGGGCGAGTTTCTACTTTCAGATGCAATAGGAATTTTAGGGTTAGGTCAATCCGTTCGCGAGATATGGGACTTTGAAGCTAAGAAATGGTTGACAAAACAACAAATTTTTCGCACTTCTGCTGCTCCAATCGCGTAACCAGGATGGCCTAGGGGAAATATACACATACCGTTGTAATCGGGCGACTTTCTACTTTCAGACGCAGCAGGAACTTTTGGGTTTGCTCAATCCGTTCGCGAGATATGGGAGTTTGAAGCTAAGAAATAGTTGAGAAGACAGCAAATTTTTCGCAATTCTGCTGCTCCAAACGCTTAACCAGGATGACCTAGGCGAAAAATACACATACCGCTGTATTCGGGCGAGTTTCTACATTCAGATGCAATAGGAATTTTTGGGTTAGGTCAATCCGTTCGCGAGATATGGGAGTTTGAAGCTAAGAAATGGTTTAGAAGGCAACAAATTTTTCGCACTTCTGCTGCTCCAATCGCTTAACCAGAATGGCCTAGGGAAAAAATACACATACCGTTGTAACCGGACGAGTTTCTACTTTCAGACGCAATAGGAATTTTTGGGTTAGGTCAATCCGTTCGCGAGATATGGGAGTTTGAAGCTAAGAAATGGTTGAGAGGACAACAAATTTTTCGCAATTCTGCTGCTCCAAACGCTTAACCAGAATGGCCTAGGGAAAAAATACACATACCGTTGTAATCGGGCGAGTTTCTACTTTCAGATGCAATAGGAATTTTTGGGTTAGGTCAATCCGTTCGCGAGATATGAGAGTTTCAAGCTAAGAAATGATTGAGAAGGCAACAAATTTTTCGCACTTCTGCTGCTCCAATCGCTTAACCAGATTGGCCTAGAAAAAAAATACACAAACCGTTGTAATCGGGAGAGTTTCTACTTTCAGACGCAGCAGGAATTTTTGGGTTTGGTCAATCCGTTCGCGAGTAATGGGACTTTGAAGCTAAGAAATGGTTGACAAGACGACAAATTTTTTGCAATTCTGCTGCTTCAGTCGCTTAACCAGAATGGCCTAAGGAAAAAATACACATACCGTTGTAATCAAGCTAGTTTCTACTTTCAGACGCAGCAGGAATTTCTGAGTTTGGTCAATCCGTTCGCGAGATATGGGACTTTGAAGCTAAGAAATGGTTAACAAGACAACAAATTTGTTGCACTTCTGCTGCTCCAGTCGCTTAACCAGAATGGCCTAGGGAAAAAATACACATACCGTTGTATTCGGGCGAGTTTCTACTTTCAGATGCAATTGGAATTTTTGGGTTAGGTCCATCCGTTCGCGTGATATGGGAGTTTGAAGCTAAGAAATGATTGAGACGGCAACAAATTTTTCGCACTTCTGTTGCTCCAAACGCTTAACCAGAATGGCCTAAGGAAAAAATACACATACCGTTGTAATCAAGCTAGTTTCTACTTTCAGACGCAGCAGGAATTTCTGGGTTTGGTCAATCCGTTCGCGAGATATGGGACATTGAAGCTAAGAAATGGTTAACAAGACAACAAATTTGTTGCACTTCTGCTGCTCCAGTCGCTTAACCAGAATGGCCTAGGGAAAAAATACACATACCGTTGTATTCGGGCGAGTTTCTACTTTCAGATGCAATAGGAATTTTAGGGTTATGTCAAATCCGTTCGCGGGATATGGGACTTTGAATCTAAGAAATGGTTGACAAGACAACAAATTTTTCGCACTTCTGCTGCTCCAATCGCGTAACCAGCATGGCCCATGGGAAATATACACATACCGTTGTAATCGGGCGAGTTTCTACTTTCAGACGCAGCAGGAATTTTTGGGTTTGCTCAATCCGTTCGCGAGATATGGGAGTTTGAAGCTAAGAAATAGTTGAGAAGAAAACAAATTGTTCGCAATTCTGCTGCTCCAAACGCTTAACCAGAAGGGCCTAGAGGAAAAATACACATACCGTTGTATTCGGGCGAGTTTCTACTTTCAGATGCAATAGGAATTTTTGGGTTTGGTCAATCCGTTCGCGAGTAATGGGACTTTGAAGCTAAGAAATGGTTGACAAGACGACAAATTTTTTGCAATTCTGCTGCTTCAGTCGCTTAACCAGAATGGCCTAAGGAAAAAATACACATACCGTTGTAATCAAGCTAGTTTCTACTTTCAGACGCAGCAGGAATTTCTGAGTTTGGTCAATCCGTTCGCGAGATATGGGACTTTGAAGCTAAGAAATGGTTGACAAGACAACAAATTTGTTGCACTTCTGCTGCTCCAGTCGCTTAACCAGAATGGCCTAGGGAAAAAATACACATACCGTTGTATTCGGGCGAGTTTCTACTTTCAGATGCAATAGGAATTTTAGGGTTATGTCAAAACCGTTCGCGGGATATGGGACTTTGAAGCTAAGAAATGGTTGACAAGACAACAAATTTTTCGCACTTCTGCTGCTCCAATCGCGTAACCAGCATGGCCCATGGGAAATATACACATACCGTTGTAATCGGGCGAGTTTCTACTTTCAGACGCAGCAGGAATTTTTGGGTTTGCTCAATCCGTTCGCGAGATATGGGAGTTTGAAGCTAAGAGATAGTTGAGAAGAAAACAAATTGTTCGCAATTCTGCTGCTCCAAACGCTTAACCAGAAGGGCCTAGAGGAAAAATACACATACCGTTGTATTCGGGCGAGTTTATACATTCAGATGCAATAGGAATTTTAGGGTTAGGTCAATCCGTTCGCGACATATGGGAGTTTGAATCTAAGAAATGGTTGAAAAGACAACAAATTTTTCGCAATTCTGCTGCTCCAAACGCTTAACCAGATTGGCCTAGGGAAAAAATACGCATACCGTTGTAATCGGGCGAGTTTCTACTTTCAGACGCAGCAGGAATTTCTGGGTTTGGTCTACCCGTTCGCGAGATATGGGACTTTGAAGCTAAGAAATAGTTGAGAAGACAACAAATTTTTCGCACTTCTGCTGCTCCAAACGCTTAACCAGAATGGCCTATGGGAAAAATACACATACCGTTGTAATCGGGCGAGTTTCTACTTTCAGATGCAATAGGAATTTTTGGGTTAGGTCAATCCGTTCGCGAGATATGGGAGTTTGAAGCTAAGAAATGGTTGAGAAGGCAACAAATTTGTCGCAATTCTGCTGCTCCAATCGCTTAACCAGAATGGCCCAGGGTAAAAATACACATACCGTTGTAATCGGGCGAGTTTCTACTTTCAGATGCAATAGGAATTTTTGGGTTAGGACAATCCGTTCGCGAGATATGAGAGATTCAAGCTAAGAAATGATTGAGAAGGCAACAAATTTTTCGCACTTCTGCTGCTCCAATCGCTTAACCAGATTGGCCTAGAAAAAAAATACACAAACCGTTGTAATCGGGAGAGTTTCTACTTTCAGACGCAGCAGGAATTTTTGGGTTTGGTCAATCCGTTCGCGAGTAATGGGACTTTGAAGCTAAGAAATGGTTGACAAGACGACAAATTTTTTGCAATTCTGCTGCTTCAGTCGCTTAACCAGAATGGCCTAGGGGAAAAATACACATACCGTTGTAATCGGGCGAGTTTCTACTTTCAGATGCAATAGGAATTTTTGGGTTAGGTCCATCCGTTCGCGTGATATGGGAGTTTGAAGCTAAGAAATGATTGAGACGGCAACAAATTTTTCGCACTTCTGTTGCTCCAAACGCTTAACCAGAATGGCCTAAGGAAAAAATACACATACCGTTGTAATCAAGCTAGTTTCTACTTTCAGACGCAGCAGGAATTTCTGAGTTTGGTCAATCCGTTCGCGAGATATGGGACTTTGAAGCTAAGAAATGGTTAACACGACAACAAATTTGTTGCACTTCTGCTGCTCCAGTCGCTTAACCAGAATGGCCTAGTGAAAAAATACACATACCGTTGTATTCGGGCGAGTTTCTACTTTCACATGCAATAGGAATTTTTGGGTTTGCTCAATCCGTTCGCGAGATATGGGAGTTTGAAGCTAAGAGATAGTTGAGAAGAAAACAAATTGTTCGCAATTCTGCTGCTCCAAACGCTTAACCAGAAGGGCCTAGAGGAAAAATACACATACCGTTGTATTCGGGCGAGTTTATACATTCAGATGCAATAGGAATTTTAGGGTTAGGTCAATCCGTTCGCGACATATGGGAGTTTGAATCTAAGAAATGGTTGAAAAGACAACAAATTTTTCACAATTCTGCTGCTCCAAACGCTTAACCAGATTGGCCTAGGGAAAAAATACGCATACCGTTGTAATCGGGCGAGTTTCTACTTTCAGATGCAATAGGAATTTTTGGGTTAGGTCAATCCGTTCGCGAGATATGAGAGTTTCAAGCTAAGAAATGATTGAGAACGCAACAAATTTTTCGCACTTCTGCTGCTCCAATCGCTTAACCAGATTGGCCTAGAAAAAAAATACACATACCGTTGTAATCGGGAGAGTTTCTACTTTCAGGCGCAGCAGGAATTTTTGGGTTTGGTCAATCCGTTCGCGAGTAATGGGACTTTGAAGCTAAGAAATGGTTGACAAGACGACAAATTTTTTGCAATTCTGCTGCTTCAGTCGCTTAACCAGAATGGCCTAGGGAAAAAATACACATACCGTTGTATTCGGGCGAGTTTCTACTTTCAGATGCAATAGGAATTTTAGGGTTATGTCAAATCCGTTCGCGGGATATGGGAGTTTGAAGCTAAGAAATGGTTGAGAAGGCAACAAATTTTTCTCACTTCTGCTGCTCCAATCGCTTAACCAGATTGGCCTAGGGAAAAAATACACATACCGTAGTAATCGGGCGAGTTTCTACTTTCAGGCGCAGCAGGAATTTTTGGGGTTTTGTCAATCTGTTCGCGAGATATGGGAGTTTGAAGCTAAGAAATAGTTGAGAAGACAACAAATTTCTCGCACTTCTGCTGCTCCAAACGCTTAACTAGAATGGTCTAGGGAAAAAATACACATACCGTTGTATTCGGGCGAGTTTCTACTTTCAGATGCAATAGGAATTTTTGGGTTAGGTCAATCCGTTCCCGAGATATGGGAGTTTGAAGCTAAGAAATGGTTGAGAAGGCAACAAATTTTTCGCACTTCTGCTGCTCCAATCGCTTAACCAGATTAGCCTAGGGAAAAAATACACATACCGTTGTAATCGGCCGAGTTTCTACTTTCAGATGCAATAGGAATTTTAGGGTTAGGTCAAATCCGTTCGCGGGATATGGGACTTTGAAGCTAAGAAATGGTTGACAAGACAACAAATTTTTCGCAATTCTGCTGCTCCAAACGCTTAACCAGAATGGCCTAGGGAAAAAATACACATACCGTTGTAACCGGACGAGTTTCCACTCTCAGACGCAATAGGAATTTTTGGGTTAGGTCAATCCGTTCGCGAGATATGGGAGTTTGAAGCCAAGAAATAGTTGAGAAGGCAGCAAATATTTCGCAATTCTGCGGCTCCAAACGCTTAACCAGAATGGCTTAGGGAAAAAATACCAATATCTTTGGAACCGGACGAGCTTCTACTTTCAGACGCAATAGGAATTTTTGGGTTAGGTCAATCCGTTCGCGGGATATGGGACTTTGAAGCTAAGAAATGGTTGACAAGACAACAAATTTTTCGCAATTCTGCAGCTCCAAACGCTTAACCAGATTGGCCTAGGGAAAAAATACACATACCGTTGTAATCGGGCGAGTTTCTACTTTCAAATGCAATAGGAATTTTAGGGTTAGGTCAAATCCGTTCGCGGTATATGGGACTTTGAAGCTAAGAAATGGTTGACAAGACAACAAATTTTTCGCAATTCTGCTGCTCCAAACGCTTAACCAGAATGGCCTAGGGAAAAAATACACATACCGTTGTAACCGGACGAGTTTCCACTCTCAGACGCAATAGGAATTTTTGGGTTAGGTCAATCCGTTCGCGAGATATGGGAGTTTGAAGCCAAGAAATAGTTGAGAAGGCAGCAAATATTTCGCAATTCTGCGGCTCCAAACGCTTAACCAGAATGGCTTAGGGAAAAAATACACATATCTTTGGAACCGGACGAGCTTCTACTTTCAGACGCAATAGGAATTTTTGGGTTAGGTCAATCCGTTCGCGGGATATGGGACTTTGAAGCTAAGAAATGGTTGACAAGACAACAAATTTTTCGCAATTCTGCAGCTCCAAACGCTTAACCAGATTGGCCTAGGGAAAAAATACACATACCGTTGTAATCGGGCGAGTTTCTACTTTCAGATGCAATAGGAATTTTAGGGTTAGGTCAAATCCGTTCGCGGTATATGGGACTTTGAAGCTAAGAAATGGTTGACAAGACAACAAATTTTTCGCAATTCTGCTGCTCCAAACGCTTAACCAGAATGGCCTAGGGAAAAAATACACATACCGTTGTAACCGGACGAGTTTTCACTTTCAGACGCAATAGGAATTTTTGGGTTAGGTCAATCCGTTCGCGAGATATGGGAGTTTCAAGCCAAGAAATAGTTGAGAAGGCAGCAAATATTTCGCAATTCTGCGGCTCCACACGCTTAACCAGAATGGCTTAGGGAAAAAATACGCATATCATTGGAACCGGACGAGTTTCTGCTTTCAGACGCAATAGGAATTTTTGGGTTAGTTCAATCCGTTCGCGGGATATGGGACTTTGAAGCTAAGAAATGGTTGACAAGACAACAAATTTTTCGCAATTCTGCTGCTCCAAACGCTTAACCAGATTGGCCTAGGGAAAAAATACACATACCGTTGTAATCGGGCGAGTTTCTACTTTCAGATGCAATAGGAATTTTAGTGTTAGGTCAAATCCGTTCGCGGGATATGGGACTTTGAAGCTAAGAAATGGTTGACAAGACAACAAATTTTTCGCAATTCTGCTGCTCCAAACGCTTAACCAGAATGGCCTAGGGAAAAAGTACACATACCGTTGTAACCGGACGAGTTTCCACGTTCAGACGCAATAGGAATTTTTGGGTTAGGTCAATCCGTTCGCGAGATATGGGAGTTTGAAGCCAAGTAATAGTTGAGAAGGTGGCAAATATTTCGCAATTCTGCGGCTCCAAACGCTTAACCAGAATGGCTTAGGGAAAAAATACACATATCGTTGGATCCGGACGAGTTTCTACTTTCAGACGCAATAGGAATTTTTGGGTTAGGTCAAATCCGTTCGCGGGATATGGGACTTTGAAGCTAAGAAATGGTTGACAAGACAACAAATTTTTCGCAATTCTGCTGCTCCAAACGCTTAACCAGAATGGCCTAGGGAAAAAGTACACATACCGTTGTAAACGGACGAGTTTCCACGTTCAGACGCAATAGGAATTTTTGGGTTAGGTCAATCCGTTCGCGAGATATGGGAGTTTGAAGCCAAGAAATAGTTGAGAAGGTGGCAAATATTTCGCAATTCTGCGGCTCCAAACGCTTAACCAGAATCGCTTAGGGAAAAAATACACATATCGTTGGAACCGGACGAGTTTCTACTTTCAGACGCAATAGGAATTTTTGGGTTAGGTCAATCCGTTCGCGAGATATGGGAGTTTGAAGCTAAGAAATGGTTGGGAAGGCAACAAATTTTTCGAAATTCTGCTGCTCCAATCGCATAACCAGAATGGCCTAGGGTTGTAATCGGGCCGCTTTAATCGGGCGAGTTTCTACTTTCAGATGCAATAGGAATTTTTGGGTTAGGTCAATCCGTTCGCGAGATATGGGGGTTTGATGCTAAGAAATGATTGAGAAGGCAACAAATTTGTCGCACTTCTGCTGCTCCAAGCGCTTAACCAGAATGGCCTAGGGTAAAAATACACATACCGTTGTAATCGGGCGAGTTTCTACTTTCAGATGCAATAGGAATTTTTGGGTTAGGTCCATCCGTTCGCGTGATATGGGAGTTTGAAGCTAAGAAATGATTGAGACGGCAACAAATTTTTCGCACTTCTGTTGCTCCAAACGCTTAACCAGAATGGCCTAAGGAAAAAATACACATACCGTTGTAATCAAGCTAGTTTCTACTTTCAGACGCAGCAGGAATTTCTGAGTTTGGTCAATCCGTTCGCGAGATATGGGACTTTGAAGCTAAGAAATGGTTCACAAGACAACAAATTTGTTGCACTTCTGCTGCTCCAGTCGCTTAACCAGAATGGCCTAGGGAAAAAATACACATACCGTTGTATTCGGGCGAGTTACTACTTTCAGATGCAATAGGAATTTTAGGGTTATGTCAAATCCGTTCGCGGGATATGGGACTTTGAAGCTAAGAAATGGTTGACAAGACAACAAATTTTTCGCACTTCTGCTGCTCCAATCGCGTAACCAGCATGGCCCATGGGAAATATACACATACCGTTGTAATCGGGCGAGTTTCTACTTTCAGACGCAGCAGGAATTTTTGGGTTTGCTCAATCCGTTCGCGAGATATGGGAGTTTGAAGCTAAGAACTAGCTGAGAAGAAAACAAATTGTTCGCAATTCTGCTGCTCCAAACGCTTAACCAGAAGGGCCTAGAGGAAAAATACACATACCGTTGTATTCGGGCGAGTTTATACATTCAGATGCAATAGGAATTTTAGGGTGAGGTCAATCCGTTCGCGACATATGGGAGTTTGAATCTAAGAAATGGTTGAAAAGACAACAAATTTTTCGCAATTCTGCAGCTCCAAACGCTTAACCAGATTGGCCTAGGGAAAAAATACACATACCGTTGTAATCGGGCGAGTTTCTACTTTCAGATGCAATAGGAATTTTAGGGTTAGGTCAAATCCGTTCGCGGTATATGGGACTTTGAAGCTAAGAAATGGTTGACAAGACAACAAATTTTTCGCAATTCTGCTGCTCCAAACGCTTAACCAGAATGGCCTAGGGAAAAAATACACATACCGTTGTAACCGGACGAGTTTCCACTCTCAGACGCAATAGGAATTTTTGGGTTAGGTCAATCCGTTCGCGAGATATGGGAGTTTGAAGCCAAGAAATAGTTGAGAAGGCAGCAAATATTTCGCAATTCTGCGGCTCCAAACGCTTAACCAGAATGGCTTAGGGAAAAAATACACATATCTTTGGAACCGGACGAGCTTCTACTTTCAGACGCAATAGGAATTTTTGGGTTAGGTCAATCCGTTCGCGGGATATGGGACTTTGAAGCTAAGAAATGGTTGACAAGACAACAAATTTTTCGCAATTCTGCAGCTCCAAACGCTTAACCAGATTGGCCTAGGGAAAAAATACACATACCGTTGTAATCGGGCGAGTTTCTACTTTCAGATGCAATAGGAATTTTAGGGTTAGGTCAAATCCGTTCGCGGTATATGGGACTTTGAAGCTAAGAAATGGTTGACAAGACAACAAATTTTTCGCAATTCTGCTGCTCCAAACGCTTAACCAGAATGGCCTAGGGAAAAAATACACATACCGTTGTAACCGGACGAGTTTCTGCTTTCAGACGCAATAGGAATTTTTGGGTTAGTTCAATCCGTTCGCGGGATATGGGACTTTGAAGCTAAGAAATGGTTGACAAGACAACAAATTTTTCGCAATTCTGCTGCTCCAAACGCTTAACCAGATTGGCCTAGGGAAAAAATACACATACCGTTGTAATCGGGCGAGTTTCTACTTTCAGATGCAATAGGAATTTTAGTGTTAGGTCAAATCCGTTCGCGGGATATGGGACTTTGAAGCTAAGAAATGGTTGACAAGACAACAAATTTTTCGCAATTCTGCTGCTCCAAACGCTTAACCAGAATGGCCTAGGGAAAAAGTACACATACCGTTGTAACCGGACGAGTTTCCACGTTCAGACGCAATAGGAATTTTTGGGTTAGGTCAATCCGTTCGCGAGATATGGGAGTTTGAAGCCAAGTAATAGTTGAGAAGGTGGCAAATATTTCGCAATTCTGCGGCTCCAAACGCTTAACCAGAATGGCTTAGGGAAAAAATACACATATCGTTGGAACCGGACGAGTTTCTACTTTCAGACGCAATAGGAATTTTTGGGTTAGGTCAAATCCGTTCGCGGGATATGGGACTTTGAAGCTAAGAAATGGTTGACAAGACAACAAATTTTTCGCAATTCGGCTGCTCCAAACGCTTAACCAGAATGGCCTAGGGAAAAAGTACACATACCGTTGTAACCGGACGAGTTTCCACGTTCAGACGCAACAGGAATTTTTGGGTTAGGTCAATCCGTTCGCGAGATATGGGAGTTTGAAGCCAAGAAATAGTTGAGAAGGTGGCAAATATTTCGCAATTCTGCGGCTCCAAACGCTTAACCAGAATGGCTTAGGGAAAAAATACACATATCGTTGGAACCGGACGAGTTTCTACTTTCAGACGCAATAGGAATTTTTGGGTTAGGTCAATCCGTTCGCGAGATATGGGAGTTTGAAGCTAAGAAATGGTTGGGAAGGCAACAAATTTTTCGAAATTCTGCTGCTCCAATCGCATAACGAGAATGGCCTAGGGTTGTAATCGGGCCGCTTTAATCGGGCGAGTTTCTACTTTCAGATGCAATAGGAATTTTTGGGTTAGGTCAATCCGTTCGCGAGATATGGGGGTTTGATGCTAAGAAATGATTGAGAAGGCAACAAATTTGTCGCACTTCTGCTGCTCCAAGCGCTTAACCAGAATGGCCTAGGGTAAAAATACACATACCGTTGTAATCGGTGGAGTTTCTACTTTCAGATGCAATAGGAATTTTTGGGTTAGGTCCATCCGTTCGCGTGATATGGGAGTTTGAAGCTAAGAAATGATTGAGACGGCAACAAATTTTTCGCACTTCTGTTGCTCCAAACGCTTAACCAGAATGGCCTAAGGAAAAAATACACATACCGTTGTAATCAAGCTAGTTTCTACTTTCAGACGCAGCAGGAATTTCTGAGTTTGGTCAATCCGTTCGCGAGATATGGGACTTTGAAGCTAAGAAATGGTTCACAAGACAACAAATTTGTTGCACTTCTGCTGCTCCAGTCGCTTAACCAGAATGGCCTAGGGAAAAAATACACATACCGTTGTATTCGGGCGAGTTACTACTTTCAGATGCAATAGGAATTTTAGGGTTATGTCAAATCCGTTCGCGGGATATGGGACTTTGAAGCTAAGAAATGGTTGACAAGACAACAAATTTTTCGCACTTCTGCTGCTCCAATCGCGTAACCAGCATGGCCCATGGGAAATATACACATACCGTTGTAATCGGGCGAGTTTCTACTTTCAGACGCAGCAGGAATTTTTGGGTTTGCTCATTCCGTTCGCGAGATATGGGAGTTTGAAGCTAAGAACTAGCTGAGAAGAAAACAAATTGTTCGCAATTCTGCTGCTCCAAACGCTTAACCAGAAGGGCCTAGAGGAAAAATACACATACCGTTGTATTCGGGCGAGTTGTTACATTCAGATGCAATAGGAATTTTAGGGTGAGGTCAATCCGTTCGCGACATATGGGAGTTTGAATCTAAGAAATGGTTGAAAAGACAACAAATTTTTCGCAATTCTGCTGCTCCAAACGCTTAACCAGATTGGCCTAGGGAAAAAATACGCATACCGTTGTAATCGGGCGAGTTTCTACTTTCAGACGCAGCAGGAATTTCTGGGTTTGGTCTATCCGTTCGCGAGATATGGGACTTTGAAGCTAAGAAATAGTTGAGAAGACAACAAATTTTTCGCAATTCTGCTGCTCCAAACGCTTAACCAGATTGGCCTAGGGTAAAAATACACATACCGTTGTAATCGGGCGAGTTTCTACTTTCAGACGCAGCAGGAATTTTTGGGTTAGGTCAATCTGTTCGCGAGATATGGGAGTTTGAAGCCAAGAAATGGTTGAGAAGGCAACAAATTTTTCGCACTTCTGCTGCTCCAATAGCTTAACCAGAATGGCCTAGGGAGAAAATACACATACCGTTGTATTCGGGCGAGTTTCTACTTTCAGATGCAATAGGAATTTTAGGGTTAGGTCAATCCGTTCGCGAGATATGGGAGTTTGAAGCTAAGAAATGGTTGAGAAGGCAACAAATTTTTCGCACTTCTGCTGCTCCAATCGCTTAACCATAATGGCCTAGGGTTAAAATACACATACCGTTGTAATCGGGCGAGTTTCTTCTTTCAGACGCAGCAGGAATTTTTGGGTTAGGTCAATCTGTTCGCGAGATATGGGAGCTTGAAGCTAAGAAATGGTTGAGAAGGCAACAAATTTGTCGCACTTCTGCTGCTCCAATCGCTTAACCAGAATGGCCGAGGGTAAAAATACACATACCTTTGTAATGGGGCGAGTTTCTACTTTCAGGTGCAATAGTAATCTTTGGGTTAGGCCAATCTGTTCGCGACATATGGGAGTTTGAAGCTAAGAAATGGTTGAGAAGACAACAAATTGTTCGCAATTCTGCTGCTCCAAACGCTTAACCAGAATGGCCTAGGGAAGAAATACACACAGCGTTATAATCGTGCGAGTCCCTACTTTCAGATGCAATAGGAATTTTTGGGTTAGGTCAATCCGTTCTCGAGATATGGGAGTTTGAACCTAAGAAATGGTTGAGAAGACAACCAATTTTTCGCAATTCTGCTGCTCCAAACGCTTGACCAGAATGGACTAGGGAAAAAATACACATACCGTTGTAATGGGGCGAGTTTCTACTTTCAGGTGCAAAAGTAATTTTTGGGTTAGGTCAATCCGTTCGCGACATATGGGAGTTTGAATCTAAGAAATGGTTGAGAAGACAACAAATTTTTCGCAATTCTGCTGCTCCAAACGCTTAACCAGAATGGCCTAGGGAAAAAATACACATACCGTTGTAATGGGGCGAGTTTCTACTTTCAGGTGCAATAGTAATCTTTGGGTTAGGCCAATCTGTTCGCGACATATGGGAGTTTGAAGCTAAGAAATGGTTGAGAAGACAACAAATTGTTCGCAATTCTGCTGCTCCAAACGCTTAACCAGAAGGGGCTAGAGGAAAAATACACATACCGTTGTATTCGGGCGAGTTTATACATTCAGATGCAATAGGAATTTTAGGGATAGGTCAATCCGTTCGCGACATATGGGAGTTTGAAGCTAAGAAATGGTTGAGAAGACAACAAATTTTTCGCAATTCTGCTGCTCCAAACGCTTAACCAGATTGGCCTAGGGAAAAAATACACATACCGTTGTAATCGGGCGAGTTTCTACTTTCAGACGCAATAGGAATTTTTGGGTTAGGTCAATCCGTTCGCGACATATGGGAGTTTGAACCTAAGAAATGTTTGAGATGGCAACAAATTTGTCGCACTTCTGCTGCTCCAATCGCTTAACCAGAATGGCCTAGGGTAAAAATACACATACCGTTGTAATCGGGCGAGTTTCTACTTTCAGACGCAGCAGGAATTTTTGGGTTAGGTCAATCCGTTCGCGAGATATGGGAGTTTGAAGCTAAGAAATGGTTGAGAAGGCAACAAATTTGTCGCACTTCTGCTGCTCCAATCGCTTAACCAGAATGGCCGAGGGTAAAAATACACATACCTTTGTAATCCGGCGAGTTTCTACTTTCAGATGCAGCAGGAATTTTTGGGTTAGGTCAATCTGTTCGCGAGATATGGGACTTTGAAGCTAAGAAATGGTTGACAAGAAAACAAATTTTTCGCAATTCTGCTGCTCCAGTCGCTTAACCAGAATGGCCTAGGGGAAAAATACACAAACCGTTGTAATCGGGAGAGCTTCTACTTTCAGACGCAGCAGGAATTATTTGGTTTGGTCAATCCCTTCGCGAGATATGGGAGTGTGAAGCTAAGAAATAGTTGACAAGACAACAAATTTTTCGCAATTCTGCTGCTCCAAACACTTAACCAGATTGGCGTATGGAAAAAATACACATACCGTAGTATTCGGGCGAGTTTCTACTTTCAGATGCAATAGGAATTTTAGGGTTATGTCAAATCCGTTCGCGGGATATGGGACTTTGAAGCTAAGAAATCGTTGACAAGACAACAAATTTTTCGCAATTCTGCTGCTCCAGTCGCTTAACCAGAATGGCGTAGGGGAAAAATACACAAACCGTTGTAATCGGGCGAGCTTCTACTTTCAGACGCAGCAGGAATTATTGGGTTTGGTCAATCTGTTCGCGAGATATGGAAGTTTGAAGCTAAGAAATAGTTGAGAAGACAACAAATTTTTCGCACTTCTGCTGCTCCAAACGCTTAACCAGAATGGCCTAGGGAAAAAATACACATACCGTCGTAATCGGGTGAGTTTCTACTTTCAGACGCAGCAGGAATTTCTGGGTTTGGTCTATCCGTTCGCGAGATATGGGACTTTGAAGCTAAGAAATAGTTGAGAAGACAACAAATTTTTCGCACTTCTGCTGCTCCAAACGCTTAACCAGAATGCCCCATGGGAAAAATACACATACCGTTGTAATCGGGCGAGTTTCTACTTTCAGGTGCAATAGTAATTTTTGGGTTAGGCCAATCCGTTCGCGACATATGGGAGTTTGAAGCTAAGAAATGGTTGAGAAGACAACAAATTACTCGCACTTCTGCTGCTCCAAACGCTTAACCAGAATGGCCTAGGGAAAAAATACACATACCGTTGTAATCGGGCGAGTTTCTACTTTCAGACGCTTCAGGAATTTTTGGGTTAGGTCAATCCGTTCGCGAGATATGGGACTTTGAAGCTAAGAAATGGTTGACAAGACAACAAATTTTTTGCAATTCTGCTCCTCTAGTCGCTTAACCAGAATGGCCTAGGGGAAAAAAACACATACCGTTGTATTCGGGCGAGTATATACATTCAGATGCAATAGGAATTTTAGGGTTAGGTCAATCCGTTCGCGACATATGGGAGTTTGAAGCTAAGAAATGGTTGAGAAGACAACAAATTTTTCGCAATTCTGCTGCTCCAAACGCTTAACCAGATTGGCCTAGGGAAAAAATACGCATACCGTTCAAACCGGACGAGTTTCTACTTTCAGACCCAGCAGGAATTTTTGGGTTTGGTCAATCCGTTCGCGAGATATGGGACTTTAAAGCTAAGAAATGGTTGACAAGACAACAAATTTTTTGCAATTCTGCTCCTCCAGTCGCTTAACCAGAATGGCCTAGGGGAAAAATACACATACCGTTGTAATCGGTCGAGTTTCTACTTTCAGACGCAGCAGGAATTTTTGGGTTTTGTCAATCTGTTCGCGAGATATGGGAGTTTGAAGCTAAGAAATAGTTGAGAAGACAACAAATTTCTCGCACTTCTGCTGCTCCAAACGCTTAACTAGAATGGTCTAGGGAAAAAATACACATACCGTTGTATTCGGGCGAGTTTCTACTTTCAGATGCAATAGGAATTTTTGGGTTAGGTCAATCCGTGCGCGGGATATGGGACTTTGAAGCTAGGAAACGGTTGACAAGACAACAAATTTTTCGCAATTCTGCTGCTCCAAACGCTTAACCAGAATGTCCTAGGGAAAAAATACACATACCGTTGTAACCGGACGAGTTTCCACTTTCAGACGCAATAGGAATTTTTGGGTTAGGTCAATCCGTTCGCGAGATATGGGAGTTTGAAGCCAAGAAATAGTTGAGAAGGCGGCAAATATTTCGCAATTCTGCGGCTCCAAACGCTTAACCAGAATGGCTTAGGGAAAAAATAAACATATCGTTGGAACCGGACGAGTTTCTACTTTCAGACGCAATAGGAATTTTTGGGTTAGGTCAATCCGTTCGCGTGATATGGGAGTTTGAAGCTAAGAAATGATTGAGACGGCAACAAATTTTTCGCACTTCTGTTGCTCCAAACGCTTAACCAGAATGGCCTAAGGAAAAAATACACATACCGTTGTAATCAAGCTAGTTTCTACTTTCAGACGCAGCAGGAATTTCTGAGTTTTGTCAATCCGTTCGCGAGATATGGGGGTTTGATGCTAAGAAATGATTGAGAAGGCAACAAATTTGTCGCACTTCTGCTGCTCCAAGCGCTTAACCAGAATGGCCTAGGGAAAAAATACACATACCGTAGTATTCGGGCGAGTTTCTACTTTCAGATGCAATAGGAATTTTAGGGTTATGTCAAATCCGTTCGCGGGATATGGGACTTTGAAGCTAAGAAATAGTTGAGAAGACAACAAATTTTTCGCACTTCTGCTGCTCCAAACGCTTAACCAGAATGGCCTATGGGAAAAATACACATACCGTTGAAATCGGGCGAGACTCTACTTTCAGATGCAATAGGAATTTTTGGGTTAGGTCAATCCGTTCGCGAGATATGGGAGTTTCAAGCTAAGAAATGGTTGAGAAGGCAACAAATTTTTCGCACTTCTGCAGCTCCAATCGCTTAACCAGATTGACCTAAAAAAAAAATACACATACCGTTGTAATCGGGAGAGTTTCTACTTTCAGACGCAGCAGGAATTTTTGGGTTTGGTCAATCTGTTCGCGAGTAATGGGACTTTGAAGCTAAGAAATGGTTGACAAGACAACAAATTTTTTGCAATTCCGCTGCTCCAGTCGCTTAACCAGAATGGCCTAGGGGCAAAATACACATACCGTTGTAATCGGGCGAGTTTCTACTTTCAGACGCAGCAGGAATTTTTGGGTTAGGTCAATCTGTTCGCGAGATATGGGAGTTTGAAGCCAAGAAATGGTTGAGAAGGCAACTAATATTTCGCACTTCTGCTGCTCCAATAGCTTAACCAGAATGGCCTAGGGAAAAAATAGACATACCGTTGTCTTCGGGCGAGTTTCTACTTTCAGATGCAATAGGAATTTTAGGGTTAGGTCAATCCGTTCGCGAGATATGGGAGTTTGAAGCTAAGAAATGGTTGAGAAGGCAACAAATTTTTCGCACTTCTGCTGCTCCAATCGCTTAACCATAATGGCCTAGGGTAAAAATACACATGCCGTTGTAATCGGGCGAGTTTCTTCTTTCAGATGCAATAGGAATTTTAGGGTTAGGTCAATCCGTTCGCGAGATATGGGACTTTGAAGCTAAGAAATGGTTGACAAAACAACAAATTTTTCGCACTTCTGCTGCTCCAATCGCGTAACCAGGATGGCCTAGGGGAAATATACACATACCTTTGTAATCGGGCGACTTTCTACTTTCAGACGCAGCAGGAACTTTTGGGTTTGCTCAATCCGTTCGCGAGATATGGGAGTTTGAAGCTAAGAAATAGTTGAGAAGACACCAAATTTTTCGCAATTCTGCTGCTCCAAACGCTTAACCAGAATGACCTAGGCGAAAAATACACATACCGTTGTGTTCGGGCGAGTTTCTACATTCAGATGCAATAGGAATTTTTGGGTTAGGTCAATCCGTTCGCGAGATATGGTAGCTTGAAGCTAAGAAATGGTTGAGAAGGCAACAAATTTTTCGCACTTCTGCTGCTCCAATCGCTTAACCAGAATGGCCTAGGGAAAAAATACACATACCGTTGTAATCGGGCGGGTGTCTATTTTCAGATGGGATAGGAATTTTTGGGTTAGGTCAATCCGTTCGCGAGATATGGGAGTTTGAAGCTAAGAAATGATTGAGGAGGCAACAAATTTTTCGCAATTCTCTTGCTCCAAACGCTTAACCAGAATGGCCTAGGGAAAAAATACACATACCGTTGTAATCGAGCGAGTTTCTACTTTCAGACGCAGCAGGAATTTTAGGGTTAGGTCAATCCGTTCGCGAGATATGGGAGTTTGAAGCTAAGAAATGGTTGAGAAGGCAACAAATTTTTCGCACTTCTGCTGCTCCAATCGCTTAACCATAATGGCCTAGGGTAAAAATACACATGCCGTTGTAATCGGGCGAGTTTCTTCTTTCAGATGCAATAGGAATTTTAGGGTTAGGTCAATCCGTTCGCGAGATATGGGACTTTGAAGCTAAGAAATGGTTGACAAAACAACAAATTTTTCGCACTTCTGCTGCTCCAATCGCGTAACCAGGATGGCGTAGGGGAAATATACACATACCGTTGTAATCGGGCGACTTTCTACTTTCAGACGCAGCAGGAACTTTTGGGTTTGCTCAATCCGTTCGCGAGATATGGTAGCTTGAAGCTAAGAAATGATTGAGGAGGCAACAAATTTTTCGCACTTCTGCTGCTCCAATCGCGTAACCAGGATGGCCTAGGGGAAATATACACATACCGTTGTAATCGGGCGACTTTCTACTTTCAGACACAGCAGGAACTTTTGGGTTTGCTCAATCCGTTCGCGAGATATGGGAGTTTGAAGCTAAGAAATAGTTGAGAAGACAGCAAATTTTTCGCACTTCTGCTGCTCCAAACGCTTAACCAGTATGACCTAGGCGAAAAATACACATACCGTTGTATTCGGGCGAGTTTCTACATTCAGACGCAATAGGAATTTTTGGGTTAGTTCAATCCGTTCGCGAGATATGGGAGTTTGAAGCTAAGAAATAGTTGAGAAGACAGCAAATTTTTCGCACTTCTGCTGCTCCAAACGCTTAACCAGTATGACCTAGGCGAAAAATACACATACCGTTGTATTCGGGCGAGTTTCTACATTCAGATGCAATAGGAATTTTTGGGTTAGGTCAATCCGTTCGCGAGATATGGGAGTTTGAAGCTAAGAAATGGTTGAGAAGGCAACAAATTTTTCGCACTTCTGCTGCTCCAATCGCTTAACCAGACTGGCCTAGGGCAAAAATACACATACCGTTGTAAACGGGCGAGTTACTACTTTCAGATGGGATCGGAATTTTTGGGTCAGGTCAATCCGTTCGCGAGATATGGGAGTTTGAAGCTAAGAAATGATTGAGAAGGCAACAAATTCTTCGCAGTTCTGTTGCTCCAAACGCTTAACCAGAATGGCCTAGGGCAAAAATACACATACCGTTGTAATCGAGCGAGTTTCTACTCTCAGACGCAGCAGGAATTTCTGTGTTTGGTCAAACCTTTCGCGAGAAATGGGACTTTGAAGCTAAGAAATGGTTGACAAGACAACAAATTTTTTGAACTACTGCTGCTCCAGTCGCTTAACCAGAATGGCCTAGGTTGAAAATACACATACCGTTGTAATCGGCGAGTTTCTACTTTCAGATGCAATAGGAATTTTTGGGTTAGGTCAATCCGTTCGCGAGATATGGGAGTTTGAAGCTAAGAAATGATTGAGAAGGCAACAAATTTTTTGCAATTCTGCTGCTCCAGTCGCTTAACCAGAATGGCCTAGGGGAAAAATACACATACCGTTGTAGTCGGGCGAGTTTCTACTTTCAGACGCAGCAGGAATTTTTGGGTTAGGTCAATCTGTTCGCGAGATATGGGAGTTTGAAGCCAAGAAATGGTTGAGAAGGCAACAAATTTTTCGCAATTCTGCTGCTCCAAACGCTTAACCAGAATGGCCTAGCGAAAAAATACACATACAGTTGTAACTGGACGAGTTTCTACTTTCAGACGCAATAGGAATTTTTGGGTTAGGTCAATCCGTTCGCGATATATGGGAGTTTGAAGCTAAGAAATGGTTGAGAAGGCATCAAATTTTTCGCACTTCTGCTTCTCCTATATCTTAACCAGAATGGCCTAGGCAAAAAATACACATACCGTTGTATTCGGGCGAGTTTCTACTTTCAGATGCATTAGGAATTTTAGGGTTAGGTCAATCCGTGCGCGAGATATGGGACTTTGAAGCTAAGAAATGGATGACAAAACAACAAATTTTTCGCACTTCTGCTGCTCCAATCGCGTAACCAGGATGGCCTAGGGGAAATATACACATACCGTTGTAATCGGACGACTTTCTTCTTTCAGACGCAGCAGGAACTTTTGGGTTTGCTCAATCCGTTCGCGAGATATGGGAGTTTGAAGCTAAGAAATAGTTGAGAAGACAGCAAATTTTTCGCAATTCTGCTGCTCCAAACGCTTAACCAGAATGACCTAGGGTAAAAATACACATACCGTTGTAATCGGGCGAGTTTCTACTTTCAGACGCAGCAGGAATTTTTGGGTTAGGTCAATCTGTTTGCGAGATATGGGAGTTTGAAGCCAAGAAATGGTTGAGGAGGCATCAAATTTTTCGCAATTCTGCTGCTCCGAACGCTTAACCAGAATGGCCTAGGGAAGAAATACACTTAGCGTTGTAATCGTGCGAGTCTCTACTTTCAGATGCAATAGGAATTTTTGGGTTAGGTCAATCCGTTCGCGAGATATGGGAGTTTGAAGCTAAGAAATGTTTGAGAAGGCAACAAATTTGTCGCACTTCTGCTGCTCCAATCGCTTAACCAGAATGGCCTAGGGTAAAAATACACATACCGTTGTAATCGGGCGAGTTTCTACTTTCAGATGCAATAGGATTTTTTGGGTTAGGTCAATCCGTTCGCGAGATATGGGAGTTTCAAGCTAAGAAATGGTTGAGAAGGCAACAAATTTTTCGCACTTCTGCTGCTCCAATCGCTTAACCAGATTGGCCTAGAAAAAAAATACAGATACTGTTGTAAACGGGAGAGTTTCTACTTTCAGACGCAGCAGGAATTTTTGGGTTTGGTCAATCCGTTCGCGAGTAATGGGACTTTGAAGCTAAGAAATGGTTGACAAGACAACAAATTTTTTGCAATTCTGCTGCTCCAGTCGCTTATCCAGAATGGCCTAGGGAAAAAATACACATACCGTTGTAATCGAGCGAGTTTCTACTTTCAGACGCCGCAGGAATTTCTGTGTTTGGTCAATCCGTTCGCGAGATATGGGACTTTGAAGCTAAGAAATGGTTGACAAGACAACAATTTTTTTGCAATTCTGCTGCTCCAGTCGCTTAACCAGAATGGCCTAGGGGAAAAATACACATACCGTTGTAATCGGGCGTGTTTCTACTTTCAGACGCAGCAGGAATTTTTGGGTTAGGTCAATCTGTTCGCGAGATATGGGAGTTTGAAGCCAAGAAATGGTTGAGAAGGCAACAAATTTTTCGCAATTCTGCTGCTCCAAACGCTTAACCAGAATGGCCTAGGGAAAAAATACACATACAGTTGTAACTGGACGAGTTTCTACTTTCAGACGCAATAGGAATTTTTGGGTTAGGTCAATCCGTTCGCGATATATGGGAGTTTGAAGCTAAGAAATGGTTGAGAAGGCATCAAATTTTTCGCACTTCTGCTGCTCCAATAGCTTAACCAGAATGGCCTAGGCAAAAAATACACATACCGTTGTATTCGGGCGAGTTTCTACTTTCAGATGCATTAGGAATTTTAGGGTTAGGTCAATCCGTGCGCGAGATATGGGACTTTGAAGCTAAGAAATGGTTGACAAAACAACAAATTTTTCGCACTTCTGCTGCTCCAATCGCGTAACCAGGATGGCCTAGGGGAAATATACACATACCGTTGTAATCGGGCGACTTTCTACTTTCAGACGCAGCAGGAACTTTTGGGTTTGCTCAATCCGTTCGCGAGTAATGGGACTTTGAAGCTAAGAAATGGTTGACAAGACAACAAATTTTTTGCAATTCTGCTGCTCCAGTCGCTTAACCAGAATGGCCTAGGGGAAAAATACACATACCGTTGTAATCGGGCGAGTTTCTACTTTCAGACGCAGCAGGAATTTTTGGGTTAGGTCAATCTGTTCGCGAGATATGGGAGTTTGAAGCCAAGAAATGGTTGAGAAGGCAACAAATTTTTCGCACTTCTGCTGCTCCAAACGCTTAACCAGTATGGCCTAGGGAAAAAATACACATACAGTTGTAACTGGACGAGTTTCTACTTTCAGACGCAATAGGAATTTTTGGGTTAGGTCAATCCGTTCGCGATATATGGGAGTTTGAAGCTAAGAAATGGTTGAGAAGGCATCAAATTTTTCGCACTTCTGCTGCTCCAATAGCTTAACCAGAATGGCCTAGGCAAAAAATACACATACCGTTGTATTCGGGCGAGTTTCTACTTTCAGATGCATTAGGAATTTTAGGGTTAGGTCAATCCGTGCGCGAGATATGGGACTTTGAAGCTAAGAAATGGATGACAAAACAACAAATTTTTCGCACTTCTGCTGCTCCAATCGCGTAACCAGGATGGCCTAGGGGAAATATACACATACCGTTGTAATCGGACGACTTTCTTCTTTCAGACGCAGCAGGAACTTTTGGGTTTGCTCAATCCGTTCGCGAGATATGGGAGTTTGAAGCTAAGAAATAGTTGAGAAGACAGCAAATTTTTCGCAATTCTGCTGCTCCAAACGCTTAACCAGAATGACCTAGGGTAAAAATACACATACCGTTGTAATCGGGCGAGTTTCTACTTTCAGACGCAGCAGGAATTTTTGGGTTAGGTCAATCTGTTTGCGAGATATGGGAGTTTGAAGCCAAGAAATGGTTGAGGAGGCATCAAATTTTTCGCAATTCTGCTGCTCCGAACGCTTAACCAGAATGGCCTAGGGAAGAAATACACTTAGCGTTGTAATCGTGCGAGTCTCTACTTTCAGATGCAATAGGAATTTTTGGGTTAGGTCAATCCGTTCGCGAGATATGGGAGTTTGAAGCTAAGAAATGTTTGAGAAGGCAACAAATTTGTCGCACTTCTGCTGCTCCAATCGCTTAACCAGAATGGCCTAGGGTAAAAATACACATACCGTTGTAATCGGGCGAGTTTCTACTTTCAGATGCAATAGGATTTTTTGGGTTAGGTCAATCCGTTCGCGAGATATGGGAGTTTCAAGCTAAGAAATGGTTGAGAAGGCAACAAATTTTTCGCACTTCTGCTGCTCCAATCGCTTAACCAGATTGGCCTAGAAAAAAAATACAGATACTGTTGTAAACGGGAGAGTTTCTACTTTCAGACGCAGCAGGAATTTTTGGGTTTGGTCAATCCGTTCGCGAGTAATGGGACTTTGAAGCTAAGAAATGGTTGACAAGACAACAAATTTTTTGCAATTCTGCTGCTCCAGTCGCTTAACCAGAATGGCCTAGGGAAAAAATACACATACCGTTGTAATCGAGCGAGTTTCTACTTTCAGACGCCGCAGGAATTTCTGTGTTTGGTCAATCCGTTCGCGAGATATGGGACTTTGAAGCTAAGAAATGGTTGACAAGACAACAATTTTTTTGCAATTCTGCTGCTCCAGTCGCTTAACCAGAATGGCCTAGGGGAAAAATACACATACCGTTGTAATCGGGCGTGTTTCTACTTTCAGACGCAGCAGGAATTTTTGGGTTAGGTCAATCTGTTCGCGAGATATGGGAGTTTGAAGCCAAGAAATGGTTGAGAAGGCAACAAATTTTTCGCAATTCTGCTGCTCCAAACGCTTAACCAGAATGGCCTAGGGAAAAAATACACATACAGTTGTAACTGGACGAGTTTCTACTTTCAGACGCAATAGGAATTTTTGGGTTAGGTCAATCCGTTCGCGATATATGGGAGTTTGAAGCTAAGAAATGGTTGAGAAGGCATCAAATTTTTCGCACTTCTGCTGCTCCAATAGCTTAACCAGAATGGCCTAGGCAAAAAATACACATACCGTTGTATTCGGGCGAGTTTCTACTTTCAGATGCATTAGGAATTTTAGGGTTAGGTCAATCCGTGCGCGAGATATGGGACTTTGAAGCTAAGAAATGGTTGACAAAACAACAAATTTTTCGCACTTCTGCTGCTCCAATCGCGTAACCAGGATGGCCTAGGGGAAATATACACATACCGTTGTAATCGGGCGACTTTCTACTTTCAGACGCAGCAGGAACTTTTGGGTTTGCTCAATCCGTTCGCGAGTAATGGGACTTTGAAGCTAAGAAATGGTTGACAAGACAACAAATTTTTTGCAATTCTGCTGCTCCAGTCGCTTAACCAGAATGGCCTAAGGGAAAAATACACATACCGTTGTAATCGGGCGAGTTTCTACTTTCAGACGCAGCAGGAATTTTTGGGTTAGGTCAATCTGTTCGCGAGATATGGGAGTTTGAAGCCAAGAAATGGTTGAGAAGGCAACAAATTTTTCGCACTTCTGCTGCTCCAAACGCTTAACCAGTATGGCCTAGGGAAAAAATACACATACAGTTGTAACTGGACGAGTTTCTACTTTCAGACGCAATAGGAATTTTTGGGTTAGGTCAATCCGTTCGCGATATATGGGAGTTTGAAGCTAAGAAATGGTTGAGAAGGCATCAAATTTTTCGCACTTCTGCTGCTCCAATAGCTTAACCAGAATGGCCTAGGCAAAAAATACACATACCGTTGTATTCGGGCGAGTTTCTACTTTCAGATGCATTAGGAATTTTAGGGTTAGGTCAATCCGTGCGCGAGATATGGGACTTTGAAGCTAAGAAATGGTTGACAAAACAACAAATTTTTCGCACTTCTGCTGCTCCAATCGCGTAACCAGGATGGCCTAGGGGAAATATACACATACCGTTGTAATCGGGCGACTTTCTACTTTCAGACGCAGCAGGAACTTTTGGGTTTGCTCAATCCGTTCGCGAGTAATGGGACTTTGAAGCTAAGAAATGGTTGACAAGACAACAAATTTTTTGCAATTCTGCTGCTCCAGTCGCTTAACCAGAATGGCCTAGGGGAAAAATACACATACCGTTGTAATCGGGCGAGTTTCTACTTTCAGACGCAGCAGGAATTTTTGGGTTAGGTCAATCTGTTCGCGAGATATGGGAGTTTGAAGCCAAGAAATGGTTGAGAAGGCAACAAATTTTTCGCACTTCTGCTGCTCCAAACGCTTAACCAGTATGGCCTAGGGAAAAAATACACATACAGTTGTAACTGGACGAGTTTCTACTTTCAGACGCAATAGGAATTTTTGGGTTAGGTCAATCCGTTCGCGATATATGGGAGTTTGAAGCTAAGAAATGGTTGAGAAGGCATCAAATTTTTCGCACTTCTGCTGCTCCAATAGCTTAACCAGACTGGCCTAGGGTAAAAATACACATACCGTTGTAATCGGGCGAGTTTCTACTTTCAGACGCAGCCGGAATTTTTGGGTTTGGTCAATCCGTTCGCGAGATATGGGACTTTGAAGCTAAGAAATGGTTGACAAGACAACAAATTTTTCGCAATTCTGCTGCTCCAAACGATTAACCAGAATGGCCTAGGGAAAAAATACACATACCATTGTATTCGGGCGAGTTTCTACTTTCAGATGCAATAGGAATTTTTGGGTTAGGTCAATCCGTTCGCGAGATATGGGAGTTTGAAGCTAAGCAATGGTTGAGAAGGCAACAAATTTTTCGCACTTCTGTGCTCCAAACGCTTAACCAGAATGGCCTAGAGGAAAAATACACATACCGTTGTATTCGGGCGAGTTTCTACATTCAGATGCAATAGGAATTTTTGGGTTAGGTCAATCCGTTCGCGAGATATGGGAGTTTGAAGCTAAGGAATGGTTTAGAAGGCATCAAATTTTTGGCAATTCTGCTGCTCCAATCGCGTAACCAGGATGGCCTAGGGGAAATATACACATACCGTTGTAATCGGGCGAGTTTCTACTTTCAGACTCAGCAGGAATTTTTGGGTTTGCTCAATCCGTTCGCGAGATATGGCAGTTTGAAGCTAAGAAATAGTTGAGAAGACAGCAAATTTTTCGCAATTCTGCTGCTCCAATCGCGTTACCAGGAAGGCCTAGGGGAAATATACACATACCGTTGTAATCGGGCGAGTTTCTACTTTCAGACGCAGCAGGAATTTTTGGGTTTGCTCAATCCGTTCGCGAGATATGGCAGTTTGAAGCTAAGAAATAGTTGAGAAGACAGCAAATTTTTCGCACTTCTGCTGCTCCAAACGCTTAACCAGAATGGCCTAGAGGAAAAATACACATACCGTTGTATTCGGGCGAGTTTCTACATACAGATGCAATAGGAATTTTTTGGTTAGGACAATCCGTTCGCGAGATATGGGAGTTTGAAGCTAAGCAATGGTTGAGAAGGCAACAAATTTTTCGCACTTCTGCTGCTCCAATCACTCATCCAGAGTGTCCTAGGGAAAAAATACACATACCGTTGTAGTCGGGCCAGTTTCTACTTTCAGACCCAGCAGGAATTCCTGGGTTTGGTCTATCCGTTCGCGAGATATGGGACTTTGAAGCTAAGAAATACTTGAGAAGACAACAAATTTTTCGCAATTCTGCTGCTCCAATCGCGTAACCAGGATGGCCTAGGGGAAATACACACATACCGTTGTAATCGGGCGAGGTTCTACTTTCAGACGCAGCAGGAACTTTTGGGTTAGGTCAATCCGTTCGCGAGATATGGGAGTTTGAAGCTAAGAAATGGTTGAGAAGGCAACAAATTATTCTCACTTCTGCTGCTCCAATCGCTTAACCAGAATGGCCTAGGGAAAAAATACACATACCGTTGTAATCGGGCGGGTTTCTACTTTCAGGCGCAGCAGGAATTTTTGGGTTAGGTCAATCTGTTCGCGATATATGGGAGTTTTAAGCCAAGAAATGGTTGCGAAGGCAACAAATATTTCGCACTTCTGCTGCTCCAAACGCTTAACCAGAATGGCCTAGGGAAAAAATACACATACCGTTGTAACCGGACGAGTTTCTACTTTCAGACGCAATAGGAATTTTTGGGTTGGGTCAATCCGTTCGCGAGATATGGGAGTTTGAAGCTAAGAAATGGTTGAGAAGACAGCAAATTTTTCGCACTTCTGCTGCTCCAAATGCTTAACCAGAATGGCCTAGAGGAAAAATACACATACCGTTGTATTCGGGCGAGTTTCTACATTCAGACGCAGCAGGGATTTTTGGGTTTGCTCAATCCGTTTGCGAGATATGGCAGTTTGGAGCTAAGAAATAGTTGAGAAGACAGCAAATTTTTCGCAATTCTGCTGCTCCAAACACTTAGCCAGAATGGCGTAGAGGAAAAATACACATACCGTTGTAATGGGGCGAGTTTCTACTTTCAGATGCAATAGGAATTTTTGGATTAGGTCAATCCGTTCTCGACATATGCGAGTTTGAAGCCAAGAAATGGTTGAGAAGACAACAAATTTTTCGCAATACTGCTGCTCCAAACGCTTAACCAGAATGGCCTATGGGAAAAATACACATACCGTTGTAATGGGGCGAGTTTCTACTTTCAGATGCAATAGGAATTTTTGGGTTAGGTCAATCCGTTCGCGACATATGCGAGTTTGAAGCCAAGAAATGGTTGAGAAGACAACAAATTTTTCGCAATACTGCTGCTCCAAACGCTTAACCAGAATGGCCTAGGGAAAAAATACACGTACCGTTGTAATCGAGCAAGTTTCTACTTTCAGACGCAGCAGGAATATCTGTGTTTGGTCAATACGTTCGCGAGATATGGGACTTTGAAGCTAAGAAATGATTGACAAGACAACAAATTTTTTGCACTTGTGCTGCTCCAGTCGCTTAACCAGAATGGCCTAGAGGAAAAATACACATACCGTTGTATTCGGGCGAGTTTCTAGATTCAGATGCATTAGGAATTTTTGGGTTAGGACTATCCGTTAGCGATATATGGGAGTTTGCAGCTAAGAAATGGTTGAGAAGGCAACAAATTTTTCGCACTTCTGCTGCTCCAATCGCTTAACCAGATTGGCCTAGGGGAAAAATACACATACCGTTGTAATCGGGAGAGTTTCTACTTTCAGACGCAGCAGGAATTTTTGGGTTAGGTCAATCCGTTCGCGAGATATGGGAGTCTGAAGCTAAGAAATGGTTGAGAAGCAACAAATTTTTCGCACTTCTGTTGCCCCAAACGCTTAACCAGAATGGCCTAGGGAAAAAATACACATACCGTTGTAATCGGGCGAGTTTCTACTTTCAGACGCAGCAGGAATTTTTGGGTTAGGTCAATCTGTTCGCGAGATGTGGGAGTTTGAAGCCAAGAAATGGTTGAGAAGGCAACAAATTTGTCGCACTTCTGCTGCTCCATTCGCTTAACCAGAATGGCCTAGGGTAAAAATACACATACCGTTGTAATCGGGCGTGTTTCTACTTTCAGATGCAATAGGAATTTTTGGGTTAAGTCAATCCGTTCGCGAGATATGGGAGTTTCAAGCTAAGAAATGGTTGAGAAGGCAACAAATTTTTCGCACTTCTGCTGCTCCAATCGCGTAACCAGATTGGCCTAGAAAAAAAATACACATACCGCTGTAATCGGGAGAGTTTCTACTTTCAGACGCAGCAGGAATTTTTGGGTTTGGTCAGTCCATTCGCGACTAATGGGACTTTGAAGCTAAGAAATGGTTGACAAGACAACAAATTTTTTGCAATTCTGCTGCTCCAGTCGCTTAACCAGAATGGCCTAGGGGAAAAATACACATACCGTTGTAATCGGGCGAGTTTCTACTTTCAGACGCAGCAGGAATTTTTGGGTTAGGTCAATCTGTTCGCGAGATATGGGAGTTTGATGCCAAGAAATGGTTGAGAAGGCAACAAATTTTTCGCACTTCTGCTTCTCCAATCGCTTAACCAGGATGGCCTAGGGGAAATATACACATACCGTTGTAATCGGGCGACTTTCTACTTTCAGACGCAGCAGGAACTTTTGGGTTTGCTCAATCCGTTCGCGAGATACGGGAGTTTGAAGCTGAGAAATAGTTGAGAAGACAGCAAATTTTTCGCAATTCTGCTGCTCCAAACGCTTAAACAGAATGACCTAGGCGAAATATACACATACCGTTGTATTCGGGCGAGTTTCTACATTCAGATGAAATAGGAATTTTTGGGTTAGGTCAATCCGTTCGCGAGATATGGGAGTTTGAAGCTAAGAAGTGGTTGAGAAGGCAACAAATTTTTCGCAATTCTGCTGCTCCAATCGCTTAACCAGACTGGCCTGGGGTAAAAATACACATACCGTTGTAATCGGGCGAGTTTCTACTTTCAGATGGGACAGGAATTTTTGGGTTGAGTCAATCCGTTCGCGAGATATGGGAGTTTGAAGCTAAGAAATGATTGAGAAGGCAACAAGTTTTTCGCACTTCTGTTGCTCCAAACGCTTAACCATAATGGCCTAGGGAAAAAATATACATACCGTTGTAATCGAGCGAGTTTCTACTTTCAGACGCAGCAGGAATTTCTGTGTTTGGTCAATCCGTTCGCGAGATATGGGACTTTGAAGCTAAGAAATGGTTGAGAAGGCGACAAATTTTTCGCAATTCTGCTGCTCCAATCGCTTAACCAGAATGGCCTAGGGAAAAAATACACATACCGTTGTAATCGGACGAGTTTCTACTTTCAGACGCAGCAGGAATTTTTGGGTTTGGTCAATCCGTTCGCGAGATGTGGGACTTTGAAGCTAAGAAATGGTTGAGAAGGCGACAAATTTTTCACACGTCTGCTGCTCCAAATGCTTAACCAGAATGGCCTGGGGAAAAAATACACATACTGTTGTAATCGTGCGAGTTTCTACTTTCAGACGCTGCAGGAATTTTTGGGTTTGGTCAATCTGTTCCTGTTCGCGATATATGGGAGTTTTAAGCCAAGAAATGGTTGCGAAGGCAACAAATATTTCGCACTTCTGCTGCTCCAAACGCTTAACCAGAATGGCCTAGGGAAAAAATACACATACCGTTGTAACCGGACGAGTTTCTACTTTCAGACGCAATAGGAATTTTTGGGTTGGGTCAATCCGTTCGCGAGATATGGGAGTTGAAGCTAAGAAATGGTTGAGAAGACAGCAAATTTTCGCACTTCTGCTGCTCCAAATGCTTAACCAGAATGGCCTAGAGGAAAAATACACATACCGTTGTATTCGGGCGAGTTCTACATTCAGACGCAGCAGGGATTTTTGGGTTTGCTCAATCCGTTGCGAGATCATGGCAGTTTGGAGCTAAGAAATAGTTGAGAAGACAGCAAATTTTTCGCAATTCTGCTGCTCCAAACACTTAGCCAGAATGGCGTAGAGGAAAAATACACATACCGTTGTAATGGGGCGAGTTTCTACTTTCAGATGCAATAGGAATTTTTGGATTAGGTCAATCCGTTCTCGACATATGCGAGTTTGAAGCCAGAAATGGTTGAGAAGACAACAAATTTTTCGCAATACTGCTGCTCCAAACGCTTAACCAGAATGGCCTATGGGAAAAATACACATACCGTTGTAATGGGGCGAGTTTCTACTTTCAGATGCAATAGGAATTTTTGGGTTAGGTCAATCCGTTCGCGACATATGCGAGTTTGAAGCCAAGAAATGGTTGAGAAGACAACAAATTTTTCGCAATACTGCTGCTCCAAACGCTTAACCAGAATGGCCTAGGGAAAAAATACACGTACCGTTGTAATCGAGCAAGTTTCTACTTTCAGACGCAGCAGGAATATCTGTGTTTGGTCAATACGTTCGCGAGATATGGACTTTGAAGCTAAGAAATGATTGACAAGACAACAAATTTTTTGCACTTGTGCTGCTCCAGTCGCTTAACCAGAATGGCCTAGAGGAAAAATACACATACCGTTGTATTCGGGCGAGTTTCTAGATTCAGATGCATTAGGAATTTTTGGGTTAGGACTATCCGTTAGCGATATATGGGAGTTTGCAGCTAAGAAATGGTTGAGAAGGCAACAAATTTTTCGCACTTCTGCTGCTCAATCGCTTAACCAGATTGGCCTAGGGGAAAAATACACATACCGTTGTAATCGGGCGAGTTTCTACTTTCAGACGCAGCAGGAATTTTTGGGTTAGGTCAATCTGTTCGCGAGATATAGGAGCTTGAAGCCAAGAAATGGTTGAGAAGGCATCAAATATTTCGCACTTCTGCTGCTCCAAACGCTTAACCAGGATGGCCTAGGGGAAATATACACATGCCGTTGTAACCGGACGAGTTTCTACTTTCAGACGCAATAGGAATTTTTGGGTTAGGTCAATCCGTTCGCGAGATATGGGAGTCTGAAGCTAAGAAATGGTTGAGAAGCAACAAATTTTTCGCACTTCTGTTGCCCCAAACGCTTAACCAGAATGGCCTAGGGAAAAAATACACATACCGTTGTAATCGGGCGAGTTTCTACTTTCAGACGCAGCAGGAATTTTTGGGTTAGGTCAATCTGTTCGCGAGATGTGGGAGTTTGAAGCCAAGAAATGGTTGAGAAGGCAACAAATTTGTCGCACTTCTGCTGCTCCATTCGCTTAACCAGAATGGCCTAGGGTAAAAATACACATACCGTTGTAATCGGGCGTGTTTCTACTTTCAGATGCAATAGGAATTTTTGGGTTAAGGTCAATCCGTTCGCGAGATATGGGAGTTTCAAGCTAAGAAATGGTTGAGAAGGCAACAAATTTTTCGCACTTCTGCTGCTCCAATCGCGTAACCAGATTGGCCTAGAAAAAAAATACACATACCGCTGTAATCGGGAGAGTTTCTACTTTCAGACGCAGCAGGAATTTTTGGGTTTGGTCAGTCCATTCGCGACTAATGGGACTTTGAAGCTAAGAAATGGTTGACAAGACAACAAATTTTTTGCAATTCTGCTGCTCCAGTCGCTTAACCAGAATGGCCTAGGGGAAAAATACACATACCGTTGTAATCGGGCGAGTTTCTACTTTCAGACGCAGCAGGAATTTTGGGTTAGGTCAATCTGTTCGCGAGATATGGAGTTTGATGCCAAGAAATGGTTGAGAAGGCAACAAATTTTTCGCACTTCTGCTTCTCCAATCGCTTAACCAGGATGGCCTAGGGGAAATATACACATACCGTTGTAATCGGCGACTTTCTACTTTCAGACGCAGCAGGAACTTTTGGGTTTGCTCAATCCGTTCGCGAGATACGGGAGTTTGAAGCTGAGAAATAGTTGAGAAGACAGCAAATTTTTCGCAATTCTGCTGCTCCAAACGCTTTAAACAGAATGACCTAGGCGAAATATACACATACCGTTGTATTCGGGCGAGTTTCTACATTCAGATGAAATAGGAATTTTTGGGTTAGGTCAATCCGTTCGCGAGATATGGGAGTTTGAAGCTAAGAAGTGGTTGAGAAGGCAACAAATTTTTCGCAATTCTGCTGCTCCAATCGCTTAACCAGACTGGCCTGGGGTAAAAATACACATACCGTTGTAATCGGGCGAGTTTCTACTTTCAGATGGGACAGGAATTTTTGGGTTAAGTCAATCCGTTCGCGAGATATGGGAGTTTGAAGCTAAGAAATGATTGAGAAGGCAACAAGTTTTTCGCACTTCTGTTGCTCCAAACGCTTAACCATAATGGCCTAGGGAAAAAATATACATACCGTTGTAATCGAGCGAGTTTCTACTTTCAGACGCAGCAGGAATTTCTGTGTTTGGTCAATCCGTTCGCGAGATATGGGACTTTGAAGCTAAGAAATGGTTGAGAAGGCGACAAATTTTTCGCAATTCTGCTGCTCCAATCGCTTAACCAGAATGGCCTAGGGAAAAAATACACATACCGTTGTAATCGGACGAGTTTCTACTTTCAGACGCAGCAGGAATTTTTGGGTTTGGTCAATCCGTTCGCGAGATGTGGGACTTTGAAGCTAAGAAATGGTTGAGAAGGCGACAAATTTTTCACACGTCTGCTGCTCCAAATGCTTAACCAGAATGGCCTGGGGAAAAAATACACATACTGTTGTAATCGTGCGAGTTTCTACTTTCAGACGCTGCAGGAATTTTTGGGTTTGGTCAATCCGTTCGCGAGATATGGGACGTTGAAGCTAAGAAATGGTTGACAAGACAACAAATTTGTTGCACTTCTGCTGCTCCAGTCGCTTAACCAGAATGGCCTAGGGGAAAAATACACATACCGTTGTAAACGTGCGAGTGTCTACTTTCAGACGCAGCTGGAATTTTTGGGTTTTGTCAATCTGATCGCGAGATATGGGAGTTTGAAGCTAAGAAATAGTTGAGAAGACAACAAATTTTTCGCACTTCTGCTGCTCCAAACGCTTAACCAGAATGGTCTAGGGAAAAAATACACATACCGTTGTATTCGGGCGAGTTTCTACTTTCAGATGCAATAGGAATTTTTGGGTTAGGTCAATTCGTTCGCGAGATATGGGAGTTTGAAGCTAAGAAATGGTTGAGAAGGCAACAAATTTTTCGCACTTCTGCTGCTCCAATCGCTTAACCAGATTGGCCTAGGGACAAAATACACAAACCATTGTAATCGGGCGAGTTTCTACTTTCAGACGCAGCAGGAATTTCTGGGTCTGGTCTATCCGTTCGCGAGATATGTGACATTGAAGCTAAGAAATAGTTGAGAAGACAAGAAATTTTTCGCACTTCTGCTGCTCCAAACGCTTAACCAGAATGGTCTATGGGAAAAATACAAATACCGTTGTAATGGGGCGAGTTTCTACTTTCAGATGCAATAGGAATTTTTGGGTTAGGTCAATCCGTTCGCGACATATGGGAGTTTGAAGCTAAGAAGTGGTTGAGAAGGCAACAAATTTTTCGCAATTCTGCTGCTCCAATCGCTTAACCAGACTGGCCTAGGGTAAAAATACACATACCGTTGTAATCGGGCGAGTTTCTACTTTCAGATGGGACAGGAATTTTTGGGTTAAGTCAATCCGTTCGCGAGATATGGGAGTTTGAAGCTAAGAAATGATTGAGAAGGCAACAAGTTTTTCGCACTTCTGTTGCTCCAAACGCTTAACCATAATGGCCTAGGGAAAAAATATACATACCGTTGTAATCGAGCGAGTTTCTACTTTCAGACGCAGCAGGAATTTCTGTGTTTGGTCAATCCGTTCGCGAGATATGGGACTTTGAAGCTAAGAAATGGTTGAGAAGGCGACAAATTTTTCGCAATTCTGCTGCTCCAATCGCTTAACCAGAATGGCCTAGGGAAAAAATACACATACCGTTGTAATCGGGCGACTTTCTACTTTCAGACGCAGCAGGAACTTTTGGGTTTGCTCAATCCGTTCGCGAGATACGGGAGTTTGAAGCTGAGAAATAGTTGAGAAGACAGCAAATTTTTCGCAATTCTGCTGCTCCAAACGCTTAAACAGAATGACCTAGGCGAAATATACACAAACCATTGTAATCGGGCGAGTTTCTACTTTCAGACGCAGCAGGAATTTCTGGGTCTGGTCTATCCGTTCGCGAGATATGTGACATTGAAGCTAAGAAATAGTTGAGAAGACAAGAAATTTTTCGCACTTCTGCTGCTCCAAACGCTTAACCAGAATGGCCTATGGGAAAAATACAAATACCGTTGTAATGGGGCGAGTTTCTACTTTCAGATGCAATAGGAATTTTTGGGTTAGGTCAATCCGTTCGCGACATATGGGAGTTTGAAACTAAGAAGTGGTTGAGAAGGCAACAAATTTTTCGCAATTCTGCTGCTCCAATCGCTTAACCAGACTGGCCTAGGGTAAAAATACACATACCGTTGTAATCGGGCGTGTTTCTACTTTCAGACGCAGCAGGAATTTTTGGGTTAGGTCAATCTGTTCGCGAGATGTGGGAGTTTGAAGCCAAGAAATGGTTGAGAAGGCAACAAATTTGTCGCACTTCTGCTGCTCCATTCGCTTAACCAGAATGGCCTAGGGTAAAAATACACATACCGTTGTAATCGGGCGTGTTTCTACTTTCAGATGCAATAGGAATTTTTGGGTTAGGTCAATCTGTTCGCGAGATATGGGAGTTTGATGCCAAGAAATGGTTGAGAAGGCAACAAATTTTTCGCACTTCTGCTTCTCCAATCGCTTAACCAGGATGGCCTAGGGGAAATATACACATACCGTTGTAATCGGGCGAGTTTCTACTTTCAGACGCAGCAGGAATTTTTGGGTTAGGTCAATCTGTTCGCGAGATGTGGGAGTTTGAAGCCAAGAAATGGTTGAGAAGGCAACAAATTTGTCGCACTTCTGCTGCTCCATTCGCTTAACCAGAATGGCCTAGGGTAAAAATACACATACCGTTGTAATCGGGCGTGTTTCTACTTTCAGATGCAATAGGAATTTTTGGGTTAGGTCAATCCGTTCGCGACATATGGGAGTTTGAAGCTAAGAAATGGTTGAGAAGACAACAAATTTTTCGCAATTCTGCTGCTCCAAACGCTTAACCAGAATGGCCTAGGGAAAGAATACACATACCGTTGTAATCGGGCGAGTTTCTGCTTTCAAACGCTGCAGGAATTTTTGGGTTAGGTCAATCTGTTTGCGAGATATGGGAGTTTGAAGCCAAGAAATAGTTGAGAAGGCAACAAATATTTCGTACTTCTGCGGCTCCAAACGCTTAACCAGAATGGCCTAGGGAAAAAATACACATACCGTTGAAACCGGACGAGTTTCTACTTTCAAACGCAATAGGAATTTTTGGGTTAGGTTAATCCGTTCGCGAGATATGGGAGTTTGAAGCTAAGAAATGGTTGAGAAGGCAACAAATTTTTCGCAATTCTGCTGCTCCAATCGCTTAACCAGAATGGCCTGGGGTGAAAATACACATACCTTTGGAACCGGACGAGTTTCTACTTTCAAACGCAATAGGAAATTTTGGGTTAGGTCAGCCGTTCGCGAGATATGGGAGTTTGAAGCTAAGAAATGGTTGAGAAGGCAACAAATTTTTCGCAATTCTGCTGCTCCAATCGCTTAACCAGAATGGCCTAGGGCTGTAATCGGGCCGTTTTAATCTGGCGAGATTCTACTTTCAGATGCAATAGGAATTTTTGGGTTAGGTCAATCTGTTCGCGAAATATGGGAGTTTGAAGCCAGGAAATGGTTGAGAAGGCAACAAAATTTCGCGCTTCTGCTGCTCCAAACGCTTAACCAGAATGGCCTAGGGAAAAAATACACATACCGTTGAAACCGGACGAGTTTCTACTTTCAAACGCAATAGGAATTTTTGGGTTAGGTCAATCCGTTCGCGAGATATGGGAGTTTGAAACTAAGAAATGGTTGAGAAGGCAACAAATTTTTCGCAATTCTGCTGCTCCAATCGCTTAACCAGAATGGCCTGGGGTGAAAATACACATACCGTTGTAATCGGGCGAGTTTCTACTTTCAGATGCAATAGGAATTTTTGGGTTAGGTCAATCCGTTCGCGAGATATGGGAGTTTCAAGCTAAGAAATGGTTGAGAAGGCAACAAACATTTCGCACTTCTGCGGCTCCAAACGCTTAACCAGAATGGCCTAGGGAAAAAATACACATACCTTTGGAACCGGACGAGTTTCTACTTTCAAACGCAATAGGAAATTTTGGGTTAGGTCAGCCGTTCGCGAGATATGGGAGTTTGAAGCTAAGAAATGGTTGAGAAGGCAACAAATTTTTCGCAATTCTGCTGCTCCAATCGCTTAACCAGAATGGCCTAGGGCTGTAATCGGGCCGTTTTAATCTGGCGAGATTCTACTTTCAGATGCAATAGGAATTTTTGGGTTAGGTCAATCTGTTCGCGAAATATGGGAGTTTGAAGCCAGGAAATGGTTGAGAAGGCAACAAAATTTCGCGCTTCTGCTGCTCCAAACGCTTAACCAGACTGGCCTAGGGTAAAAATACACATACCGTTGTAATCGGGCGAGTTTCTACTTTCAGACGCAGCCGGAATTTTTGGGTTTGGTCTATCCGTTCGCGAGATATGGGACTTTGAAGCTAAGAAATACTTGAGAAGACAACAAATTTTTCGCAATTCTGCTGCTCCAATCGCGTAACCAGGATGGCCTAGGGGAAATACACACATACCGTTGTAATCGGGCGAGGTTCTACTTTCAGACGCAGCAGGAACTTTTGGGTTAGGTCAATCCGTTCGCGAGATATGGGAGTTTGAAGCTAAGAAATGGTTGAGAAGGCAACAAATTATTCTCACTTCTGCTGCTCCAATCGCTTAACCAGAATGGCCTAGGGAAAAAATACACATACCGTTGTAATCGGGCGGGTTTCTACTTTCAGGCGCAGCAGGAATTTTTGGGTTAGGTCAATCTGTTCGCGATATATGGGAGTTTTAAGCCAAGAAATGGTTGCGAAGGCAACAAATATTTCGCACTTCTGCTGCTCCAAATGCTTAACCAGAATGGCCTAGAGGAAAAATACACATACCGTTGTATTCGGGCGAGTTTCTACATTCAGTCGCAGCAGGGATTTTTGGGTTTGCTCAATCCGTTTGCGAGATATGGCAGTTTGGAGCTAAGAAATAGTTGAGAAGACAGCAAATTTTTCGCAATTCTGCTGCTCCAAACACTTAGCCAGAATGGCGTAGAGGAAAAATACACATACCGTTGTAATGGGGCGAGTTTCTACTTTCAGATGCAATAGGAATTTTTGGATTAGGTCAATCCGTTCTCGACATATGCGAGTTTGAAGCCAAGAAATGGTTGAGAAGACAACAAATTTTTCGCAATACTGCTGCTCCAAACGCTTAACCAGAATGGCCTATGGGAAAAATACACATACCGTTGTAATGGGGCGAGTTTCTACTTTCAGATGCAATAGGAATTTTTGGGTTAGGTCAATCCGTTCGCGACATATGCGAGTTTGAAGCCAAGAAATGGTTGAGAAGACAACAAATTTTTCGCAATACTGCTGCTCCAAACGCTTAACCAGAATGGCCTAGGGAAAAAATACACGTACCGTTGTAATCGAGCAAGTTTCTACTTTCAGACGCAGCAGGAATATCTGTGTTTGGTCAATACGTTCGCGAGATATGGGACTTTGAAGCTAAGAAATGATTGACAAGACAACAAATTTTTTGCACTTGTGCTGCTCCAGTCGCTTAACCAGAATGGCCTAGAGGAAAAATACACATACCGTTGTATTCGGGCGAGTTTCTAGATTCAGATGCATTAGGAATTTTTGGGTTAGGACTATCCGTTAGCGATATATGGGAGTTTGCAGCTAAGAAATGGTTGAGAAGGCAACAAATTTTTCGCACTTCTGCTGCTCCAATCGCTTAACCAGATTGGCCTAGGGGAAAAATACACATACCGTTGTAATCGGGCGAGTTTCTACTTTCAGACGCAGCAGGAATTTTTGGGTTAGGTCAATCTGTTCGCGAGATATAGGAGCTTGAAGCCAAGAAATGGTTGAGAAGGCATCAAATATTTCGCACTTCTGCTGCTCCAAACGCTTAACCAGGATGGCCTAGGGGAAATATACACATGCCGTTGTAACCGGACGAGTTTCTACTTTCAGACGCAATAGGAATTTTTGGGTTAGGTCAATCCGTTCGCGAGATATGGGAGTCTGAAGCTAAGAAATGGTTGAGAAGCAACAAATTTTTCGCACTTCTGTTGCCCCAAACGCTTAACCAGAATGGCCTAGGGAAAAAATACACACACCGTTGTAATCGGGCGAGTTTCTACTTTCAGACGCAGCAGGAATTTTTGGGTTAGGTCAATCTGTTCGCGAGATGTGGGAGTTTGAAGCCAAGAAATGGTTGAGAAGGCAACAAATTTGTCGCACTTCTGCTGCTCCATTCGCTTAACCAGAATGGCCTAGGGTAAAAATACACATACCGTTGTAATCGGGCGTGTTTCTACTTTCAGATGCAATAGGAATTTTTGGGTTAAGTCAATCCGTTCGCGAGATATGGGAGTTTCAAGCTAAGAAATGGTTGAGAAGGCAACAAATTTTTCGCACTTCTGCTGCTCCAATCGCGTAACCAGATTGGCCTAGAAAAAAAATACACATACCGCTGTAATCGGGAGAGTTTCTACTTTCAGACGCAGCAGGAATTTTTGGGTTTGGTCAGTCCATTCGCGACTAATGGGACTTTGAAGCTAAGAAATGGTTGACAAGACAACAAATTTTTTGCAATTCTGCTGCTCCAGTCGCTTAACCAGAATGGCCTAGGGGAAAAATACACATACCGTTGTAATCGGGCGAGTTTCTACTTTCAGACGCAGCAGGAATTTTTGGGTTAGGTCAATCTGTTCGCGAGATATGGGAGTTTGATGCCAAGAAATGGTTGAGAAGGCAACAAATTTTTCGCACTTCTGCTTCTCCAATCGCTTAACCAGGATGGCCTAGGGGAAATATACACATACCGTTGTAATCGGGCGACTTTCTACTTTCAGACGCAGCAGGAACTTTTGGGTTTGCTCAATCCGTTCGCGAGATACGGGAGTTTGAAGCTGAGAAATAGTTGAGAAGACAGCAAATTTTTCGCAATTCTGCTGCTCCAAACGCTTAAACAGAATGACCTAGGCGAAATATACACATACCGTTGTATTCGGGCGAGTTTCTACATTCAGATGAAATAGGAATTTTTGGGTTAGGTCAATCCGTTCGCGAGATATGGGAGTTTGAAGCTAAGAAGTGGTTGAGAAGGCAACAAATTTTTCGCAATTCTGCTGCTCCAATCGCTTAACCAGACTGGCCTAGGGTAAAAATACACATACCGTTGTAATCGGGCGAGTTTCTACTTTCAGATGGGACAGGAATTTTTGGGTTAAGTCAATCCGTTCGCGAGATATGGGAGTTTGAAGCTAAGAAATGATTGAGAAGGCAACAAGTTTTTCGCACTTCTGTTGCTCCAAACGCTTAACCATAATGGCCTAGGGAAAAAATATACATACCGTTGTAATCGAGCGAGTTTCTACTTTCAGACGCAGCAGGAATTTCTGTGTTTGGTCAATCCGTTCGCGAGATATGGGACTTTGAAGCTAAGAAATGGTTGAGAAGGCGACAAATTTTTCGCAATTCTGCTGCTCCAATCGCTTAACCAGAATGGCCTAGGGAAAAAATACACATACCGTTGTAATCGGACGAGTTTCTACTTTCAGACGCAGCAGGAATTTTTGGGTTTGGTCAATCCGTTCGCGAGATGTGGGACTTTGAAGCTAAGAAATGGTTGAGAAGGCGACAAATTTTTCACACGTCTGCTGCTCCAAATGCTTAACCAGAATGGCCTGGGGAAAAAATACACATACTGTTGTAATCGTGCGAGTTTCTACTTTCAGACGCTGCAGGAATTTTTGGGTTTGGTCAATCCGTTCGCGAGATATGGGACGTTGAAGCTAAGAAATGGTTGACAAGACAACAAATTTGTTGCACTTCTGCTGCTCCAGTCGCTTAACCAGAATGGCCTAGGGGAAAAATACACATACCGTTGTAAACGTGCGAGTGTCTACTTTCAGACGCAGCTGGAATTTTTGGGTTTTGTCAATCTGATCGCGAGATATGGGAGTTTGAAGCTAAGAAATAGTTGAGAAGACAACAAATTTTTCGCACTTCTGCTGCTCCAAACGCTTAACCAGAATGGTCTAGGGAAAAAATACACATACCGTTGTATTCGGGCGAGTTTCTACTTTCAGATGCAATAGGAATTTTTGGGTTAGGTCAATTCGTTCGCGAGATATGGGAGTTTGAAGCTAAGAAATGGTTGAGAAGGCAACAAATTTTTCGCACTTCTGCTGCTCCAATCGCTTAACCAGATTGGCCTAGGGACAAAATACACAAACCATTGTAATCGGGCGAGTTTCTACTTTCAGACGCAGCAGGAATTTCTGGGTCTTGTCTATCCGTTCGCGAGATATGTGACATTGAAGCTAAGAAATAGTTGAGAAGACAAGAAATTTTTCGCACTTCTGCTGCTCCAAACGCTTAACCAGAATGGCCTATGGGAAAAATACAAATACCGTTGTAATGGGGCGAGTTTCTACTTTCAGATGCAATAGGAATTTTTGGGTTAGGTCAATCCGTTCGCGACATATGGGAGTTTGAAGCTAAGAAGTGGTTGAGAAGGCAACAAATTTTTCGCAATTCTGCTGCTCCAATCGCTTAACCAGACTGGCCTAGGGTAAAAATACACATACCGTTGTAATCGGGCGAGTTTCTACTTTCAGATGGGACAGGTATTTTTGGGTTAAGTCAATCCGTTCGCGAGATATGGGAGTTTGAAGCTAAGAAATGATTGAGAAGGCAACAAGTTTTTCGCACTTCTGTTGCTCCAAACGCTTAACCATAATGGCCTAGGGAAAAAATATACATACCGTTGTAATCGAGCGAGTTTCTACTTTCAGACGCAGCAGGAATTTCTGTGTTTGGTCAATCCGTTCGCGAGATATGGGACTTTGAAGCTAAGAAATGGTTGAGAAGGCGACAAATTTTTCGCAATTCTGCTGCTCCAATCGCTTAACCAGAATGGCCTAGGGAAAAAATACACATACCGTTGTAATCGGGCGACTTTCTACTTTCAGACGCAGCAGGAACTTTTGGGTTTGCTCAATCCGTTCGCGAGATACGGGAGTTTGAAGCTGAGAAATAGTTGAGAAGACAGCAAATTTTTCGCAATTCTGCTGCTCCAAACGCTTAAACAGAATGACCTAGGCGAAATATACACATACCGTTGTATTCGGGCGAGTTTCTACATTCAGATGAAATAGGAATTTTTGGGTTAGGCCAATCCGTTCGCGAGATATGGGAGTTTGAAGCTAAGAAGTGGTTGAGAAGGCAACAAATTTTTCGCAATTCTGCTGCTCCAATCGCTTAACCAGACTGGCCTAGGGTAAAAATACACATACCGTTGTAATCGGGCGAGTTTCTACTTTCAGATGGGACAGGAATTTTTGGGTTAAGTCAATCCGTTCGCGAGATATGGGAGTTTGAAGCTAAGAAATGATTGAGAAGGCAACAAGTTTTTCGCACTTCTGTTGCTCCAAACGCTTAACCATAATGGCCTAGGGAAAAAATATACATACCGTTGTAATCGAGCGAGTTTCTACTTTCAGACGCAGCAGGAATTTCTGTGTTTGGTCAATCCGTTCGCGAGATATGGGACTTTGAAGCTAAGAAATGGTTGAGAAGGCGACAAATTTTTCGCAATTCTGCTGCTCCAATCGCTTAACCAGAATGGCCTAGGGAAAAAATACACATACCGTTGTAATCGCACGAGTTTCTACTTTCAGACGCAGCAGGAAATTTTTGGGTTTGGTCAATCCGTTCGCGAGATGTGGGACTTTGAAGCTAAGAAATGGTGAGAAGGCGACAAATTTTTCACACGTCTGCTGCTCCAAATGCTTAACCAGAATGGCCTGGGGAAAAAATACACATACTGTTGTAATCGTGCGAGTTTCTACTTTCAGACGCTGCAGGAATTTTTGGGTTTGGTCAATCCGTTCGCGAGATATGGGACGTTGAAGCTAAGAAATGGTTGACAAGACAACAAATTTGTTGCACTTCTGCTGCTCCAAACGCTTAACCAGAATGGCCTATGGGAAAAATACAAATACCGTTGTAATGGGGCGAGTTTCTACTTTCAGATGCAATAGGAATTTTTGGGTTAGGTCAATCCGTTCGCGACATATGGGAGTTTGAAGCTAAGAAGTGGTTGAGAAGGCAACAAATTTTTCGCAATTCTGCTGCTCCAATCGCTTAACCAGACTGGCCTAGGGTAAAAATACACATACCGTTGTAATCGGGCGAGTTTCTACTTTCAGATGGGACAGGAATTTTTGGGTTAAGTCAATCCGTTCGCGAGATATGGGAGTTTGAAGCTAAGAAATGATTGAGAAGGCAACAAGTTTTTCGCACTTCTGCTGCTCCAAACGCTTAACCAGAATGGTCTAGGGAAAAAATACACATACCGTTGTATTCGGGCGAGTTTCTACTTTCAGATGCAATAGGAATTTTTGGGTTAGGTCAATTCGTTCGCGAGATATGGGAGTTTGAAGCTAAGAAATGGTTGAGAAGGCAACAAATTTTTCGCACTTCTGCTGCTCCAATCGCTTAACCAGATTGGCCTAGGGACAAAATACACAAACCATTGTAATCGGGCGAGTTTCTACTTTCAGACGCAGCAGGAATTTCTGGGTCTGGTCTATCCGTTCGCGAGATATGTGACATTGAAGCTAAGAAATAGTTGAGAAGACAAGAAATTTTTCGCACTTCTGCTGCTCCAAACGCTTAACCAGAATGGCCTATGGGAAAAATACAAATACCGTTGTAATGGGGCGAGTTTCTACTTTCAGATGCAATAGGAATTTTTGGGTTAGGTCAATCCGTTCGCGACATATGGGAGTTTGAAGCTAAGAAGTGGTTGAGAAGGCAACAAATTTTTCGCAATTCTGCTGCTCCAATCGCTTAACCAGACTGGCCTAGGGTAAAAATACACATACCGTTGTAATCGGGCGAGTTTCTACTTTCAGATGGGACAGGAATTTTTGGGTTAAGTCAATCCGTTCGCGAGATATGGGAGTTTGAAGCTAAGAAATGATTGAGAAGGCAACAAGTTTTTCGCACTTCTGTTGCTCCAAACGCTTAACCATAATGGCCTAGGGAAAAAATATACATACCGTTGTAATCGAGCGAGTTTCTACTTTCAGACGCAGCAGGAATTTCTGTGTTTGGTCAATCCGTTCGCGAGATATGGGAGTTTGAAGCTAAGAAATGGTTGAGAAGGCAACAAATTTTTCGCACTTCTGCTGCTCCAATCGCTTAACCAGATTGGCCTAGGGACAAAATACACAAACCATTGTAATCGGGCGAGTTTCTACTTTCAGACGCAGCAGGAATTTCTGGGTCTGGTCTATCCGTTCGCGAGATATGTGACATTGAAGCTAAGAAATAGTTGAGAAGACAAGAAATTTTTCGCACTTCTGCTGCTCCAAACGCTTAACCAGAATGGCCTATGGGAAAAATACAAATACCGTTGTAATGGGGCGAGTTTCTACTTTCAGATGCAATAGGAATTTTTGGGTTAGGTCAATCCGTTCGCGAGATATGGGAGTTTGAAGCTAAGAAGTGGTTGAGAAGGCAACAAATTTTTCGCAATTCTGCTGCTCCAATCGCTTAACCAGACTGGCCTAGGGTAAAAATACACATACCGTTGTAATCGGGCGAGTTTCTACTTTCAGATGGGACAGGAATTTTTGGGTTAAGTCAATCCGTTCGCGAGATATGGGAGTTTGAAGCTAAGAAATGATTGAGAAGGCAACAAGTTTTTCGCACTTCTGTTGCTCCAAACGCTTAACCATAATGGCCTAGGGAAAAAATATACATACCGTTGTAATCGAGCGAGTTTCTACTTTCAGACGCAGCAGGAATTTCTGTGTTTGGTCAATCCGTTCGCGAGATATGGGACTTTGAAGCTAAGAAATGGTTGAGAAGGCATCAAATTATTCGCAATTCTGCAGCTCCAATCGCGTAACCAGGATGGCCTAGGGGAAATATACACATACCGTTGTAATCGGGCGGGTTTCTACTTTCAGACTCAGCAGGAATTTTTGGGTTTGCTCAATCCGTTCGCGAGATATGGCAGTTTGAAGCTAAGAAATAGTTGAGAAGACGGCAAATTTTTCGCAATTCTGCTGCTCCAATCGCGTTACCAGGAAGGCCTAGGGGAAATATACACATACCGTTGTAATCGGGCGAGTTTCTACTTTCAGACGCAGCAGGAATTTTTGGGTTTGCTCAATCCGTTCGCGAGATATGGCAGTTTGAATCTAAGAAATAGTTGAGATGACAGCAAATTTTTCGCATTTCTGCTGCTCCAAACGCTTAACCAGAATGGCCTAGAGGAAAAATACACATACCGTTGTATTCGGGCGAGTTTCTACATTCAGATACAGTAGGAATTTTTGGGTTAGGACAATCCGTTCGCGAGATATGAGAGTTTGAAGCTAAGCAATGGTTGAGAAGGCAACAAATTTTTCGCAATTCTGCTGCTCCAATCGCTTATCCAGAGTGTCCTAGGGAAAAAATACACATACCGTTGTAATCGGGCGAGTTTCTACTTTCAGACCCAGCAGGAATTCCTGGGTTTGGTCTATCCGTTCGCGAGATATGTGACATTGAAGCTAAGAAATAGTTGAGAAGACAAGAAATTTTCCGCACTTCTGCTGCTCCAAACGCTTAACCAGAATGGCCTATGGGAAAAATACACATACCGTTGTAATGGGGCGAGTTTCTACTTTCAGATGCAATAGGAATTTTTGGGTTAGGTCAATCCGTTCGCGACATATGGGAGTTTGAAGCTAAGAAATGGTTGAGAAGACGGCAAATTTTTCGCAATTCTGCTGCTCCAATCGCGTTACCAGGAAGGCCTAGGGGAAATATACACATACCGTTGTAATCGGGCGAGTTTCTACTTTCAGACGCAGCAGGAATTTTTGGGTTTGCTCAATCCGTTCGCGAGATATGGCAGTTTGAATCTAAGAAATAGTTGAGATGACAGCAAATTTTTCGCATTTCTGCTGCTCCAAACGCTTAACCAGAATGGCCTAGAGGAAAAATACACATACCGTTGTATTCGGGCGAGTTTCTACATTCAGATACAGTCGGAATTTTTGGGTTAGGACAATCCGTTCGCGAGATATGAGAGTTTGAAGCTAAGCAATGGTTGAGAAGGCAACAAATTTTTCGCAATTCTGCTGCTCCAAACGCTTAACCAGAATGGCCTAGGGTTGTAATCGGGCCCTTTTAATCTGGCGAGATTCTACTTTCAGATGCAATAGGAATTTTTGGGTTAGGTCAATCTGTTCGCGAAATATGGGAGTTTGAAGCCAGGAAATGGTTGAGAAGGCAACAAATTTTTCGCGCTTCTGCTGCTCCAAACGCTTAACCAGAATGGCCTAGGGTTGTAATCGGGCCGTTTTAATCTGGCGAGATTCTACTTTCAGATGCAATAGGAATTTTTGGGTTAGGTCAATCTGTTCGCGAAATATGGGAGTTTGAAGCTAAGAAATAGTTGAGAAGACAAGAAATTTTTCGCACTTTTGCTGCTCCAAACGCTTAACCAGAATGGCCTATGGGAAAAATACACATACCGTTGTAATGGGGCGAGTTTCTACTTTCAGATGCAATAGGAATTTTTGGGTTAGGTCAATCCGTTCGCGACATATGGAAGTTTCAAGCTAAGAAATGGTTGAGAAGGCAACAAATATTTCGCACTTCTGCGGCTCCAAACGCTTAACCAGAATGGCCTAGGAAGAAATACACATACCTTTGGAACCGGACGAGTTTCTACTTTCAAACGCAATAGGAATTTTTGGGTTAGGTCAGCCGTTCGCGAGATATGGGTGTTTGAAGCTAAGAAATGGTTGAGAAGGCAACAAATTTTTCGCAATTCTGCTGCTCCAATCGCTTAACCAGAATGGCCTAGACGGAAAATACACATACCGTTGTATTCGGGCGTGTTTCTACATTCAGATGCAATAGGAATTTTTGTGTTAGGTCAATCCGTTCGCGAGATATGGGAGTTTGAAGCTAAGAAATGGTTGAGAAGGCAACAAATTTTTCGCGCTTCTGTTGCTCCAAACGCTTAACCAGAATGGCCTAGGTAAAAAATACACATACCGTTGCAACCGGACGAGTTTCTACTTTCAGACGTAGCAGGAATTTTTGGGTTTGTTCAATCCGTTCGCGAGATATGGGACTTTGAAGCTAAGAAATGGTTGACAGGACAACAAATTTTTTGCAATTCTGCTGCTCCAGTCGCTTAACCAGAATGGCCTAGGGGAAAAACACACATACCGTTGTAATCGGTCGAGTTTCTACTTTCAGACGCAGCAGGAACTTTTGGGTTAAGTCAATCTGTTCGCGAGATATGTGAGTTTGAAGCCAAGAAATGCTTCAGAATGCAACAAATTTTTCGCACTTCTGCTGCTCCAAACGCTTAACCAGAATGGCCTAGGGAAAAAATGCACATACCGTTGTAACTGGACGAGTTTCTACTTTCAGACGCAATAGGAATTTAAGGGTTAGGTCAATCCGTTCGCGAGATATGGGACATTGAAACTAAGAAATGGTTGACAAGACAACAAATTTTTCGCAATCCTGCTGCTCCAGTCGCTTAACCAGAATGGCCTAGGGGAAAAGTACACATACCTTTGTAATCGGGGGAGTTTCTACTTTCAGACGCAGCAGGAATTTTTGGGTTTGGTCAATCCGTTCGCGAGATATGGGACATTGAAACTAAGAAATGGTTGACAAGACAACAAATTTTTCGCAATCCTGCTGCTCCAGTCGCTTAACCAGAATGACCTAGGGGAAAAGTACACATAGCTTTGTAATCGGGGGAGTTTCTACTTTCAGACGCAGCAGGAATTTTTGGGTTTGGTCAATCCGTTCGCGAGATATGGGACTTTGAAGCTAAGAAATGGTTGAGAAGGCAACAAATTTTTCGCACTTCTGTGCTCCAAACGCTTAAGCAGAATGGCCTAGAGGAAAAACACACATACCGTTGTATTCGGGCGAGTTTCTACATTCAGATGCAATAGGAATTTTTGGGTTAGGTCAATCCGTTCGCGAGATATGGGAGTTTGAAGCTAAGAAATGGTTGAGAAGGCATCAAATTATTCGCAATTCTGCAGCTCCAATCGCGTAACCAGGATGGCCTAGGGGAAATATACACATACCGTTGTAATCGGGCGAGTTTCTACTTTCAGACTCAGCAGGAATTTTTGGGTTTGCTCAATCCGTTCGCGAGATATGGCAGTTTGAAGCTAAGAAATAGTTGAGAAGACGGCAAATTTTTCGCAATTCTGCTGCTCCAATCGCGTTACCAGGAAGGCCTAGGGGAAATATACACATACCGTTGTAATCGCGCGAGTTTCTACTTTCAGACGCAGCAGGAATTTTTGGGTTTGCTCAATCCGTTCGCGAGATATGGCAGTTTGAAGCTAAGAAATAGTTGAGATGACAGCAAATTTTTCGCACTTTTGCTGCTCCAAACGCTTACCCAGAATGGCCTAGAGGAAAAATACACATACCGTTGTATTCGGGCGAGTTTCTACATTCAGATGCAATAGGAATTTTTGGGTTAGGACAATCCGTTCGCGAGATATGAGAGTTTGAAGCTAAGCAATGGTTGAGAAGGCAACAAATTTTTCGCAATTCTGCTGCCCCAATCGCTTATCCAGAGTGTCCTAGGGAAAAAATACACATACCGTTGTAATCGGGCGAGTTTCTACTTTCAGACCCAGCAGGAATTCCTGGGTTTGGTCTATCCGTTCGCGAGATATGGGACATTGAAGCTAAGAAATACATGAGAAGACAACAAATTTTTCGCACTTCTGCTGCTCCAATCGCGTAACCAGGATGGCCTAGGGGAAATATACACATACCGTTGTAATCGGGCGAGTTTCTACTTTCAGACGCAGCAGGAACTTTTGGGTTAGGTCAATCCGTTCGCGAGATATGGGAGTTTGAAGCTAAGAAATGGTTGAGAAGGCAACAAATTATTCTCACTTCTGCTGCTCCAATCGCTTAACCAGATTGGCCTAGGGAAAAAATACACATACCGTTGTAATCGGGCGAGTTTCTACTTTCAGACGCTGCAGGAATTTTTGGGTTAGGTCAAATCCGTTCGCGGGATATGGGACTTTGAAGCTGAGAAATGGTTGACATGACAATAAATTTTTCGCACTTCTGCTGCTCCAAACGCTTAACCAGAATGGCCTAGGGCAAAAATACACATACCTTTGTAACCGGACGAGTTTCTACTTTCAGATGCAATAGAAATTTTTGGGTTAGGTCAATCCGTTCGCGAGATATGGGAGTTTGAAGCTAAGAAATGGTTGAGAAGGCAACAAATTTGTCGCACTTCTGCTGCTCCAATCGCTTAACCAGAATGGCCTATGGGAAAAATACACATACCGTTGTAATCGGGCGAGTTTCTACTTTCAGATGCAATAGGAATTTTTGGGTTAGGTCAATCCGTTCGCGACATATGGGCGTTTGAAGCTAAGAAATGGTTGAGAAGACAACAAATTTTTCGCAATTCTGCTGCTCCAAACGCTTAACCAGAATGGCCTAGGGAAAAAATACACATACCGTTGTAATCGGGCGAGTTTCTACTTTCAGACGCAGCAGGAATTTTTGGGTTAGGTCAATCTGTTCGCGATATATGGGAGTTTTAAGCCAAGAAATGGTTGAGAAGGCAACAAATATTTCGCAATTCTGCTGCTCCAAACGCTTAACCAGAGTGGCCTAGGGCAAAAATACACATACCTTTGTAACCGGACGGGTTTCTACTTTCAGATGCAATAGAAATTTTTGGGTTAGGTCAATCCGTTCGCGAGATATGGGAGTTTGAAGCTAAGAAATGGTTGAGCAAGCAACAAATTTGTCGCACTTCTGCTGCTCCAATCGCTTAACCAGAATGGCCTATGGGAAAAATACACATACCGTTGTAATCGGGCGAGTTTCTACTTTCAGATGCAATAGGAATTTTTGGGTTAGGTCAATCCGTTCGCGAGATATGGGAGTTTGAAGCTAAGAAATGATTGAGACGGCAACAAATTTTTCGCACTTCTGTTGCTCCAAACGCTTAACCAGAATGGCCTAGGGAAAAAATACACATACCGTTGGAACCGGACGAGTTTCTACTTTCAAACGCAATAGGAATTTTTGGGTTTGGTCAATCCGTTCGCGAGATATGGGACTTTGAAGCTAAGAAATGGTTGACAAGACAAAAAATTTTTTGCTATTCTGCTGCTCCAGTCGCTTAATCAGAATGGCCTAGGGGAAAAATACACATACCGCTGTATTCGGGCGTGTTTCTACTTTCAGATGCAATAGGAGTTTTTGGGTTAGGTCAATCCGTTCGCGAGATATGGCTGTTTGAAGCTAAGAAATAGTTGAGAAGACAGCAAATTTTTCGCACTTCTGCTGCTCCAAACGCTTAACCAGAATGGCCTAGAGGAAAGATACACATACCATTGTATTCGGGCGAGTTTCTACATTCAGATGCAATAGGAATTTTTGTGTTAGGTCAATCCGTTCGCGAGATATGGGAGTTTGAAGCTAAGAAATGGTTGAGAAGGCAACAAATTTTTCGCGCTTCTGTTGCTCCAAACGCTTAACCAGAATGGCCTAGGTAAAAAATACACATACCGTTGCAACCGGACGAGTTTCTACTTTCAGACGTAGCAGGAATTTTTGGGTTTGTTCAATCCGTTCGCGAGATATGGGACTTTGAAGCTAAGAAATGGTTGACAGGACAACAAATTTTTTGCAATTCTGCTGCTCCAGTCGCTTAACCAGAATGGCCTAGGGGAAAAACACACATACCGTTGTAATCGGTCGAGTTTCTACTTTCAGACGCAGCAGGAACTTTTGGGTTAAGTCAATCTGTTCGCGAGATATGTGAGTTTGAAGCCAAGAAATGCTTCAGAATGCAACAAATTTTTCGCACTTCTGCTGCTCCAAACGCTTAACCAGAATGGCCTAGGGAAAAAATGCACATACCGTTGTAACTGGACGAGTTTCTACTTTCAGACGCAATAGGAATTTAAGGGTTAGGTCAATCCGTTCGCGAGATATGGGACATTGAAACTAAGAAATGGTTGACAAGACAACAAATTTTTCGCAATCCTGCTGCTCCAGTCGCTTAACCAGAATGGCCTAGGGGAAAAGTACACATACCTTTGTAATCGGGGGAGTTTCTACTTTCAGACGCAGCAGGAATTTTTGGGTTTGGTCAATCCGTTCGCGAGATATGGGACATTGAAACTAAGAAATGGTTGACAAGACAACAAATTTTTCGCAATCCTGCTGCTCCAGTCGCTTAACCAGAATGACCTAGGGGAAAAGTACACATAGCTTTGTAATCGGGGGAGTTTCTACTTTCAGACGCAGCAGGAATTTTTGGGTTTGGTCAATCCGTTCGCGAGATATGGGACTTTGAAGCTAAGAAATGGTTGAGAAGGCAACAAATTTTTCGCACTTCTGTGCTCCAAACGCTTAAGCAGAATGGCCTAGAGGAAAAACACACATACCGTTGTATTCGGGCGAGTTTCTACATTCAGATGCAATAGGAATTTTTGGGTTAGGTCAATCCGTTCGCGAGATATGGGAGTTTGAAGCTAAGAAATGGTTGAGAAGGCATCAAATTATTCGCAATTCTGCAGCTCCAATCGCGTAACCAGGATGGCCTAGGGGAAATATACACATACCGTTGTAATCGGGCGAGTTTCTACTTTCAGACTCAGCAGGAATTTTTGGGTTTGCTCAATCCGTTCGCGAGATATGGCAGTTTGAAGCTAAGAAATAGTTGAGAAGACGGCAAATTTTTCGCAATTCTGCTGCTCCAATCGCGTTACCAGGAAGGCCTAGGGGAAATATACACATACCGTTGTAATCGGGCGAGTTTCTACTTTCAGACGCAGCAGGAATTTTTGGGTTTGCTCAATCCGTTCGCGAGATATGGCAGTTTGAAGCTAAGAAATAGTTGAGATGACAGCAAATTTTTCGCACTTTTGCTGCTCCAAACGCTTACCCAGAATGGCCTAGAGGAAAAATACACATACCGTTGTATTCGGGCGAGTTTCTACATTCAGATGCAATAGGAATTTTTGGGTTAGGACAATCCGTTCGCGAGATATGAGAGTTTGAAGCTAAGCAATGGTTGAGAAGGCAACAAATTTTTCGCAATTCTGCTGCCCCAATCGCTTATCCAGAGTGTCCTAGGGAAAAAATACACATACCGTTGTAATCGGGCGAGTTTCTACTTTCAGACCCAGCAGGAATTCCTGGGTTTGGTCTATCCGTTCGCGAGATATGGGACATTGAAGCTAAGAAATACATGAGAAGACAACAAATTTTTCGCACTTCTGCTGCTCCAATCGCGTAACCAGGATGGCCTAGGGGAAATATACACATACCGTTGTAATCGGGCGAGTTTCTACTTTCAGACGCAGCAGGAACTTTTGGGTTAGGTCAATCCGTTCGCGAGATATGGGAGTTTGAAGCTAAGAAATGGTTGAGAAGGCAACAAATTATTCTCACTTCTGCTGCTCCAATCGCTTAACCAGATTGGCCTAGGGAAAAAATACACATACCGTTGTAATCGGGCGAGTTTCTACTTTCAGACGCTGCAGGAATTTTTGGGTTAGGTCAAATCCGTTCGCGGGATATGGGACTTTGAAGCTGAGAAATGGTTGACATGACAATAAATTTTTCGCACTTCTGCTGCTCCAAACGCTTAACCAGAATGGCCTAGGGCAAAAATACACATACCTTTGTAACCGGACGAGTTTCTACTTTCAGATGCAATAGAAATTTTTGGGTTAGGTCAATCCGTTCGCGAGATATGGGAGTTTTAAGCTAAGAAATGGTTGAGAAGGCAACAAATTTGTCGCACTTCTGCTGCTCCAATCGCTTAACCAGAATGGCCTATGGGAAAAATACACATACCGTTGTAATCGGGCGAGTTTCTACTTTCAGATGCAATAGGAATTTTTGGGTTAGGTCAATCCGTTCGCGACATATGGGCGTTTGAAGCTAAGAAATGGTTGAGAAGACAACAAATTTTTCGCAATTCTGCTGCTCCAAACGCTTAACCAGAATGGCCTAGGGAAAAAATACACATACCGTTGTAATCGGGCGAGTTTCTACTTTCAGACGCAGCAGGAATTTTTGGGTTAGGTCAATCCGTTCGCGAGATATGGGAGTTTGAAGCTAAGAAATGGTTGAGAAGGCATCAAATTATTCGCAATTCTGCAGCTCCAATCGCGTAACCAGGATGGCCTAGGGGAAATATACACATACCGTTGTAATCGGGCGAGTTTCTACTTTCAGACTCAGCAGGAATTTTTGGGTTTGCTCAATCCGTTCGCGAGATATGGCAGTTTGAAGCTAAGAAACAGTTGAGAAGACGGCAAATTTTTCGCAATTCTGCTGCTCCAATCGCGTTACCAGGAAGGCCTAGGGGAAATATACACATACCGTTGTAATCGGGCGAGTTTCTACTTTCAGACGCAGCAGGAATTTTTGGGTTTGCTCAATCCGTTCGCGAGATATGGCAGTTTGAAGCTAAGAAATAGTTGAGATGACAGCAAATTTTTCGAACTTTTGCTGCTCCAAACGCTTACCCAGAATGGCCTAGAGGAAAAATACACATACCGTTGTATTCGGGCGAGTTTCTACATTCAGATGCAATAGGAATTTTTGGGTTAGGACAATCCGTTCGCGAGATATGAGAGTTTGAAGCTAAGCAATGGTTGAGAAGGCAACAAATTTTTCGCAATTCTGCTGCCCCAATCGCTTATCCAGAGTGTCCTAGGGAAAAAATACACATACCGTTGTAATCGGGCGAGTTTCTACTTTCAGACCCAGCAGGAATTCCTGGGTTTGGTCTATCCGTTCGCGAGATATGGGACATTGAAGCTAAGAAATACATGAGAAGACAACAAATTTTTCGCACTTCTGCTGCTCCAATCGCGTAACCAGGATGGCCTAGGGGAAATATACACATACCGTTGTAATCGGGCGAGTTTCTACTTTCAGACGCAGCAGGAACTTTTGGGTTAGGTCAATCCGTTCGCGAGATATGGGAGTTTGAAGCTAAGAAATGGTTGAGAAGGCAACAAATTATTCTCACTTCTGCTGCTCCAATCGCTTAACCAGATTGGCCTAGGGAAAAAATACACATACCGTTGTAATCGGGCGAGTTTCTACTTTCAGACGCTGCAGGAATTTTTGGGTTAGGTCAAATCCGTTCGCGGGATATGGGACTTTGAAGCTGAGAAATGGTTGACATGACAATAAATTTTTCGCACTTCTGCTGCTCCAAACGCTTAACCAGAATGGCCTAGGGCAAAAATACACATACCTTTGTAACCGGACGAGTTTCTACTTTCAGATGCAATAGAAATTTTTGGGTTAGGTCAATCCGTTCGCGAGATATGGGAGTTTGAAGCTAAGAAATGGTTGAGAAGGCAACAAATTTGTCGCACTTCTGCTGCTCCAATCGCTTAACCAGAATGGCCTATGGGAAAAATACACATACCGTTGTAATCGGGCGAGTTTCTACTTTCAGATGCAATAGGAATTTTTGGGTTAGGTCAATCCGTTCGCGACATATGGGCGTTTGAAGCTAAGAAATGGTTGAGAAGACAACAAATTTTTCGCAATTCTGCTGCTCCAAACGCTTAACCAGAATGGCCTAGGGAAAAAATACACATACCGTTGTAATCGGGCGAGTTTCTACTTTCAGACGCAGCAGGAATTTTTGGGTTAGGTCAATCTGTTCGCGATATATGGGAGTTTTAAGCCAAGAAATGGTTGAGAAGGCAACAAATATTTCGCAATTCTGCTGCTCCAAACGCTTAACCAGAGTGGCCTAGGGCAAAAATACACATACCTTTGTAACCGGACGGGTTTCTACTTTCAGATGCAATAGAAATTTTTGGGTTAGGTCAATCCGTTCGCGAGATATGGGAGTTTGAAGCTAAGAAATGGTTGAGCAGGCAACAAATTTGTCTCACTTCTGCTGCTCCAATCGCCTAACCAGAATGGCCTATGGGAAAAATACACATACCGTTGTAATCGGGCGAGTTTCTACTTTCAGATGCAATAGGAATTTTTGGGTTAGGTCAATCCGTTCGCGAGATATGGGAGTTTGAAGCTAAGAAATGATTGAGACGGCAACAAATTTTTCGCACTTCTGTTGCTCCAAACGCTTAACCAGAATGGCCTAGGGAAAAAATACACATACCGTTGGAACCGGACGAGTTTCTACTTTCAAACGCAATAGGAATTTTTGGGTTTGGTCAATCCGTTCGCGAGATATGGGACTTTGAAGCTAAGAAATGGTTGACAAGACAAAAAATTTTTTGCTATTCTGCTGCTCCAGTCGCTTAACCAGAATGGCCTAGGGGAAAAATACACATACCGCTGTATTCGGGCGTGTTTCTACTTTCAGATGCAATAGGAGTTTTTGGGTTAGGTCAATCCGTTCGCGAGATATGGCTGTTTGAAGCTAAGAAATAGTTGAGAAGACAGCAAATTTTTCGCACTTCTGCTGCTCCAAACGCTTAACCAGAATGGCCTAGAGGAAAGATACACATACCATTGTATTCGGGCGAGTTTCTACATTCAGACGCAGCAGGGATTTTTGGGTTTGCTCAATCCGTTCGCGAGATATTGCAGTTTGAAGCTAAGAAATAGTTGAGAAGACAGCAAATTTTTCGCACTTCTGCTGCTCCAAACGCTTAACCAGAATGGCCTAGAGGAAACATACACATACCGTTGTATTCGGGCGAGTTTCTACATTCAGATGCAATAGGAATTTTTGGTTAGGTCAATCCGTTCGCGAGATATGGGAGTTTGAAGCTAAGCAATGGTTGAGAAGGCATCAAATTTTTCGCACTTCTGCTGCTCCAATGGCTTATCCAGAATGGCCTATGGGAAAAATACACATACCGTTGTAATGGGGCGAGTTTCTACTTTCAGACGCAGCAGGAATTTCTGTGTTTGGTCAATCCGTTCGCGAGATATGGGACTTTGAAGCTAAGAAATGGTTGACAAGACAACAAATTTTTTGCACTTCTGCTGCTCCAGTCGCTTAACCAGAATGGCCTAGGGAAAAAATACACATACCGTTGTATTCGGGCGTGTTTCTACTTTCAGATGTAATAGGAATTTTAGGGTTAGGTCAAATCCGTTCGCGAGATATGGGAGTTTGAAGCTAAGAAATAGTTGAGAAGAAAACAAATTGTTCGCAATTCTGCTGCTCCAAACGCTTAACCAGAATGGCCTAGGGAAAAAATACACATACCGTTGTAATCGAGCGAGTTTCTACTTTCAGACGCAGCAGGAATTTCTGTGTTTGGTCAATCCGTTCGCGAGATATGGGAGTTTGAAGCCAAGAAATGGTTGAGAAAGCAACAAATTTTTCGCATTTCTGCTGCTCCAAACGCATAGCCAGAATGGCCTAGGGAAAAAATACACATACCGTTGTAATCGAGCGAGTTTCTACTGTCAGACGCAGCAGGAATTTCTGTGTTTGGTCAATCCGTTTGCGAGATATGGGACTTTGAAGCTAAGAAATGGTTGACAAGACAACAAATTTTTTGCACTTCTGCTGCTCCAGTCGCTTAACCAGAATGGCCTAGGGAAAAAATACACATACCGTTGTATTCGGGCGAGTTTCTACTTTCAGATGCAATAGGAATTTTAGGGTTAGGTCAAATCCGTTCGCGGGATATGGGACTTTGAAGCTAAGAAATGGTTGACAAGACAACAAATTTTTCGCAATTCTGCTGCTCCAAACGCTTAACCAGAATGGCCTAGGGGAAAAATACACATACCGTTGTAATCGGGCGAGTTTCTACTTTCAGACGCAGCAGGAATTTTTGGGTTAGGTCAATCTGTTCGCGAGATATGGGAGTTTGAAGCTAAGAAATAGTTGAGAAGAAAACAAATTGTTCGCAATTCTGCTGCTCCAAACGCTTAACCAGAATGGCCTAGGGAAAAAATACACATACCGTTGTAATCGGGCGAGTTTCTACTTTCAGACGCAGCAGGAATTTCTGGGTTTGGTCTATCCGTTCGCGAGATATGGGACTTTGAAGCTAAGAAATAGTTAAGAAGGCAACAAATTTTTCGCACTTCTGCCGCTCCAAACGCTTAACCAAAATGGCCTATGGGAAAAATACACACCGTTGTAATCGGGCGAGTTTCTACTTTCAGATGCAATGGGAATTTTTGGGTTAGGTCAATCCGTTCGCGACATATGGGAGTTTGAAGCTAAGAAATGCTTGAGAAGACAACAAATTTTTCGCAATTCTGCTGCTCCAAACGCTTAACCAGAATGGCCTTGGAAAAAATACACATACCGTTTTAATCGGGCGAGTTTCTACTTTCAGATGCAATAGGAATTTTTGGGTTAGGTCAATCCGTTCGCGAGATATGGGAGTTTGAAACTAAGAAATGATTGAGACGGCAACAAATTTTTCGCACTTCTGTTGCTCCAAACACTTAACCAGAATGGCCTAGGGAAAAAATACACATACCGTTGTAATCGAGCGAGTTTCTACTGTCAGACGCAGCAGGAATTTTTGTGTTTGGTCAATCCGTTCGCGAGATATGGGACTTTGAAGCTAAGAAATGGTTGACAAGACAACAAATTTTTTGCACTTCTGCTGCTCCAATCGCTTAACCAGAATGGCCTAGGGAAAAAATACACATACCGTTGTATTCGGGCGAGTTTCTACTTTCAGATGCAATAGGAATTTTAGGGTTAGGTCAAATCCGTTCTCGGGATATGGGACTTTGAAGCTAAGAAACGGTTGACAAGACAACAAATTTTTCGCAATTCTGCTGCTCCAAACGCTTAACCAGAATGGCCTAGGGGAAAAATACACATACCGTTGTATTCGAGCGAGTTTCTACTTCTAGACGCAGCAGGAATTTTTGGGTTTGCTCAATCCGTTCGCGAGATATGGGAGTTTGAAGCTAAGAAATGGTTGACAAGACAACAAATTTTTTGCAATTCTGCTGCTCCAGTCGCTTAACCAGAATGGCCTAGGGGAAAAATACACATACCATTGTAATCGGGCGAGTTTCTACTTTCAGGCATAGCAGGAATTTTTGGGTTAGGTCAATCTGTTCGCGAGATATGGGAGTTTGAAGCCAAGAAATGGTTGAGAAGGCAACAAATTTTTCGCATTTCTGCTGCTCCAAACGCTTAGCCAGAATGGCCTAGGGGAAAAATACACATACCGTTGTAATCGGGCGAGTTTCTACTTTCAGACGCAGCAGGAACTTTGGGGTTTGGTCAATCCGTTCGCGAGATATGGGAGTTTGAAGCTAAGAAATGGTTGACAAGACAACAAATTTTTTGCAATTCTGCTGCTCCAGTCGCTTAACCAGAATGGCCTAGGGGAAAAATACACATACCATTGTAATCGGGCGAGTTTCTACTTTCAGGCATAGCAGGAATTTTTGGGTTAGGTCAATCTGTTCGCGAGATATGGGAGTTTGAAGCCAAGAAATGGTTGAGAAGGCAACAAATTTTTCGCATTTCTGCTGCTCCAAACGTTTAGCCAGAATGGCCTAGGGAAAAAATACACATACCGTTGTATTCGGGCGAGTTTCTGCTTTCAGATGCAATAGGAATTTTAGGGTTAGGTCAATCCGTTCGCGAGATATGGGACTTTGAAGCTAAGAAATGGTTGACAAGACAACAAATATTTCGCTCTTCTGCTGCTCCAATCGCGTAACCAGGATGGCCTAGGGAAAAAATACGCATACCGTTGTATTCGGGCGAGTTTCTTCTTTCAGATGCCATAGGAATTTTAGGGTTAGGTCAATCCGTTCGCGAAATATGGGGGTTTGAAGCTAAGAAATGGTTGAGAAGGCAACAAATCTTTCGCAATTCTGCTGCACCAATCGCTTAACCAGATTGGCCTAGGGAAAAAATACAAACACCGTTGTAATCGGGCGAGTTTCTACTTTCAGATGCCATCGGAATTTTAGAGTTAGGTCAATCCGTTCGCGAGATATGGGGGTTTGAAGCTAAGAAATGGTTGAGAAGGCAACAAATCTTTCGCACTTCTGCTGCACCAATCGCTTAACCAGATTGGCCTAGGGAGAAAATACACATACCGTTGTATTCGGGCGAGTTTCTACTTTCAGATGCAATAGGAATTTTAGGGTTAGGTCAATCCGTTCGCGAGATATGGGGGTTTGAAGCTAAGAAATGGTTGAGAAGGCAACAAATCTTTCGCAATTCTGCTGCACCAATCGCTTAACCAGATTGGCCTAGGGAAAAAATACAAACACCGTTGTAATCGGGCGAGTTTCTACTTTCAGATGCCATAGGAATTTTAGGGTTAGGTCAATCCGTTCGCGAGATATGAGAGTTTGAAGCTAAGCAATGGTTGAGAAGGTAACAAATTTTTCGCAATTCTGCTGCTCCAATCGCTTATCCAGAGTGTCCTAGGGAAAAAATACACATACCGTTGTAATCGGGCGAGTTTCTACTTTCAGACCCAGCAGGAATTCCTGGGTTTGGTCTATCCGTTCGCGAGATATGTGACATTGAAGCTAAGAAATAGTTGAGAAGACAAGAAATTTTCCGCACTTCTGCTGCTCCAAACGCTTAACCAGAATGGCCTATGGGAAAAATACACATACCGTTGTAATGGGGCGAGTTTCTACTTTCAGATGCAATAGGAATTTTTGGGTTAGGTCAATCCGTTCGCGACATATGGGAGTTTGAAGCTAAGAAATGGTTGAGAAGACGGCAAATTTTTCGCAATTCTGCTGCTCCAATCGCGTTACCAGGAAGGCCTAGGGGAAATATACACATACCGTTGTATTCGGGCGAGTTTCTACATTCAGATACAGTCGGAATTTTTGGGTTAGGACAATCCGTTCGCGAGATATGAGAGTTTGAAGCTAAGCAATGGTTGAGAAGGCAACAAATTTTTCGCAATTCTGCTGCTCCAAACGCTTAACCAGAATGGCCTAGGGTTGTAATCGGGCCCTTTTAATCTGGCGAGATACTACTTTCAGATGCAATAGGAATTTTTGGGTTAGGTCAATCTGTTCGCGAAATATGGGAGTTTGAAGCCAGGAAATGGTTGAGAAGGCAACAAATTTTTCGCGCTTCTGCTGCTCCAAACGCTTAACCAGAATGGCCTAGGGTTGTAATCGGGCCGTTTTAATCTGGCGAGATTCTACTTTCAGATGCAATAGGAATTTTTGGGTTAGGTCAATCTGTTCGCGAAATATGGGAGTTTGAAGCTAAGAAATAGTTGAGAAGACAAGAAATTTTTCGCACTTTTGCTGCTCCAAACGCTTAACCAGAATGGCCTATGGGAAAAATACACATACCGTTGTAATGGGGCGAGTTTCTACTTTCAGATGCAATAGGAATTTTTGGGTTAGGTCAATCCGTTCGCGACATATGGAAGTTTCAAGCTAAGAAATGGTTGAGAAGGCAACAAATATTTCGCACTTCTGCGGCTCCAAACGCTTAACCAGAATGGCCTAGGGAAGAAATACACATACCTTTGGAACCGGACGAGTTTCTACTTTCAAACGCAATAGGAATTTTTGGGTTAGGTCAGCCGTTCGCGAGATATGGGTGTTTGAAGCTAAGAAATGGTTGAGAAGGCAACAAATTTTTCGCAATTCTGCTGCTCCAATCGCTTAACCAGAATGGCCTAGACGGAAAATACACATACCGTTGTATTCGGGCGAGTTTCTACATTCAGATGCAATAGGAATTTTTGTGTTAGGTCAATCCGTTCGCGAGATATGGGAGTTTGAAGCTAAGAAATGGTTGAGAAGGCAACAAATTTTTCGCGCTTCTGTTGCTCCAAACGCTTAACCAGAATGGCCTAGGTAAAAAATACACATACCGTTGCAACCGGACGAGTTTCTACTTTCAGACGTAGCAGGAATTTTTGGGTTTGTTCAATCCGTTCGCGAGATATGGGACTTTGAAGCTAAGAAATGGTTGACAGGACAACAAATTTTTTGCAATTCTGCTGCTCCAGTCGCTTAACCAGAATGGCCTAGGGGAAAAACACACATACCGTTGTAATCGGTCGAGTTTCTACTTTCAGACGCAGCAGGAACTTTTGGGTTAAGTCAATCTGTTCGCGAGATATGTGAGTTTGAAGCCAAGAAATGCTTCAGAATGCAACAAATTTTTCGCACTTCTGCTGCTCCAAACGCTTAACCAGAATGGCCTAGGGAAAAAATGCACATACCGTTGTAACTGGACGAGTTTCTACTTTCAGACGCAATAGGAATTTAAGGGTTAGGTCAATCCGTTCGCGAGATATGGGACATTGAAACTAAGAAATGGTTGACAAGACAACAAATTTTTCGCAATCCTGCTGCTCCAGTCGCTTAACCAGAATGGCCTAGGGGAAAAGTGCACATACCTTTGTAATCGGGGGAGTTTCTACTTTCAGACGCAGCAGGAATTTTTGGGTTTGGTCAATCCGTTCGCGAGATATGGGACTTTGAAGCTAAGAAATGGTTGACAAGACAACAAATTTTTCGCAATTCTGCTGCTACAAACGCTTAACCAGAATGGCCTAGGGAAAAAATACACATACCATTGTATTCGGGCGAGTTTCTACTTTCAGATGCAATAGGAATTTTTGGGTTAGGTCAATCCGTTCGCGAGATATGGGAGTTTGAAGCTAAGCAATGGTTGAGAAGGCAACAAATTTTTCGCACTTCTGTGCTCCAATCGCTTAACCAGAATGGCCTATGGGAAAAATACACATACCGTTGTAATCGGGCGAGTTTCTACTTTCAGACTCAGCAGGAATTTTTGGGTTTGCTCAATCCGTTCGCGAGATATGGCAGTTTGAAGCTAAGAAATAGTTGAGAAGACGGCAAATTTTTCGCAATTCTGCTGCTCCAATCGCGTTACCAGGAAGGCCTAGGGGAAATATACACATACCGTTGTAATCGGGCGAGTTTCTACTTTCAGACGCAGCAGGAATTTTTGGGTTTGCTCAATCCGTTCGCGAGATATGGCAGTTTGAAGCTAAGAAATAGTTGAGATGACAGCAAATTTTTCGCACTTCTGCTGCTCCAAACGCTTAACCAGAATGGCCTAGAGGAAAAATACACATACCGTTGTATTCGGGCGAGTTTCTACATTCAGATGCAATAGGAATTTTTGGGTTAGGACAATCCGTTCGCGAGATATGAGAGTTTGAAGCTAAGCAATGGTTGAGAAGGCAACAAATTTTTCGCAATTCTGCTGCCCCAATCGCTTATCCAGAGTGTCCTAGGGAAAAAATACACATACCGTTGTAATCGGGCGAGTTTCTACTTTCAGACCCAGCAGGAATTCCTGGGTTTGGTCTATCCGTTCGCGAGATATGGGACATTGAAGCTAAGAAATACATGAGAAGACAACAAATTTTTCGCACTTCTGCTGCTCCAATCGCGTAACCAGGATGGCCTAGGGGAAATATACACATACCGTTGTAATCGGGCGAGTTTCTACTTTCAGACGCAGCAGGAACTTTTGGGTTAGGTCAATCCGTTCGCGAGATATGGGAGTTTGAAGCTAAGAAATGGTTGAGAAGGCAACAAATTATTCTCACTTCTGCTGCTCCAATCGCTTAACCAGATTGGCCTAGGGAAAAAATACACATACCGTTGTAATCGGGCGAGTTTCTACTTTCAGACGCTGCAGGAATTTTTGGGTTAGGTCAAATCCGTTCGCGGGATATGGGACTTTGAAGCTGAGAAATGGTTGACAAGACAATAAATTTTTCGCACTTCTGCTGCTCCAAACGCTTAACCAGAATGGCCTAGGGCAAAAATACACATACCTTTGTAACCGGACGAGTTTCTACTTTCAGATGCAATAGAAATTTTTGGGTTAGGTCAATCCGTTCGCGAGATATGGGAGTTTGAAGCTAAGAAATGGTTGAGAAGGCAACAAATTTGTCGCACTTCTGCTGCTCCAATCGCTTAACCAGAATGGCCTATGGGAAAAATACACATACCGTTGTAATCGGGCGAGTTTCTACTTTCAGATGCAATAGGAATTTTTGGGTTAGGTCAATCCGTTCGCGACATATGGGCGTTTGAAGCTAAGAAATGGTTGAGAAGACAACAAATTTTTCGCAATTCTGCTGCTCCAAACGCTTAACCAGAATGGCCTAGGGAAAAAATACACATACCGTTGTAATCGGGCGAGTTTCTACTTTCAGACGCAGCAGGAATTTTTGGGTTAGGTCAATCTGTTCGCGATATATGGGAGTTTTAAGCCAAGTAATGGTTGAGAAGGCAACAAATATTTCGCAATTCTGCTGCTCCAAACGCTTAACCAGAATGGCCTAGGGCAAAAATACACATACCTTTGTAACCGGACGGGTTTCTACTTTCAGATGCAATAGAAATTTTTGGGTTAGGTCAATCCGTTCGCGAGATATGGGAGTTTGAAGCTAAGAAATGGTTGAGCAGGCAACAAATTTGTCGCACTTCTGCTGCTCCAATCGCTTAACCAGAATGGCCTATGGGGAAAAAACACATACCGTTGTAATCGGGCGAGTTTCTACTTTCAGATGCAATAGGAATTTTTGGGTTAGGTCAATCCGTTCGCGAGATATGGGAGTTTGAAGCTAAGAAATGATTGAGACGGCAACAAATTTTTCGCACTTCTGTTGCTCCAAACGCTTAACCAGAATGGCCTAGGGAAAAAATACACATACCGTTGGAACCGGACGAGTTTCTACTTTCAAACGCAATAGGAATTTTTGGGTTTGGTCAATCCGTTCGCGAGATATGGGACTTTGAAGCTAAGAAATGGTTGACAAGACAAAAAATTTTTTGCTATTCTGCTGCTCCAGTCGCTTAACCAGAATGGCCTAGGGGAAAAATACACATACCGCTGTATTCGGGCGAGTTTCTACTTTCAGACGCAGCAGGAATTTCTGTGTTTGGTCAATCCGTTCGCGAGATATGGGACTTTGAAGCTAAGAAATGGTTGACAAGACAACAAATTTTTTGCACTTCTGCTGCTCCAGTCGCTTAACCAGAATGGCCTAGGGAAAAAATACACATACCGTTGTATTCGGGCGTGTTTCTACTTTCAGATGTAATAGGAATTTTAGGGTTAGGTCAAATCCGTTCGCGAGATATGGGAGTTTGAAGCTAAGAAGTAGTTGAGAAGAAAACAAATTGTTCGCAATTCTGCTGCTCCAAACGCTTAACCAGAATGGCCTAGGGAAAAAATACACATACCGTTGTAATCGAGCGAGTTTCTACTTTCAGACGCAGCAGGAATTTCTGTGTTTGGTCAATCCGTTCGCGAGATATGGGAGTTTGAAGCCAAGAAATGGTTGAGAAAGCAACAAATTTTTCGCATTTCTGCTGCTCCAAACGCATAGCCAGAATGGCCTAGGGAAAAAAAAACACATACCGTTGTAATCGAGCGAGTTTCTACTGTCAGACGCAGCACGAATTTCTGTGTTTGGTCAATCCATTTGCGAGATATGGGACTTTGAAGCTAAGATATGATTGAGACGGCAACAAATTTTTCGCACTTCTGTTGCTCCAAACACTTAACCAGAATGGCCTAGGGAAAAAATACACATACCGTTGTAATCGAGCGAGTTTCTACTTTCAGACGCAGCAGGAATTTCTGTGTTTGGTCAATCCGTTCGCGAGATATGGGACTTTGAAGCTAAGAAATGGTTCACAAGACAACAAATTTTTTGCACTTCTGCTGCTCCAGTCGCTTAACCAGAATGGCCTAGGGAAAAAATACACATACCGTTGTATTCGGGCGAGTTTCTACTTTCAGATGCAATAGGAATTTTAGGGTTAGGTCAAATCCGTTCGCGAGATATGGGAGTTTGAAGCTAAGAAATAGTTGAGAAGAAAACAAATTGTTCGCAATTCTGATGCTCCAAACGCTTAACCAGAATGGCCTAGGGAAAAAATACACATACCGTTGTAATCGAGCGAGTTTCTACTTTCAGACGCAGCAGGAATTTCTGTGTTTGGTCAATCCGTTCGCGAGATATGGGAGTTTGAAGCCAAGAAATGGTTGAGAAAGCAACAAATTTTTCGCATTTCTGCTGCTCCAAACGCATAGCCAGAATGGCCTAGGGAAAAAATACACATACCGTTGTAATCGAGCGAGTTTCTACTGTCAGACGCAGCAGGAATTTCTGTGTTTGGTCAATCCGTTTGCGAGATATGGGACTTTGAAGCTAAGAAATGGTTGACAAGACAACAAATTTTTTGCACTTCTGCTGCTCCAGTCGCTTAACCAGAATGGCCTAGGGAAAAAATACACATACCGTTGTATTCGGGCGAGTTTCTACTTTCAGATGCAATAGGAATTTTAGGGTTAGGTCAAATCCGTTCGCGGGATATGGGACTTTGAAGCTAAGAAATGGTTGACAAGACAACAAATTTTTCGCAATTCTGCTGCTCCAAACGCTTAACCAGAATGGCCTAGGGGAAAAATACACATACCGTTGTAATCGGGCGAGTTTCTACTTTCAGACGCAGGAGGAATTTTTGGGTTAGGTCAATCTGTTCGCGAGATATGGGAGTTTGAAGCTAAGAAATAGTTGAGAAGAAAACAAATTGTTCGCAATTCTGCTGCTCCAAACGCTTAACCAGAATAGCCTAGGGAAAAAATACACATACCGTTGTAATCGGGCGAGTTTCTACTTTCAGACGCAGCAGGAATTTCTGGGTTTGGTCTATCCGTTCGCGAGATATGGGACTTTGAAGCTAAGAAATAGTTAAGAAGGCAACAAATTTTTCGCACTTCTGCCGCTCCAAACGCTTAACCAAAATGGCCTATGGGAAAAATACACACCGTTGTAATCGGGCGAGTTTCTACTTTCAGATGCAATGGGAATTTTTGGGTTAGGTCAATCCGTTCGCGACATATGGGAGTTTGAAGCTAAGAAATGCTTGAGAAGACAACAAATTTTTCGCAATTCTGCTGCTCCAAACGCTTAACCAGAATGGCCTTGGAAAAAATACACATACCGTTTTAATCGGGCGAGTATCTACTTTCAGATGCAATAGGAATTTTTGGGTTAGGTCAATCCGTTCGCGAGATATGGGAGTTTGAAACTAAGAAATGATTGAGACGGCAACAAATTTTTCGCACTTCTGTTGCTCCAAACACTTAACCAGAATGGCCTAGGGAAAAAATACACATACCGTTGTAATCGAGCGAGTTTCTACTGTCAGACGCAGCAGGAATTTTTGTGTTTGGTCAATCCGTTCGCGAGATATGGGACTTTGAAGCTAAGAAATGGTTGACAAGACAACAAATTTTTTGCACTTCTGCTGCTCCAATCGCTTAACCAGAATGGCCTAGGGAAAAAATACACATACCGTTGTATTCGGGCGAGTTTCTACTTTCAGATGCAATAGGAATTTTAGGGTTAGGTCAAATCCGTTCTCGGGATATGGGACTTTGAAGCTAAGAAACGGTTGACAAGACAACAAATTTTTCGCAATTCTGCTGCTCCAAACGCTTAACCAGAATGGCCTAGGGGAAAAATACACATACCGTTGTATTCGAGCGAGTTTCTACTTCTAGACGCAGCAGGAATTTTTGGGTTTGCTCAATCCGTTCGCGAGATATGGGAGTTTGAAGCTAAGAAATGGTTGACAAGACAACAAATTTTTTGCAATTCTGCTGCTCCAGTCGCTTAACCAGAATGGCCTAGGGGAAAAATACACATACCATTGTAATCGGGCGAGTTTCTACTTTCAGGCATAGCAGGAATTTTTGGGTTAGGTCAATCTGTTCGCGAGATATGGGAGTTTGAAGCCAAGAAATGGTTGAGAAGGCAACAAATTTTTCGCATTTCTGCTGCTCCAAACGCTTAGCCAGAATGGCCTAGGGAAAAAATACACATACCGTTGTATTCGGGCGAGTTTCTGCTTTCAGATGCAATAGGAATTTTAGGGTTAGGTCAATCCGTTCGCGAGATATGGGACTTTGAAGCTAAGAAATGGTTGACAAGACAACAAATATTTCGCTCTTCTGCTGCTCCAATCGCGTAACCAGGATGGCCTAGGGAAAAAATACGCATACCGTTGTATTCGGGCGAGTTTCTTCTTTCAGATGCCATAGGAATTTTAGGGTTAGGTCAATCCGTTCGCGAAATATGGGGGTTTGAAGCTAAGAAATGGTTGAGAAGGCAACAAATCTTTCGCAATTCTGCTGCACCAATCGCTTAACCAGATTGGCCTAGGGAAAAAATACAAACACCGTTGTAATCGGGCGAGTTTCTACTTTCAGATGCCATCGGAATTTTAGGGTTAGGTCAATCCGTTCGCGAGATATGGGGGTTTGAAGCTAAGAAATGGTTGAGAAGGCAACAAATCTTTCGCACTTCTGCAGCACCAATCGCTTAACCAGATTGGCCTAGGGAGAAAATACACATACCGTTGTATTCGGGCGAGTTTCTTCTTTCAGATGCAATAGGAATTTTAGGGTTAGGTCAATCCGTTCGCGAGATATGGGGGTTTGAAGCTAAGAAATGGTTGAGAAGGCAACAAATCTTTCGCAATTCTGCTGCACCAATCGCTTAACCAGATTGGCCTAGGGAAAAAATACAAACACCGTTGTAATCGGGCGAGTTTCTACTTTCAGATGCCATAGGAATTTTAGGGTTAGGTCAATCCGTTCGCGAGATATGGGGGTTTGAAGCTAAGAAACGGTTGAGAAGGCAACAAATCTTTCGCACTTCTGCTGCACCAATCGCTTAACCAGATTGGCCTAGGGAGAAAATACACATACCGTTGTATTCGGGCGAGTTTCTACTTTCAGATGCAATAGGAATTTTAGGGTTAGGTCAATCCGTTCGCGAGATATGGGACTTTGAAGCTAAGAAATGGTTGACAAGACAACAAATATTTCGCTCTTCTGCTGCTCCAATCGCGTAACCAGGATGGCCTAGGGAAAAAATACGCATACCGTTGTATTCGGGCGAGTTTCTTCTTTCAGATGCCATAGGAATTTTAGGGTTAGGTCAATCCGTTCGCGAGATATGGGGGTTTGAAGCTAAGAAATGGTTGAGAAGGCAACAAATCTTTCGCAATTCTGCTGCACCAATCGCTTAACCAGATTGGCCTAGGGAAAAAATACAAACACCGTTGTAATCGGGCGAGTTTCTACTTTCAGATGCCATAGGAATTTTAGGGTTAGGTCAATCCGTTCGCGAGATATGGGGGATTGAAGCTAAGAAATGGTTGAGAAGGCAACAAATCTTTCGCACTTCTGCTGCACCAATCGCTTAACCAGATTGGCCTAGGGAAAAAATACACATACCATTGCAATCGGGCGAGTTTCTACTTTCAGACGCAGCAGGAATTTTTGGGTTAGGTCAATCTGTTCGCGAGATATGGGAGTTTGAAGCCAAGAAGTGGTTGAGAAGGCAACAAATTTTTCGTATTTCTGCTGCTCCAAACGCTTAGCCAGAATGGCCTAGGGAAAAAATACACATACCGTTGTATTCGGGCGAGTTTCTACTTTCAGATGCAATAGGAATTTTAGGGTTAGGTCAATCCGTTCGCGAGATATGGGACTTTGAAGCTAAGAAATGGTTGACAAGACAACAAATATTTCGCTCTACTGCTGCTCCAATCGCGTAACCAGGATGGCCTAGGGAAAAAATGCGCATACCGTTGTATTCGGGCGAGTTTCTTCTTTCAGATGCCATAGGAATTTTAGGGTTAGGTCAATCCGTTCGCGAGATATGGGGGTTTGAAGCTAAGAAATGGTTGAGAAGGCAACAAATCTTTCGCAATTCTGCTGCACCAATCGCTTAACCAGATTGGCCTAGGGAAAAAATACATACACCGTTGTAATCAGGCGAGTTTCTACTTTCAGATGCCATAGGAATTTTAGGGTTAGGTCAATCCGTTCGCGAGATATGGGAGTTTGAAGCTAAGAAATGGTTGAGAAGGCAACAAATATTTCGCACTTCTGCTGCTCCAAACGCTTAACCAGAATGGCCTATGGAAAAAATACACATACCGTTGTAACCGGACGAGTTTCTACTTTCAGAAGCAATAGGACTTTTTGGGTTAGGTCAATCCGTTCGCGAGATATGGGAGTTTGATGCTAAGAAATGGTTGAGGAGGCAACAAATTTTTCGCACTTCTGCTGCTCCAATCGCTTAACCAGAATGGCCTAGGGTAAAATACACATACCGTTGTAATCGGGCGAGTTTCTACTTTCAGGCGCTGCAGGAATTTTTGGGTTAGGTCAATCTGTTCGCGAGATATGGGAGTTTGAAACCAAGAAATAGTTGAGAAGGCAACAAATATTTCGCACTTCTGCGGCTCCAAACGCTTAACCAGAATGGCCTAGGGTTGTAATGGGGCCGTTTAAATCGGGCGAGTTTCTACTTTCAGATGCAATAGGAATTTTTGGGTTAGGTCAATCCGTTCGCGGGATGTGGGACTTTGAAGCTAAGAAATGGTTGACAAGACAACAAATTTTTCGCACTTCTGCTGCTCCAATCGCGTAACCAGGATGGCCTAGGGAAAAAATACACATACCGTTGTATTCGGGCGAGTTTCTACTTTCGGATGCAATAGGAATTTTAGGGTTAGGTCAAATCCGTTCGCGAGGTATGGGAGTTTGAAGCTAAGAAATGGTTGTGAAGGCAACAAATTTTTCGCACTTCTGCTGCACCAATCGCTTAACCAGATTGGCCTAGGGAAAAAATACAAATACCGTTGTAATCGGGCGAGTTTCTACTTTCAGACGCAGCAGGAATTTTTGGGTTTGCTCAATCCGTTCGCGAGATATGGGACTTTGAAGCTAAGAAATGGTTGACAAGACAACAAATTTTTTGCAATTCTGCTGCTCCAGTCGCTTAACCAGAATGGCCTAGGGGAAAAATACACATACCGTTGTAATCGGGCGAGTTTCTACTTTCAGACGCAGCAGGAATTTTTGGGTTAGGTCAATCTGTTCGCGAGATATGGGAGTTTGAAGCCAAGAAGTGGTTGACAAGACAACAAATTTTTCGTATTTCTGCTGCTCCAAACGCTTAGCCAGAATGGCCTAGGGAAAAAATACAAATACCGTTGTAATCGGGCGAGTTTCTACTTTCAGACGCAGCAGGAATTTTTGGGTTAGGTCAATCTGATCGCGAGATATAGGAGATTGAAGCCAAGAAATGGTTGAGAAGGCAACAAATATTTCGCACTTCTGCTGCTCCAAACGTTTAACCAGAATGGCCTATGGAAAAAATACACATACCGTTGTAACCGGACGAGTATCTACTTTCAGAAGCAATAGGACTTTTTGGGTTAGGTCAATCCGTTCGCGAGTTATGGGAGTTTGATGCTAAGAAATGGTTGAGGAGGCAACAAATTTTTCGCACTTCTGCTGCTCCAATCGCTTAACCAGAATGGCATAGGGTAAAATACACATACCGTTGTAATCGGGCGAGTTTCTACTTTCAGACGCTGCAGGAATTTTTGGGTTAGGTCAATCTGTTCGCGAGATATGGGAGTTTGAAGCCAAGAAATAGTTGAGAAGGCAACAAATATTTCGCACTTCTGCGGCTCCAAACGCTTAACCAGAATGGCCTAGGGAAAAAATACACATACCGTTGTATTCGGGCGAGTTTCTACTTTCAGATGCAATAGGAATTTTAGGGTTAGGTCAAATCCGTTCGCGAGGTATGGGAGTTTGAAGCTAAGAAATGGTTGTGAAGGCAACAAATTTTTCGCACTTCTGCTGCACCAATCGCTTAACCAGATTGGCCTAGGGAAAAAATACAAATACCGTTGTAATCGGGCGAGTTTCTACTTTCAGACGCAGCAGGAATTTTTGCGTTTGCTCAATCCGTTCGCGAGATATGGGACTTTGAAGCTAAGAAATGGTTGACAAGACAACAAATTTTTTGCAATTCTGCTGCTCCAGTCGCTTAACCAGAATGGCCTAGGGGAAAAATACACATACCGTTGTAATCGGGCGAGTTTCTACTTTCAGACGCAGCAGGAATTTTTGGGTTAGGCCAATCTGTTCGCGAGATATGGGAGTTTGAAGCCAAGAAGTGGTTGACAAGACAACAAATTTTTCGTATTTCTGCTGCTCCAAACGCTTAGCCAGAATGGCCTAGGGAAAAAATACACATACCGTTGTAATCGGGCGAGTGTCTACTTTCAGACGCAGCAGGAACTTTGGGGTTTGTTCAATCCGTTCGCGAGATATGGGAGTTTGAAGCTAAGATATGGTTGGGAAGGCATCCAATTTTTCGCACTTCTGCTGCTCCAGTCGCTTAACCAGAATGGCCTAGGGAAAAAATACAAACACCGTTGTAATCGGGCGAGTTTCTACTTTCAGATGCCATAGGAATTTTAGGGTTAGGTCAATCCGTTCGCGAGATATGGGGGTTTGAAGCTAAGAAACGGTTGAGAAGGCATCAAATCTTTCGCACTTCTGCTGCACCAATCGCTTAACCAGATTGGCCTAGGGAGAAAATACACATACCGTTGTATTCGGGCGAGTTTCTACTTTCAGATGCAATAGGAATTTTAGGGTTAGGTCAATCCGTTCGCGAGATATGGGACTTTGAAGCTAAGAAATGGTTGACAAGACAACAAATATTTCGCTCTTCTGCTGCTCCAATCGCGTAACCAGGATGGCCTAGGGAAAAAATACGCATACCGTTGTATTCGGGCGAGTTTCTTCTTTCAGATGCCATAGGAATTTTAGGGTTAGGTCAATCCGTTCGCGAGATATGGGGGTTTGAAGCTAAGAAATGGTTGAGAAGGCAACAAATCTTTCGCAATTCTGCTGCACCAATCGCTTAACCAGATTGGCCTAGGGAAAAAATACAAACACCGTTGTAATCGGGCGAGTTTCTACTTTCAGATGCCATAGGAATTTTAGGGTTAGGTCAATCCGTTCGCGAGATATGGGGGATTGAAGCTAAGAAATGGTTGAGAAGGCAACAAATCTTTCGCACTTCTGCTGCACCAATCGCTTAACCAGATTGGCCTAGGGAAAAAATACACATACCATTGCAATCGGGCGAGTTTCTACTTTCAGACGCAGCAGGAATTTTTGGGTTAGGTCAATCTGTTCGCGAGATATGGGAGTTTGAAGCCAAGAAGTGGTTGAGAAGGCAACAAATTTTTCGTATTTCTGCTGCTCCAAACGCTTAGCCAGAATGGCCTAGGGAAAAAATACACATACCGTTGTATTCGGGCGAGTTTCTACTTTCAGATGCAATAGGAATTTTAGGGTTAGGTCAATCCGTTCGCGAGATATGGGACTTTGAAGCTAAGAAATGGTTGACAAGACAACAAATATTTCGCTCTACTGCTGCTCCAATCGCGTAACCAGGATGGCCTAGGGAAAAAATGCGCATACCGTTGTATTCGGGCGAGTTTCTTCTTTCAGATGCCATAGGAATTTTAGGGTTAGGTCAATCCGTTCGCGAGATATGGGGGTTTGAAGCTAAGAAATGGTTGAGAAGGCAACAAATCTTTCGCAATTCTGCTGCACCAATCGCTTAACCAGATTGGCCTAGGGAAAAAATACATACACCGTTGTAATCGGGCGAGTTTCTACTTTCAGATGCCATAGGAATTTTAGGGTTAGGTCAATCCGTTCGCGAGATATGGGAGTTTGAAGCTAAGAAATGGTTGAGAAGGCAACAAATATTTCGCACTTCTGCTGCTCCAAACGCTTAACCAGAATGGCCTATGGAAAAAATACACATACCGTTGTAACCGGTCGAGTTTCTACTTTCAGAAGCAATAGGACTTTTTGGGTTAGGTCAATCCGTTCGCGAGATATGGGAGTTTGATGCTAAGAAATGGTTGAGGAGGCAACAAATTTTTCGCACTTCTGCTGCTCCAATCGCTTAACCAGAATGGCCTAGGGTAAAATACACATACCGTTGTAATCGGGCGAGTTTCTACTTTCAGGCGCTGCAGGAATTTTTGGGTTAGGTCAATCTGTTCGCGAGATATGGGAGTTTGAAACCAAGAAATAGTTGAGAAGGCAACAAATATTTCGCACTTCTGCGGCTCCAAACGCTTAACCAGAATGGCCTAGGGTTGTAATGGGGCCGTTTAAATCGGGCGAGTTTCTACTTTCAGATGCAATAGGAATTTTTGGGTTAGGTCAATCCGTTCGCGGGATGTGGGACTTTGAAGCTAAGAAATGGTTGACAAGACAACAAATTTTTCGCACTTCTGCTGCTCCAATCGCGTAACCAGGATGGCCTAGGGAAAAAATACACATACCGTTGTATTCGGGCGAGTTTCTACTTTCAGATGCAATAGGAATTTTAGGGTTAGGTCAAATCCGTTCGCGAGGTATGGGAGTTTGAAGCTAAGAAATGGTTGTGAAGGCAACAAATTTTTTGCACTTCTGCTGCACCAATCGCTTAACCAGATTGGCCTAGGGAAAAAATACAAATACCGTTGTAATCGGGCGAGTTTCTACTTTCAGACGCAGCAGGAATTTTTGGGTTTGCTCAATCCGTTCGCGAGATATGGGACTTTGAAGCTAAGAAATGGTTGACAAGACAACAAATTTTTTGCAATTCTGCTGCTCCAGTCGCTTAACCAGAATGGCCTAGGGGAAAAATACACATAGCGTTGTAATCGGGCGAGTTTCTACTTTCAGACGCAGCAGGAATTTTTGGGTTAGGTCAATCTGTTCGCGAGATATGGGAGTTTGAAGCCAAGAAGTGGTTGACAAGACAACAAATTTTTCGTATTTCTGCTGCTCCAAACGCTTAGCCAGAATGGCCTAGGGAAAAAATACAAATACCGTTGTAATCGGGCGAGTTTCTACTTTCACACGCAGCAGGAATTTTTGGGTTAGGTCAATCTGATCGCGAGATATAGGAGATTGAAGCCAAGAAATGGATGAGAAGGCAACAAATATTTCGCACTTCTGCTGCTCCAAACGTTTAACCAGAATGGCCTATGGAAAAAATACACATACCGTTGTAACCGGACGAGTTTCTACTTTCAGAAGCAATAGGACTTTTTGGGTTAGGTCAATCCGTTCGCGAGTTATGGGAGTTTGATGCTAAGAAATGGTTGAGGAGGCAACAAATTTTTCGCACTTCTGCTGCTCCAATCGCTTAACCAGAATGGCATAGGGTAAAATACACATACCGTTGTAATCGGGCGAGTTTCTACTTTCAGACGCTGCAGGAATTTTTGGGTTAGTTCAATCTGTTCGCGAGATATGGGTGTTTGAAGCCAAGAAATAGTTGAGAAGGCAACAAATATTTCGCACTTCTGCGGCTCCAAACGCTTAACCAGAATGGCCTAGGGAAAAAATACACATACCGTTGTATTCGGGCGAGTTTCTACTTTCAGATGCAATAGGAATTTTAGGGTTAGGTCAAATCCGTTCGCGAGGTATGGGAGTTTGAAGCTAAGAAATGGTTGTGAAGGCAACAAATTTTTCGCACTTCTGCTGCACCAATCGCTTAACCAGATTGGCCTAGGGAAAAAATACAAATACCGTTGTAATCGGGCGAGTTTCTACTTTCAGACGCAGCAGGAATTTTTGCGTTTGCTCAATCCGTTCGCGAGATATGGGACTTTGAAGCTAAGAAATGGTTGACAAGACAACAAATTTTTTGCAATTCTGCTGCTCCAGTCGCTTAACCAGAATGGCCTAGGGGAAAAATACACATAACGTTGTAATCGGGCGAGCTTCTACTTTCAGACGCAGCAGGAATTTTTGGGTTAGGCCAATCTGTTCGCGAGATATGGGAGTTTGAAGCCAAGAAGTGGTTGACAAGACAACAAATTTTTCGTATTTCTGCTGCTCCAAACGCTTAGCCAGAATGGCCTAGGGAAAAAATACACATACCGTTGTAATCGGGCGAGTGTCTACTTTCAGACGCAGCAGGAACTTTGGGGTTTGTTCAATCCGTTCGCGAGATATGGGAGTTTGAAGCTAAGATATGGTTGGGAAGGCATCCAATTTTTCGCACTTCTGCTGCTCCAGTCGCTTAACCAGAATGGCCTAGGGAAAAAATACACATACCGTTGTATTCGGGCGAGTTTCTACTTTCAGATGCAATAGGAATTATAGGGTTAGGTCAATCCGTTCGCGAGATATGGGACTTTGAAGCTAAGAAATCGTTGACAAGACAACAAATATTTCGCTCTTCTGCTGCTCCAATCGCGTAACCAGGATGGCCTAGGGAAAAAATACGCATACCGTTGTATTCGGGCGAGTTTCTTCTTTCAGATGCCATAGGAATTTTAGGGTTAGGTCTATCCGTTCGCGAAATATGGGGGTTTGAAGCTAAGAAATGGTTGAGAAGGCAACAAATCTTTCGCAATTCTGCTGCACCAATCGCTTAACCAGATTGGCCTAGGGAAAAAATACAAACACCGTTGTAATCGGGCGAGTTTCTACTTTCAGATGCAATAGGAATTTTAGGGTTAGGTCAATCCGTTCGCGAGATATGGGACTTTGAAGCTAAGAAATGGATGACAAGACAACAAATATTTCGCTCTTCTGCTGCTCCAATCGCGTAACCAGGATGGCCTAGGGAAAAAATACACATACCGTTGTATTCGGGCGAGTTTCTTCTTTCAGATGCCATAGGAATTTTAGGGTTAGGTCAATCCGTTCGCGAGATATGGGGGTTTGAAGCTAAGAAATGGTTGAGAAGGCAACAAATCTTTCGCAATTCTGCTGCACCAATCGCTTAACCAGATTGGCCTAGGGAAAAAATACAAACACCGTTGTAATCGGGCGAGTTTCTACTTTCAGATGCCATAGGAATTTTAGGGTTAGGTCAATCCGTTCGCGAGATATGGGGGATTGAAGCTAAGAAATGGTTGAGAAGGCAACAAATCTTTCGCAATTCTGCTGCACCAATCGCTTAACCAGATTGGCCTAGGGAAAAAATACACATACCATTGCAATCGGGCGAGTTTCTACTTTCAGACGCAGCAGGAATTTTTGGGTTAGGTCAATCTGTTCGCGAGATATGGGAGTTTGAAGCCAAGAAGTGGTTGAGAAGGCAACAAATTTTTCGTACTTCTGCTGCTCCAAACGCTTAGCCAGAATGGCCTAGGGAAAAAATACACATACCGTTGTATTCGGGCGAGTTTCTACTTTCAGATGCAATAGGAATTTTAGGGTTAGGTCAATCCGTTCGCGAGATATGGGACTTTGAAGCTAAGAAATGATTGACAAGACAACAAATATTTCGCTCTTCTGCTGCTCCAATCGCGTAACCAGGATGGCCTAGGGAAAAAATACGCATACCGTTGTATTCGGGCGAATTTCTTCTTTCAGATGCCATAGGAATTTTAGGGTTAGGTCAAATCCGTTCGCGGGATATGGGACTTTGAAGCTAAGAAATGGTTGACAAGACAACAAATTTTTCGCACTTCTGCTGCTCCAATCGCGTAACCAGGATGCCCCATGGTAATTATACACATACCGTTGTAATCGGGCGAGTTTCTACTTTCAGATGCAATAGGAATTTTTGGGTTAGGTCAATCCGTTCGCGAGATATGGGAGTTTGAAGCTAAGAATTAGTTGAGAAGAAAACAAATTGTTCGCAATTCTGCTGCTCCAAACGCTTAACCAGAATGGCCTAGGGAAAAAATACACATACCGTTGTAATCGGGCGAGTTTCTACTTTCAGACGCAGCAGGAATTTCTGTGTTTGGTCAATCCGTTCGCGAGATATGGGACCTTGAAGCTAAGAAATGGTTGACAAGACAACAAATTTATCGCAATTCTGCTGCTCCACACGCTTAACCAGAATGGCCTAGGGGGAAAATACACATACCGTTGTAATCGTGCGAGATTCTACTTTCAGATGCAACAGGAATTTTTGGGTTAGGTCAATCCGTTCGCGAGGTACGGTAGTTTGAAACTAAGAAATGGTTGAGAAGGCGACAAATTTTTCGCACTTCTGCTGCTCCAAACGTTTAACCAGAATGGCCTGGGGAAAAAATACACATACCGTTGTAATCGGGCGTGTTTCTATATTCAGACGCAGCAGGAATTTTTGGGTTAGGTCAATCTGTTCGCGAGATATGGGAGTTTGAAGCCAAGAAATGGTTGAGAAGGCAACAAATTTTTCGCATTTCTGCTGCTCCAAACGATTAGCCAGAATGTCCTAGGGAAAAAATACACATACCGTTGTAATCGAGCGAGTTTCTATTTTCAGACGCAGCAGGAATTTCTTCGCGAGATATGGGACTTTGAAGCTAAGAAATGGTTGACAAGACAACAAATTTTTTGCACTTCTGCTGCTCCAGTCGCTTAACCAGAATGGCCTAGGGAAAAAATACACATACCGTTGTATTCGGGCGAGTTTCTACTTTCAGATGCAATAGGAATTTTAGGGTTAGGTCAAATCCGTTCGCGGGATATGGGACTTTGAAGCTAAGAAATGGTTGACAAGACAACAAATTTTTCGCACTTCTGCTGCTCCAATCGCGTAACCAGGATGGCCCATGGGAATTATACACATACCGTTGTAATCGGGCGAGTTTCTACTTTCAGACGCAATAGGAATTTTTGGGTTAGGTCAATCCGTTCGCGACATATTGGAGATTGAAGCTAAGAAATAGTTGAGAAGAAAACAAATTGTTCGCAATTCTGCTGCTCCAAACGCTTAACCAGAATGGCCTAGGGAAGAAATACACATACCGTTGTAATCGGGCGAGTTTCTACTTTCAGACGCAGCAGGAATTTCTGGGTTTGGTCTATCCGTTCGCGAGATATGGGACTTTGAAGCTAAGAAATAGTTAAGAAGACAACAAATTTTTCGCACTTCTGCCGCTCCAAACGCTTAACCAGAATGGCCTATGGGAAAAATACACACCGTTGTAATCGGGCGTGTTTCTACATTCAGACGCAGCAGGAATTTTTGGGTTAGGTCAATCTGTTCGCGAGATATGGGAGTTTGAAGCCAAGAAATGGTTGAGAAGGCAACAAATTTTTCGCATTTCTGCTGCTCCAAACGCTTAGCCAGAATGGCCTAGGGAAAAAATACACATACCGTTGTAATCGAGCGAGTTTCTATTTTCAGACGCAGCAGGAATTTCTGTGTTTGGTCAATCCGTTCGCGAGATATTGGACTTTTAAACTAAGAAATGGTTGACAAGACAACAAATTTTTTGCACTTCTGCTGCTCCAGTCGCTTAACCAGAATGGCCTAGTGAAAAAATACACATACCGTTGTATTCGAGCGAGTTTCTACTTCTAGATGCAATAGGAATTTTTGGGTTTGGTCAATCCGTTCGCGAGATATGGGAGTTTGAAGCTAAGAAATAGTTGAGAAGAAAACAAATTGTTCGCAATTCTGCTGCTCCAAACGCTTAACCAGAATGGCCTAGGGAAAAAATACACATACCGTTGTAATCGGGCGAGTTTCTACTTTCAGACGCAGCAGGAATTTCTGGTTTTGGTCTATCCGTTCGCGAGATATGGGACTTTGAAGTTAAGAAATACTTAAGAAGACAACAAATTTTTCGCACTTCTGCCGCTCCAAACGCTTAACCAGAATGGCCTATGGGAAAAATACACACCGTTGTAATCGGGCGAGTTTCTACTTTCAGATGCAATAGGAATTTTAGAGTTAGGTCAATCCGTTCGCGACATATGGGAGTTTGAAGCTAAGAAATGATTGAGACGGCAACAAATTTTTCGCACTTCTGTTGCTCCAAACACTTAACCAGAATGGCCTAGGGAAAAAATACACATACCGTTGTAATCGAGCGAGTTTCTACTTTCAGACCCAGCAGGAATTTCTGTGTTTGGTCAATCCGTTCGCGAGATATGGGAGTTTGAATCCAAGAAATGGTTGAGAAGGCAACAAATTTTTCGCATTTCTGCTGCTCCAAACGCTTAGCCAGAATGGCCTAGGGAAAAAATACACATACCGTTGTAATCGAGCGAGTTTCTACTGTCAGACGCAGCAGGAATTTCTGTGTTTGGTCAATCCGTTCGCGAGATATGGGACTTTGAAGCTAAGAAATGGTTGACAAGACAACAAATTTTTTGCACTTCTGCTGCTCCAGTCGCTTAACCAGAATGGCCTAGGGAAAAAATACACATACCGTTGTATTCGGGCGAGTTTCTACTTTCAGATGCAATAGGAATTTTAGAGTTAGGTCAAATCCGTTCGCGGGATATGGACTTTGAAGCTAAGAAATGGTTGACAAGACAACAAATTTTTCGCAATTCTGCTGCTCCAAACGCTTAACCAAAATGGCCTATGGGAAAAATACACATACCGTTGTAATCGGGCGAGTTTCTACTTTCAGACGCAGCAGGAATTTTTGGGTTAGGTCAATCTGTTCGCGAGATATGGGAGTTTGAAGCCAAGAAATGGTTGAGAAGGCAACAAATTTTTCGCACTTCTGCTGGTCCAAACGCTTAGTCAGAATGGCCTAGGGAAAAAATACACATACCGTTGTATTCTAGCGAGTTTCTACTTGCAGACGCAGCAGGAATTTCTGTGTTTGGTCAATCCGTTCGCGAGATATGGGACATTGAAACTAAGAAATGGTTGACAAGACAACAAATTTTTTGCACTTCTGCTGCTCCAGTCGCTTAACCAGATTGGCCTAGGGAAAAAATACACATACCGTCGTATTCGGGCGAGTTTCTACTTCTAGATGCAATAGGAATTTTTGGGAAAGGTCAATCCGTTCGCGAGATATGGGAGATTGAAGCTAAGAAATAGTTGAGAAGACAACAAATTTTTCGCACTTCTGCTGCTCCACACGCGTAACCAGAATGGCCTAGGGGAAAAATACACATACCGTTGTAATGGAGCGAGTTTCTACTTTCAGACGCAGCAGGAATTTCTGTGTTTGGTCAATCCGTTCGCGAGATATGGGACTTTGAAGCTAAGAAATGTTTGACAAGACAACAAATTTTTCGCACTTCTGCTGCTCCAATCGCGTAACCAGGATGGCCTAGGGAAAAAATACACATACCGTTGTATTCGGGCGAGTTTCTACTTTCAGATGCAATCGGAATTTTAGGGTTAGGTCAATCCGTTCGCGAGATATGGGACTTTGAAGCTAAGAAATGTTTGACAAGACAACAAATTTTTCGCACTTCTACTGCTCCAATCGCGTAACCAGGATGGCCTAGGGAAAAAATACACATGCCGTTGTATTCGGGCGAGTTTCTACTTTCAGATGCAATAGGAATTTTAGGGTTAGGTCAAATCCGTTCGCGGGATATGGGACTTTGAAGCTAAGAAATGGTTGACAAGACAACAAATTTTTCGCACTTCTGCTGCTCCAAACGCTTAACCAGAATGGCTTATGGGAAAAATACACATACCGTTGTAATCGGGCGAGTTTCTACTTTCAGATGCAATAGAAATTTTAGGGTTAGGTCAATCCGTTCGCGAGATATGGGTGTTTGAAGCTAAGAAATGGTTGAGAAGGCAACAAATTTTTCGCACTTCTGCTGCACCAATCGCTCAACCAGATTGTCCTAGGGAAAAAATACAAATAGCGTTGTAATCGGGCGAGATTCTACTTTCAGACGCAGCAGGAACTTTGGGGTTTGGTCAATCTGTTCGCGAGATATGGGAGTTTGAAGCTAAGAAATGGTTGACAAGACAACAAATTTTTTGCAATTCTGCTGCTCCAGTCGCTTAACCAGAATGGCCTAGGGGAAAAATACACATACCGTTGTAATCGGGCGAGTTTCTACTTTCAGACGCAGCAGGAATTTTTGGGTTAGGTCAATCTGTTCGCGAGATATGGGAGTTTGAAGCTAAGAAATGGTTGGGAAGGCATCAAATTTTTCGCACTTCTGCTGCTCCAATCGCTTAACCAGAATGGCCTAGGGAAAAAATACACATACCGTTGTATTCGGGCGAGATCCTTCTTTCAGATGCAATAGGAATTTTAGGGTTAGGTCAATCCGTTCGCGAGATATGGGAGTTTGAAGCTAAGAAATGGTTGAGAATGCAACAAATCTTTCGCACTTCTGCTGCACCAATCGCTTAACCAGATTGGCCTAAGGAAAAAATACAAATACCGTTGTAATCGGGCGAGTTTCTACTTTCAGACGCAGCAGGAATTTTTGGGTTAGGTCAATCTGTTCGCGAGATATAGGAGCTTGAAGCCAAGAAATGGTTGAGAAGGCAACAAATATTTCGCACTTCTGCTGCTCCAAACGCTTAACCAGAATGGCCTATGGAAAAAATACACATACCGTTGTAACCGGACGAGTTTCTACTTTCAGAAGCAATAGGACTTTTTGGGTTAGGTCAATCCGTTCGCGAGATATGGGAGTTTGATGCTAAGAAATGGTTGAGAAGGCAAGAAATTTTTCGCACTTCTGCTGCTCCAATCGCGTAACCATGATGGCCTATGGGAAAAATACACACCGTTGTAATCGGGCGAGTTTCTACTTTCAGATGCAATAGGAATTTTAGAGTTAGGTCAAATCCGTTCGCGGGATATGGACTTTGAAGCTAAGAAATGGTTGACAAGACAACAAATTTTTCGCAATTCTGCTGCTCCAGTCGCTTAACCAGAATGGCCTAGGGAAAAAATACACATACCGTTGTATTCGGGCGAGTTTCTACTTTCAGATGCAATAGGAATTTTAGAGTTAGGTCAAATCCGTTCGCGGGATATGGACTTTGAAGCTAAGAAATGGTTGACAAGACAACAAATTTTTCGCAATTCTGCTGCTCCAAACGCTTAACCAGAATGGCCTATGGGAAAAATACACATACCGTTGTAATCGGGCGAGTTTCTACTTTCAGACGCAGCAGGAATTTTTGGGTTAGGTCAATCTGTTCGCGAGATATGGGAGTTTGAAGCCAAGAAATGGTTGAGAAGGCAACAAATTTTTCGCACTTCTGCTGGTCCAAACGCTTAGTCAGAATGGCCTAGGGAAAAAATACACATACCGTTGTATTCTAGCGAGTTTCTACTTGCAGACGCAGCAGGAATTTCTGTGTTTGGTCAATCCGTTCGCGAGATATGGGACATTGAAACTAAGAAATGGTTGACAAGACAACAAATTTTTTGCACTTCTGCTGCTCCAGTCGCTTAACCAGATTGGCCTAGGGAAAAAATACACATACCGTCGTATTCGGGCGAGTTTCTGCTTCTAGATGCAATAGGAATTTTTGGGTTAGGTCAATCCGTTCGCGAGATATGGGAGTTTGAAATTAAGAAAGAGTTAAGAAGACAACAAATTTTTCGCACTTCTGCCGCTCCAAACGCTTAACCAGAATAGCCTATGGGAAAAATACACATACCGTTGTAATCGGGCGAGTTTCTACTTTCAGACGCAACAGGAATTTCTGGGCTTGGTCTATCCGTTCGCGAGATATGGGACTTTGAAGTTAAGAAATAGTTAAGAAGACAACAAATTTTTCGCACTTCTGCCGCTCCAAACGCTTAACCAGAATGGCCTATGGGAAAAATACACACCGTTGTAATCGGGCGAGTTTCTACTTTCAGATGCAATAGGAATTTTAGAGTTAGGTCAAATCCGTTCGCGGGATATGGACTTTGAAGCTAAGAAATGGTTGACAAGACAACAAATTTTTCGCAATTCTGCTGCTCCAAACGCTTAACCAGAATGGCCTATGGGAAAAATACACATGCCGTTGTAATCGGGCGAGTTTCTACTTTCAGACGCAGCAGGAATTTTTGGGTTAGGTCAATCTGTTCGCGAGATATGGGAGTTTGAAGCCAAGAAATGGTTGAGAAGGCAACAAATTTTTCGCACTTCTGCTGGTCCAAACGCTTAGTCAGAATGGCCTAGGGAAAAAATACACATACCGTTGTATTCTAGCGAGTTTCTACTTGCAGACGCAGCAGGAATTTCTGTGTTTGGTCAATCCGTTCGCGAGATATGGGACATTGAAACTAAGAAATGGTTGACAAGACAACAAATTTTTTGCACTTCTGCTCCAGTCGCTTAACCAGATTGGCCTAGGGAAAAAATACACATACCGTCGTATTCGGGCGAGTTTCTACTTCTAGATGCAATAGGAATTTTTGGGTTAGGTCAATCCGTTCGCGAGATATGGGAGTTTGAAATTAAGAAATAGTTAAGAAGACAACAAATTTTTCGCACTTCTGCCGCTCCAAACGCTTAACCAGAATAGCCTATGGGAAAAATACACATACCGTTGTAATCGGGCGAGTTTCTACTTTCAGACGCAACAGGAATTTCTGGGCTTGGTCTATCCGTTCGCGAGATATGGGACTTTGAAGCCAAGAAATGGTTGAGAAGGCAACAAATTTTTCGCATTTCTGCTGCTCCAAACGCTTAACCAGAATGGCCTATGGGAAAAATACACATACCGTTGTAATCGGGCGAGTTTCTACTTTCAGACGCAGCAGGAATTTTTGGGTTAGGTCAATCTGTTCGCGAGATATGGGAGTTTGAAGCCAAGAAATGGTTGAGAAGGCAACAAATTTTTCGCACTTCTGCTGGTCCAAACGCTTAGTCAGAATGGCCTAGGGAAAAAATACACATACCGTTGTATTCGGGCGAGTTTCTACTTTCAGATGCAATAGGAATTTTAGGGTTAGGTCAAATCCGTTCGCGGGATATGGACTTTGAAGCTAAGAAATGGTTGACAAGACAACAAATTTTTCGCAATTCTGCTGCTCCAAACGCTTAACCTGAATGGCCTATGGGAAAAATACACATACCGTTGTAATCGGGCGAGTTTCTACTTTCAGACGCAGCAGGAATTTTTGGGTTAGGTCAATCTGTTCGCGAGATATGGGAGTTTGAAGCCAAGAAATGGTTGAGAAGGCAACAAATTTTTCGCACTTCTGCTGGTCCAAACGCTTAGTCAGAATGGCCTAGGGAAAAAATACACATACCGTCGTATTCGGGCGAGTTTCTACTTCTAGATGCAATAGGAATTTTTGGGTTAGGTCAATCCGTTCGCGACATATGGGAGTTTGAAGCTAAGAAATGGTTGAGAAGACAACAAATTTTTCGCAATTTTGCTGCTCCAAACGCTTAACCAGAATGGCCTTGGAAAAAATACACATACCGTTGTAATCGGGCGAGTTTCTACTTTCAGATGCAATAGGAATTTTTGGGTTAGGTCAATCCGTTCGCGAGATATGGGAGTTTGAAACTAAGAAATGATTGAGACGGCAACAAATTTTTCGCACTTCTGTTGCTCCAAACACTTAACCAGAATGGCCTAGGGAAAAAATACACATACCGTTGTAATCGAGCGAGTTTCTACTTTCAGACCCAGCAGGAATTTCTGTGTTTGGTCAATCCGTTCGCGAGATATGGGAGTTTGAATCCAAGAAATGGTTGAGAAGGCAACAAATTTTTCGCATTTCTGCTGCTCCAAACGCTTAGCCAGAATGGCCTAGGGAAAGAATACACATACCGTTGTAATCGAGCGAGTTTCTACTGTCAGACGCAGCAGGAATTTCTGTGTTTGGTCAATCCGTTCGCGAGATATGGGACTTTGAAGCTAAGAAATGGTTGACAAGACAACAAATTTTTTGCACTTCTGCTGCTCCAGTCGCTTAACCAGAATGGCCTAGGGAAAAAATACACATACCGTTGTATTCGGGCGAGTTTCTACTTTCAGATGCAATAGGAATTTTAGAGTTAGGTCAAATCCGTTCGCGGGATATGGACTTTGAAGCTAAGAAATGGTTGACAAGACAACAAATTTTTCGCAATTCTGCTGCTCCAAACGCTTAACCAAAATGGCCTATGGCAAAAATACACATACCGTTGTAATCGGGCGAGTTTCTACTTTCAGACGCAGCAGGAATTTTTGGGTTAGGTCAATCTGTTCGCGAGATATGGGAGTTTGAAGCCAAGAATGGTTGAGGAGGCAACAAATTTTTCGCACTTCTGCTGGTCCAAACGCTTAGTCAGAATGGCCTAGGGAAAAAATACACATACCGTTGTATTCTAGCGAGTTTCTACTTGCAGACGCAGCAGGAATTTCTGTGTTTGGTCAATCCGTTCGCGAGATATGGGACATTGAAACTAAGAAATGGTTGACAAGACAACAAATTTTTTGCACTTCTGCTGCTCCAGTCGCTTAACCAGATTGGCCTAGGGAAAAAATACACATACCGTCGTATTCGGGCGAGTTTCTACTTCTAGATGCAATAGGAATTTTTGGGAAAGGTCAATCCGTTCGCGAGATATGGGAGATTGAAGCTAAGAAATAGTTGAGAAGACAACAAATTTTTCGCACTTCTGCTGCTCCACACGCGTAACCAGAATGGCCTAGGGGAAAAATACACATACCGTTGTAATCGAGCGAGTTTCTACTTTCAGACGCAGCAGGAATTTCTGTGTTTGGTCAATCCGTTCGCGAGATATGGGACTTTGAAGCTAAGAAATGTTTGACAAGACAACAAATTTTTCGCACTTCTGCTGCTCCAATCGCGTAACCAGGATGGCCTAGGGAAAAAATACACATACCGTTGTATTCGGGCGAGTTTCTACTTTCAGATGCAATAGGAATTTTAGGGTTAGGTCAATCCGTTCGCGAGATATGGGACTTTGAAGCTAAGAAATGTTTGACAAGACAACAAATTTTTCGCACTTCTGCTGCTCCAAACGCTTAACCAGAATGGCTTATGGGAAAAATACACATACCGTTGTAATCGGGCGAGTTTCTACTTTCAGATGCAATAGAAATTTTAGGGTTAGGTCAATCCGTTCGCGAGATATGGGTGTTTGAAGCTAAGAAATGGTTGAGAAGGCAACAAATTTTTCGCACTTCTGCTGCACCAATCGCTCAACCAGATTGTCCTAGGGAAAAAATACAAATAGCGTTGTAATCGGGCGAGATTCTACTTTCAGACGCAGCAGGAACTTTGGGGTTTGGTCAATCTGTTCGCGAGATATGGGAGTTTGAAGCTAAGAAATGGTTGACAAGACAACAAATTTTTTGCAATTCTGCTGCTCCAGTCGCTTAACCAGAATGGCCTAGGGGAAAAATACACATACCGTTGTAATCGGGCGAGTTTCTACTTTCAGACGCAGCAGGAATTTTTGGGTTAGGTCAATCTGTTCGCGAGATATGGGAGTTTGAAGCTAAGAAATGGTTGGGAAGGCATCAAATTTTTCGCACTTCTGCTGCTCCAATCGCTTAACCAGAATGGCCTAGGGAAAAAATACACATACCGTTGTATTCGGGCGAGATCCTTCTTTCAGATGCAATAGGAATTTTAGGGTTAGGTCAATCCGTTCGCGAGATATGGGAGTTTGAAGCTAAGAAATGGTTGAGAATGCAACAAATCTTTCGCACTTCTGCTGCACCAATCGCTTAACCAGATTGGCCTAAGGAAAAAATACAAATACCGTTGTAATCGGGCGAGTTTCTACTTTCAGACGCAGCAGGAATTTTTGGGTTAGGTCAATCTGTTCGCGAGATATAGGAGCTTGAAGCCAAGAAATGGTTGAGAAGGCAACAAATATTTCGCACTTCTGCTGCTCCAAACGCTTAACCAGAATGGCCTATGGAAAAAATACACATACCGTTGTAACCGGACGAGTTTCTACTTTCAGAAGCAATAGGACTTTTTGGGTTAGGTCAATCCGTTCGCGAGATATGGGAGTTTGATGCTAAGAAATGGTTGAGAAGGCAAGAAATTTTTCGCACTTCTGCTGCTCCAATCGCGTAACCATGATGGCCTATGGGAAAAATACACACCGTTGTAATCGGGCGAGTTTCTACTTTCAGATGCAATAGGAATTTTAGAGTTAGGTCAAATCCGTTCGCGGGATATGGACTTTGAAGCTAAGAAATGGTTGACAAGACAACAAATTTTTCGCAATTCTGCTGCTCCAGTCGCTTAACCAGAATGGCCTAGGGAAAAAATACACATACCGTCGTATTCGGGCGAGTTTCTGCTTCTAGATGCAATAGGAATTTTTGGGTTAGGTCAAATCCGTTCGCGGGATATGGACTTTGAAGCTAAGAAATGGTTGACAAGACAACAAATTTTTCGCAATTCTGCTGCTCCAAACGCTTAACCAGAATGGCCTATGGGAAAAATACACATGCCGTTGTAATCGGGCGAGTTTCTACTTTCAGACGCAGCAGGAATTTTTGGGTTAGGTCAATCTGTTCGCGAGATATGGGAGTTTGAAGCCAAGAAATGGTTGAGAAGGCAACAAATTTTTCGCACTTCTGCTGGTCCAAACGCTTAGTCAGAATGGCCTAGGGAAAAAATACACATACCGTTGTATTCTAGCGAGTTTCTACTTGCAGACGCAGCAGGAATTTCTGTGTTTGGTCAATCCGTTCGCGAGATATGGGACATTGAAACTAAGAAATGGTTGACAAGACAACAAATTTTTTGCACTTCTGCTCCAGTCGCTTAACCAGATTGGCCTAGGGAAAAAATACACATACCGTCGTATTCGGGCGAGTTTCTACTTCTAGATGCAATAGGAATTTTTGGGTTAGGTCAATCCGTTCGCGAGATATGGGAGTTTGAAATTAAGAAATAGTTAAGAAGACAACAAATTTTTCGCACTTCTGCCGCTCCAAACGCTTAACCAGAATAGCCTATGGGAAAAATACACATACCGTTGTAATCGGGCGAGTTTCTACTTTCAGACGCAACAGGAATTTCTGGGCTTGGTCTATCCGTTCGCGAGATATGGGACTTTGAAGCCAAGAAATGGTTGAGAAGGCAACAAATTTTTCGCATTTCTGCTGCTCCAAACGCTTAACCAGAATGGCCTATGGGAAAAATACACATACCGTTGTAATCGGGCGAGTTTCTACTTTCAGACGCAGCAGGAATTTTTGGGTTAGGTCAATCTGTTCGCGAGATATGGGAGTTTGAAGCCAAGAAATGGTTGAGAAGGCAACAAATTTTTCGCACTTCTGCTGGTCCAAACGCTTAGTCAGAATGGCCTAGGGAAAAAATACACATACCGCTGTATTCGGGCGAGTTTCTACTTTCAGATGCAATAGGAATTTTAGGGTTAGGTCAAATCCGTTCGCGGGATATGGACTTTGAAGCTAAGAAATGGTTGACAAGACAACAAATTTTTCGCAATTCTGCTGCTCCAAACGCTTAACCTGAATGGCCTATGGGAAAAATACACATACCGTTGTAATCGGGCGAGTTTCTACTTTCAGACGCAGCAGGAATTTTTGGGTTAGGTCAATCTGTTCGCGAGATATGGGAGTTTGAAGCCAAGAAATGGTTGAGAAGGCAACAAATTTTTCGCACTTCTGCTGGTCCAAACGCTTAGTCAGAATGGCCTAGGGAAAAAATACACATACCGTCGTATTCGGGCGAGTTTCTACTTCTAGATGCAATAGGAATTTTTGGGTTAGGTCAATCCGTTCGCGAGATATGGGAGTTTGAAATTAAGAAATAGTTAAGAAGACAACAAATTTTTCGCACTTCTGCCGCTCCAAACGCTTAACCAGAATGGCCTATGGGAAAAATACACATACCGTTGTAATCGGGCGAGTTTCTACTTTCAGACGCAACAGGAATTTCTGGGCTTGGTCTATCCGTTCGCGAGATATGGGACTTTGAAGCTAAGAAATAGTTAAGAAGACAACAAATTTTTCGCACTTCTGCCGCTCCAAACGCTTAACCAGAATGGCCTATGGGAAAAATACACATACCGTTGTAATCGGGCGAGTTTCTACTTTCAGATGCAATAGGAATTTTTGGGTTAGGTCAATCCGTTCGCGACATATGGGAGTTTGAAGCTAAGAAATGGTTGAGAAGGCAACAAATTTTTCGCACTTCTGTTGCTCCAAACACTTAACCAGAATGGCCTAGGGAAAAAATACACATACCGTTGTAATCGAGCGAGTTTCTACTTTCAGACGCAGCAGGAATTTCTGTGTTTGGTCAATCCGTTCGCGAGATATGGGACATTGAAGCTAAGAAATGGTTGACAAGACAACAAATTTTTTGCACTTCTGCTGCTCCAATGGCTTAACCAGAATGGCCTGGGGGGGAAAATACACGTACCGTTGTAATCGAGCGAGTTTCTACTTTCAGATGCAATAGGAATTTTTGGGTTTGGTCTATCCGTTCGCGAGATATGGGAGATTGAAGCTAAGAAATAGTTGAGAAGACAACAAATTTTTCGCACTTCTGCTGCTCCACACGCGTAACCAGAATGGCCTAGGGGAAAAATACACATACCGTTGTAATCGAGCGAGTTTCTACTTTCAGACGCAGCAGGAATTTCTGTGTTTGGTCAATCCGTTCGCGAGATATGGGACTTTGAAGCTAAGAAATGTTTGACAAGACAACAAATTTTTCGCACTTCTGCTGCTCCAATCGCGTAACCAGGATGGCCTAGGGAAAAAATACACATACCGTTGTATTCGGGCGAGTTTCTACTTTCAGATGCAATTGGAATTTTAGGGTTAGGTCAATCCGTTCGCGAGATATGGGACTTTGAAGCTAAGAAATGTTTGACAAGACAACAAATTTTTCGCACTTCTGCTGCTCCAATCGCGTAACCAGGATGGCCTAGGGAAAAAATACACATACCGTTGTATTCGGGCGAGTTTCTACTTTCAGATGCAATAGGAATTTTAGGGTTAGGTCAAATCCGTTCGCGGGATATGGGACTTTGAAGCTAAGAAATGGTTGACAAGACAACAAATTTTTCGCACTTCTGCTGCTCCAAACGCTTAACCAGAATGACCTATGGGAAAAATACACATACCGTCGTAATCGGGCGAGTTTCTACTTTCAGACGCAACAGGAATTTCTGGGCTTGGTCTATCCGTTCGCGAGATATGGGACTTTGAAGCTAAGAAATAGTTAAGAAGACAACAAATTTTTCGCACTTCTGCCGCTCCAAACGCTTAACCAGAATGGCCTATGGGAAAAATACACATACCGTTGTAATCGGGCGAGTTTCTACTTTCAGATGCAATAGGAATTTTTGGGTTAGGTCAATCCGTTCGCGACATATGGGAGTTTGAAGCTAAGAAATGGTTGAGAAGACAACAAATTTTTCACAATTCTGCTGCACCAAACGCTTAACCAGAATGGCCTAGGGAAAAAATACACATACCGTTGTAATCGGGCGAGTTTCTACTTTCAGATGCAATAGGAATTTTTGGGTTAGGTCAATCCGTTCGCGAGATATGGGACTTTGAAACTAAGAAATGATTGAGACGGCAACAAATTTTTCGCACTTCTGTTGCTCCAAACACTTAACCAGAATGGCCTAGGGAAAAAATACACATACCGTTGTAATCGAGCGAGTTTCTACTTTCAGACGCAGCAGGAATTTCTGTGTTTGGTCAATCCGTTCGCGAGATATGGGACATTGAAGCTAAGAAATGGTTGACAAGACAACAAATTTTTTGCACTTCTGCTGCTCCAATGGCTTAACCAGAATGGCCTGGGGGGGAAAATACACATACCGTTGTAATCGAGCGAGTTTCTACTTTCAGATGCAATAGGAATTTTTGGGTTTGGTCTATCCGTTCGCGAGATATGGGAGATTGAAGCTAAGAAATAGTTGAGAAGACAACAAATTTTTCGCACTTCTGCTGCTCCACACGCGTAACCAGAATGGCCTAGGGGAAAAATACACATACCGTTGTAATCGAGCGAGTTTCTACTTTCAGACGCAGCAGGAATTTCTGTGTTTGGTCAATCCGTTCGCGAGATATGGGACTTTGAAGCTAAGAAATGGTTGACAAGACAACAAATTTTTCGCACTTCTGCTGCTCCAAACGCTTAACCAGAATGGCCTATGGGAAAAATACACATACCGTTGTAATCGGGCGAGTTTCTACTTTCAGATGCAATAGAAATTTTAGGGTTAGGTCAATCCGTTCGCGAGATATGGGTGTTTGAAGCTAAGAAATGGTTGAGAAGGCAACAAATTTTTCGCACTTCTGCTGCACCAATCGCTCAACCAGATTGTCCTAGGGAAAAAATACAAATAGCGTTGTAATCGGGCGAGATTCTACTTTCAGACGCAGCAGGAACTTTGGGGTTTGGTCAATCTGTTCGCGAGATATGGGAGTTTGAAACTAAGAAATGGTTGACAAGACAACAAATTTTTTGCAATTCTGCTGCTCCAGTCGCGTAACCAGAATGGCCTAGGGGAAAAATACACATACCGTTGTAATCGGGCGAGTTTCTACTTTCAGACGCAGCAGGAATTTTTGGGTTAGGTCAATCTGTTCGCGAGATATGGGAGTTTGAAGCTAAGAAATGGTTGGGAAGGCATCAAATTTTTCGCACTTCTGCTGCTCCAATCGCTTAACCAGAATGGCCTAGGGAAAAAATACACATACCGTTGTATTCGGGCGAGTTCCTTCTTTCAGATGCAATAGGAATTTTAGGGTTAGGTCAATCCGTTCGCGAGATATGGGAGTTTGAAGCTAAGAAATGGTTGAGAATGCAACAAATCTTTCGCACTTCTGCTGCACCAATCGCTTAACCAGATTGGCCTAGGGAAAAAATACAAATACCGTTGTAATCGGGCGAGTTTCTACTTTCAGACGCAGCAGGAATTTTTGGGTTAGGTCAATCTGTTCGCGAGATATAGGAGCTTGAAGCCAAGAAATGGTTGAGAAGGCAACAAATATTTCGCACTTCTGCTGCTCCAAACGCTTAACCAGAATGGCCTATGGAAAAAATACATATACCGTTGTAACCGGACGAGTTTCTACTTTCAGAAGCAATAGGACTTTTTGGGTTAGGTCAATCCGTTCGCGAGATATGGGAGTTTGATGCTAAGAAATGGTTGAGAAGGCAAGAAATTTTTCGCACTTCTGCTGCTCCAATCGCGTAACCAGGATGGCCTAGGGAAAAAATACACATACCGTTGTATTCGGGCGAGTTTCTACTTGCAGACGCAGCAGGAATTTCTGTGTTTGGTCAATCCGTTCGCGAGATATGGGACATTGAAACTAAGAAATGGTTGACAAGACAACAAATTTTTTGCACTTCTGCTGCTCCAGTCGCTTAACCTGATTGGCCTAGCGAAAAAATACACATACCGTCGTATTCGGGCGAGTTTCTACTTCTAGATGCAATAGGAATTTTTGGGTTAGGTCAATCCGTTCGCGAGATATGGGAGTTTGAAATTAAGAAATAGTTAAGAAGACAACAAATTTTTCGCACTTCTGCCGCTCCAAACGCTTAACCAGAATGGCCTATGGGAAAAATACACATACCGTTGTAATCGGGCGAGTTTCTACTTTCAGACGCAACAGGAATTTCTGGGCTTGGTCTATCCGTTCGCGAGATATGGGACTTTGAAGCTAAGAAATAGTTAAGAAGACAACAAATTTTTCGCACTTCTGCCGCTCCAAACGCTTAACCAGAATGGCCTATGGGAAAAATACACATACCGTTGTAATCGGGCGAGTTTCTACTTTCAGATGCAATAGGAATTTTTGGGTTAGGTCAATCCGTTCGCGACATATGGGAGTTTGAAGCTAAGAAATGGTTGAGAAGACAACAAATTTTTCACAATTCTGCTGCTCCAAACGCTTAACCAGAATGGCCTAGGGAAAAAATACACCTACCGTTGTAATCGGGCGAGTTTCTACTTTCAGATGCAATAGGAATTTTTGGGTTAGGTCAATCCGTTCGCGAGATATGGGAGTTTGAATCTAAGAAATGATTGAGACGGCAACAAATTTTTCGCACTTCTGTTGCTCCAAACACTTAACCAGAATGGCCTAGGGAAAAAATACACATACCGTTGTAATCGAGCGAGTTTCTACTTTCAGACGCAGCAGGAATTTCTGTGTTTGGTGAATCCGTTCGCGAGATATGGGACATTGAAGCTAAGAAATGGTTGACAAGACAACAAATTTTTTGCACTTCTGCTGCTCCAATGGCTTAACCAGAATGGCCTGGGGGGAAAATACAAATACCGTTGTGTTCGAGCGAGTTTCTACTTTCAGATGCAATAGGAATTTTTGGATTTGGTCAATCCGTTCGCGAGATATGGGAGATTGAAGCTAAGAAATAGTTGAGAAGACAACAAATTTTTCGCACTTCTGCTGCTCCACACGCGTAACCAGAATGGCCTAGGGGAAAAATACACATACCGTTGTAATCGAGCGAGTTTCTACTTTCAGACGCAGCAGGAATTTCTGTGTTTGGTCAATCCGTTCGCGAGATATGGGACTTTGAAGCTAAGAAATGTTTGACAAGACAACAAATTTTTCGCACTTCTGCTGCTCCAATCGCGTAACCAGGATGGCCTAGGGAAAAAATACACATACCGTTGTATTCGGGCGAGTTTCTACTTTCAGATGCAATAGGAATTTTAGGGTTAGGTCAATCCGTTCGCGAGATATGGGACTTTGCAGCTAAGAAATGTTTGACAAGACAACAAATTTTTCGCACTTCTGCTGCTCCAATCGCGTAACCAGGATGGCCTAGGGGAAAAATACACATACCGTTGTATTCGGGCGAGTTTCTACTTTCAGATGCAATAGGAATTTTAGGGTTAGATCAAATCCGTTCGCGGGATATGGGACTTTGAAGCTAAGAAATGGTTGACAAGACAACAAATTTTTCGCACTTCTGCTGCTCCAAACGCTTAACCAGAATGGCCTATGGGAAAAATACACATACCGTTGTAATCGGGCGAGTTTCTACTTTCAGATGCAATAGAAATTTTAGGGTTAGGTCAATCCGTTCGCGAGATATGGGTGTTTGAAGCTAAGAAATGGTTGAGAAGGCAACAAATTTTTCGCACTTCTGCTGCACCAATCGCTCAACCAGATTGTCCTAGGGAAAAAATACAAATAGCGTTGTAATCGGGCGAGATTCTACTTTCAGACGCAGCAGGAACTTTGGGGTTTGGTCAATCTGTTCGCGAGATATGGGAGTTTGAAGCTAAGAAATGGTTGACAAGACAACAAATTTTTTGCAATTCTGCTGCTCCAGTCGCTTAACCAGAATGGCCTAGGGGAAAAATACACATACCGTTGTAATCGGGCGAGATTCTACTTTCAGACGCAGCAGAAATTTTTGGGTTAGGTCAATCTGTTCGCGAGATATGGGAGTTTGAAGCTAAGAAATGGTTGGGAAGGCATCAAATTTTTCGCACTTCTGCTGCTCCAATCGCTTAACCAGAATGGCCTAGGGAAAAAATACACATACCGTTGTATTCGGGCGAGTTCCTTCTTTCAGATGCAATAGGAATTTTAGGGTTAGGTCAATCCGTTCGCGAGATATGGGAGTTTGAAGCTAAGAAATGGTTGAGAATGCAACAAATCTTTCGCACTTCTGCTGCACCAATCGCTTAACCAGATTGGCCTAGGGAAAAAATACAAATACCGTTGTAATCGGGCGAGTTTCTACTTTCAGACGCAGCAGGAATTTTTGGGTTAGGTCAATCTGTTCGCGAGGTATAGGAGCTTGAAGCCAAGAAATGGTTGAGAAGGCAACAAATATTTCGCACTTCTGCTGCTCCAAACGCTTAACCAGAATGGCCTATGGAAAAAATACACATACCGTTGTAACCGGACGAGTTTCTACTTTCAGAAGCAATAGGACTCTTTGGGTTAGGTCAATCCGTTCGCGAGATATGGGAGTTTGAAGCCAAGAAATGGTTGAGAAGGCAACAAATATTTCGCACTTCTGCTGCTCCAAACGCTTAACCAGCATGGCCTGGGGAAAGAATACACATACCGTTGTAACCGGACGAGCTTCTACTTCCAGACGCAGCAGGAATTTCTGTGTTTGGTCAATCCGTTCGCGAGATATGGGACTTTGAAGCTAAGAAATGGTTGACAAGACAACAAATTTTTTGCAATTCTGCTGCTCCAGTCGCTTAACCAGAATGGCCTAGGGAAAAAATACACATACCGTTGTATTCGGGCGAGTTTCTACTTTCAGATGCAATAGGAATTTTAGGGTTAGGTAAAATCCGTTCGCGAGATATGGGTGTTTGAAGCTAAGAAATAGTTGAGAAGGCGACAAATTTTTCGCACTTCTGCTGCTCCAAACGCTTAACCAGAATGACCTGGGGAAAAAATACACATACCATTGTAATCGGGCGAGTTTCTACGTTCAGACGCAGCAGGAATTTTTGGGTTTGCTCAATCCGTTCGCGAGATATGGGAGTTTGAAGCCAAGAAATGGTTGAGAAGGCAACAAATATTTCGCACTTCTGCTGCTCCAAACGCTTAACCAGCATGGCCTGGGGAAAGAATACACATACCGTTGTAACCGGACGAGTTTCTACTTTCAGACGCAGCAGGAATTTCTGTGTTTGGTCAATCCGTTCGCGAGATATGGGACTTTGAAGCTAAGAAATGGTTGACAAGACAACAAATTTTTTGCAATTCTGCTGCTCCAAACGCTTAACCAGAATGGCCTAGGGAAAAATACACATACCGTTGTAACCGGACGAGTTTCTACTTTCAGAAACAATAGGACTTTATGGGTTTGGTCAATCCGTTCGCGAGATATGGGAGTTTGAAGCTCAGAAATGGTTGAGAAGGCAACAAATTTTTGGCAATTCTGCTGCTCCAGTCGCTTAACCAGAATGGCCTAGGGGAAAAATACACATACCGTTGGAATCGGTCGAGTTTCTACTTTCAGACGCAGCAAGAATTTTTGGGTTAGGTCAATCCGTTCGCGAGATATGGGAGCTTGATGCTAAGAAATGGTTGAGAAGGCAACAAATTTTTCGCACTTCTGCTGCTCCAATCGCTTAACCAGAATGGCCTAGGGTAAAATACACATACCGTTGTATTCGGGCGAGTTTCTACTTTCAGATGCAATAGGAATTTTAGGGTTAGGTAAAATCCGTTCGCGAGATATGGGTGTTTGAAGCTAAGAAATAGTTGAGAAGGCGACAAATTTTTCGCACTTCTGCTGCTCCAAACGCTTAACCAGAATGACCTGGGGAAAAAATACACATACCATTGTAATCGGGCGAGTTTCTACGTTCAGACGCAGCAGGAGTTTTTGGGTTTGCTAAATCCGTTCGCGAGATATGGGAGTTTGAAGCTAAGAAATGGTTGAGAAGGCATCAAATTTTTCGCACTTCTGCTGCTTCAATCGCTTAACCAGAATGGCCTAGGGAAAAAATACACATACCGTTGTAATCGAGCGAGTTTCTACTTTCAGACGCAGCAGGAATTTCTGTGTTTGGTCAATCCGTTCGCGAGATATGGGACTTTGAAGCTAAGAAATGGTTGACAAGACAACAAATTTTTTGCACTTCTGCTGCTCCAGTCGCTTAACCAGAATGGCCTAGGGGGAAAATACACATACTGTTGTAATGGGGCGAGTTTCTACTTTCAGATGCAATAGGAAATTTTGGGTTTGGTCAATCTGTTCGCGAGATATGGGAGTTTGAAGCTAAGAAATGGTTGAGAAGGCAACAAATTTTTGGCAATTCTGCTGCTCCAGTCGCTTAACCAGAATGGCCTAGGGGAAAAATACACATACCGTTGTAATCGGACGAGTTTCTACTTTCAGACGCAGCAGGAATTTTTGGGTTAGGTCAATCTGTTCGCGAGATATGGAAGTTTGAAGCCAAGAAATGGTTGAGAAGGCAACAAATTTTTCGCATTTCTGCTGCTCCAAACGCTTAACTAGAATGGCCTAGGGAAAAAATACACATACCGTTGTAATCGGTCGAGTTTCTACTTTCAGATGCAATAGGAATTTTAGGGTTAGGTCAATTCGTTCGCGAGATATGGGAGTTTGAAGCTAAGAAATGGTTGGGAAGGCAACAAATTTTTGGCAATTCTGCTGCACCAATCGCTTAACCAGATTGGCCTAGGGAAAAAATACAAATACCGTTGTAATCGGGCGAGTTTCTACTTTCAGACGCAGCAGGAATTTTTGGGTTAGGTGAATCTGTTCGCGAGATATGGGAGTTTGAAGCCAAGAAATGGTTGAGAAGGCAACAAATTTTTCGCACTTCTGCTGCTCCAATCGCGTAACCAGGATGGCCTAGGGGAATATACACATACCGTTGTAATCGGGCGAGTTTCTACTTTCAGACGCAGCAGGAATTTCTGTGTTTGGTCAATCCGTTCGCGAGATATGGGACTTTGAAGCTAAGAAATGGTTGAGAAGGCAACAAATATTTCGCACTTCTGCTGCTCCAAACGCTTAACCAGAATGGCCTAGGGAAAAATACACATACCGTTGTAACCGGACGAGTTTCTACTTTCAGAAACAATAGGACTTTTTGGGTTTGGTCAATCCGTTCGCGAGATATGGGAGTTTGAAGCTAAGAAATAGTTGAGAAGACAACAAATTTTTCGCACTTCTGCTGCTCCAAACGCTTAACCAGAATGGCCTAGGAGAAAAATACACATACCGTTGTAACCGGACGAGTTTCTACTTTCAGAAGCAATAGGACTTTTTGGGTTAGGTCAATCCGTTCGCGAGATATGGGAGCTTGATGCTAAGAAATGCTTGAGAAGGCAACAAATTTTTCGCACTTCTGCTGCTCCAAACGCTTAACCAGAATGACCTGGGGAAAAAATACACATACCATTGTAATCGGGCGAGTTTCTACGTTCAGACGCAGCAGGAATTTTTGGGTTTGCTCAATCCGTTCGCGAGATATGGGAGTTTGAAGCTAAGAAATGGTTGAGAAGGCATCAAATTTTTCGCACTTCTGCTGCTCCAATCGCTTAACCAGAATGGCCTAGGGAAAAAATACACATACCGTTTTATTCGGGCGAGTTTCTACTTTCAGATGCAATAGGAATTTTTGGGTTGGGTCAATCCGTTCGCGAGATATGGGATTTTGAAGCTAAGAAATGGTTGACAAGACAACAAATTTTTCGCACTTCTGCTGCTCCAATCGCGTAACCAGGATGGCCTAGGGGAAATATACACATACCGTTGTAATCGGGCGAGTTTCTACTTTCAGACGCAGCAGGAATTTTTGGGTTTGCTCAATCCGTTCGCGAGATATGGGAGTTTGAAGCTAAGAAATGGTTGAGAAGGCAACAAATTTTTTGCACTTCTGTTGCTCCAAACGCTTAACCACAATGGCCTAGGGAAAAAATACACATACCGTTGTAATCGAGCGAGTTTCTACTTTCAGACGCAGCAGGAATTTCTGTGTTTGGTCAATCCGTTCGCGAGATATGGAACTTTGAAGCTAAGAAATGGTTGACAAGACAACAAATTTTTTGCACTTCTGCTGCTCCAGTCGCTTAACCAGAATGGCCTAGGGGGGAAATACACATACCGTTGTAATGGGGCGAGTTTCTACTTCCAGATGCAATAGTAATTTTAGGGTTAGGTCAATTCGTTCGCGAGATATGGGAGTTTGAAGCTAAGAAATGGTTGAGAAGGCAACAAATTTTTGGCAATTCTGCTGCTCCAGTCGCTTAACCAGAATGGCCTAGGGGAAAAATACACATACCGTTGTAATCGGGCGAGTTTCTACTTTCAGACGCAGCAGGAATTTCTGTGTTTGGTCAATCCGTTCGCGAGATAGGGGAGTTTGAAGCTAAGAAATAGTTGAGAAGACAACAAATTTATCGCACTTCTGCTGCTCCAAACGCTTAACCAGAATGGCCTAGGGAAAAAATACACATACCTTTGTAATCGGGCGAGTTTCTACTTTCAGATGCGATAGGAATTTTTGGATTAGGTCAATCCGTTCGCGAGATATGGGAGTTTGAAGCTAGGAAATGATTGAGAAGGCAACAAATTTTTCGCACTTCTGCTGCTCCAAACGCTTAACCAGAATGGCCTAGGAGAAAAATACACATACCGTTGTAACCGGACGAGTTTCTACTTTCAGAAGCAATAGGACTTTTTGGGTTAGGTCAATCCGTTCGCGAGATATGGGAGCTTGATGCTAAGAAATGCTTGAGAAGGCAACAAATTTTTCGCACTTCTGCTGCTCCAATCGCTTAACCAGAATGGCCTAGGGTAAAATACACATACCGTTGTAATCGGGCGAGTTTCTACTTTCAGAGGCAGCAGGAATTTTTGGGTTAGGTGAATCTGTTCGCGAGATATGGGAGTTTGAAGCCAAGAAATGGTTGAGAAGGCAACAAATTTTTCGCACTTCTGCTGCTCCAATCGCGTAACCAGAATGGCCTGGGGAAAAAATACACACACCGTTGTAACCGGACGAGTTTCTGCTTTCAGACGCAGCAGGAATTTCTGTGTTTGCTCAATCCGTTCGCGAGATATGGGACTTTGAAGCTAAGAAATGGTTGACAAGACAACAAATTTTTTGCAATTCTGCTGCTCCAATCGCTTAACCAGAATGGCCTAGGGATAAAATACACATACCGTTGTATTCGTGCGAGTTTCTACTTTCAGATGCAATAGGAATTTTAGGGTTAGGTAAAATCCGTTCGCGAGATTTGGGTGTTTGAAGCTAAGAAATAGTTGAGAAGGCGACAAATTTTTCGCACTTCTGCTGCTCCAAACGCTTAACCAGAATGACCTGGGGAAAAAATACACATACCATTGTAATCGGGCGAGTTTCTACGTTCAGACGCAGCAGGAATTTTTGGGTTTGCTCAATCCGTTCGCGAGATATGGGAGTTTGAAGCTAAGAATTAGTTGAGAAGACAACAAATTTTTCGCACTTCTGCTGCTCCAAACGCTTAACCAGAATGGCCTAGGGGAAAAATACACATACCATTGTAATCGGGCGAGTTTCTACGTTCAGACGCAGCAGGAATTTTTGGGTTTGCTCAATCCGTTCGCGAAATATGGGAGTTTGAAGCTAAGAATTAGTTGAGAAGGCATCAAATTTTTCGCACTTCTGCTGCTCCAATCGCTTAACCAGAATGGCCTAGGGAAAAAATACACATACCGTTTTATTCGGGCGAGTTTCTACTTTCAGATGCAATAGGAATTTTTGGGTTAGGTCAATCCGTTCGCGAGATATGGGATTTTGAAGCTAAGAAATGGTTGACAAGACAACAAATTTTTCGCACTTCTGCTGCTCCAATCGCGTAACCAGGATGGCCTAGGGGAAATATACACACACTGTTGTAATCGGGCGAGTTTCTACTTTCAGAGGCAGCAGGAATTTTTGGGTTTGCTCAATCCGTTCGCGAGATATGGGAGTTTGAAGCTAAGAAATGGTTGAGAAGGCGACAAATTTTTCGCACTTCTGCTGCTCCAAACGCTTAACCAGAACGACCTGGGGAAAAAATACACTTACCATTGTAATCGGGCGAGTTTCTACGTTCAGACGCAGCAGGAATTTTTGGGTTTGCTCAATCCGTTCGCGAGATATGGAAGTTTGAAGCTAAGAAATGGTTGAGAAGGCATCAAATTTTTCGCACTTCTGCTGCTCCAATCACTTAACCAGAATGGCCTAGGAAAAAAATACACATAACGTTTTATTCGGGCGAGTTTCTACTTTCAGATGCAATAGGAATTTTTGGGTTAGGTCAATCCGTTCGCGAGATATGGGATTTTGAAGCTAAGAAATGGTTGGGAAGGCAACAAATTTTTGGCAATTCTGCTGCACCAATCGCTTAACCAGATTGGCCTAGGGAAAAAATACAAATACCGTTGTAATCGGGCGAGTTTCTACTTTCAGACGCAGCAGGAATTTTTGGGTTAGGTGAATCTGTTCGCGAGATATGGGAGTTTGAAGCCAAGAAATGGTTGAGAAGGCAACAAATTTTTCGCACTTCTGCTGCTCCAATCGCGTAACCAGGATGGCCTAGGGGAATATACACATACCGTTGTAATCGGGCGAGTTTCTACTTTCAGACGCAGCAGGAATTTCTGTGTTTGGTCAATCCGTTCGCGAGATATGGGACTTTGAAGCTAAGAAATGGTTGAGAAGGCAACAAATATTTCGCACTTCTGCTGCTCCAAACGCTTAACCAGAATGGCCTAGGGAAAAATACACATACCGTTGTAACCGGACGAGTTTCTACTTTCAGAAACAATAGGACTTTTTGGGTTTGGTCAATCCGTTCGCGAGATATGGGAGTTTGAAGCTAAGAAATAGTTGAGAAGACAACAAATTTTTCGCACTTCTGCTGCTCCAAACGCTTAACCAGAATGGCCTAGGAGAAAAATACACATACCGTTGTAACCGGACGAGTTTCTACTTTCAGAAGCAATAGGACTTTTTGGGTTAGGTCAATCCGTTCGCGAGATATGGGAGCTTGATGCTAAGAAATGCTTGAGAAGGCAACAAATTTTTCGCACTTCTGCTGCTCCAAACGCTTAACCAGAATGACCTGGGGAAAAAATACACATACCATTGTAATCGGGCGAGTTTCTACGTTCAGACGCAGCAGGAATTTTTGGGTTTGCTCAATCCGTTCGCGAGATATGGGAGTTTGAAGCTAAGAAATGGTTGAGAAGGCATCAAATTTTTCGCACTTCTGCTGCTCCAATCGCTTAACCAGAATGGCCTAGGGAAAAAATACACATACCGTTTTATTCGGGCGAGTTTCTACTTTCAGATGCAATAGGAATTTTTGGGTTGGGTCAATCCGTTCGCGAGATATGGGATTTTGAAGCTAAGAAATGGTTGACAAGACAACAAATTTTTCGCACTTCTGCTGCTCCAATCGCGTAACCAGGATGGCCTAGGGGAAATATACACATACCGTTGTAATCGGGCGAGTTTCTACTTTCAGACGCAGCAGGAATTTTTGGGTTTGCTCAATCCGTTCGCGAGATATGGGAGTTTGAAGCTAAGAAATGGTTGAGAAGGCAACAAATTTTTTGCACTTCTGTTGCTCCAAACGCTTAACCACAATGGCCTAGGGAAAAAATACACATACCGTTGTAATCGAGCGAGTTTCTACTTTCAGACGCAGCAGGAATTTCTGTGTTTGGTCAATCCGTTCGCGAGATATGGAACTTTGAAGCTAAGAAATGGTTGACAAGACAACAAATTTTTTGCACTTCTGCTGCTCCAGTCGCTTAACCAGAATGGCCTAGGGGGGAAATACACATACCGTTGTAATGGGGCGAGTTTCTACTTCCAGATGCAATAGTAATTTTAGGGTTAGGTCAATTCGTTCGCGAGATATGGGAGTTTGAAGCTAAGAAATGGTTGAGAAGGCAACAAATTTTTGGCAATTCTGCTGCTCCAGTCGCTTAACCAGAATGGCCTAGGGGAAAAATACACATACCGTTGTAATCGGGCGAGTTTCTACTTTCAGACGCAGCAGGAATTTCTGTGTTTGGTCAATCCGTTCGCGAGATAGGGGAGTTTGAAGCTAAGAAATAGTTGAGAAGACAACAAATTTATCGCACTTCTGCTGCTCCAAACGCTTAACCAGAATGGCCTAGGGAAAAAATACACATACCTTTGTAATCGGGCGAGTTTCTACTTTCAGATGCGATAGGAATTTTTGGATTAGGTCAATCCGTTCGCGAGATATGGGAGTTTGAAGCTAGGAAATGATTGAGAAGGCAACAAATTTTTCGCACTTCTGCTGCTCCAAACGCTTAACCAGAATGGCCTAGGAGAAAAATACACATACCGTTGTAACCGGACGAGTTTCTACTTTCAGAAGCAATAGGACTTTTTGGGTTAGGTCAATCCGTTCGCGAGATATGGGAGCTTGATGCTAAGAAATGCTTGAGAAGGCAACAAATTTTTCGCACTTCTGCTGCTCCAATCGCTTAACCAGAATGGCCTAGGGTAAAATACACATACCGTTGTAATCGGGCGAGTTTCTACTTTCAGAGGCAGCAGGAATTTTTGGGTTAGGTGAATCTGTTCGCGAGATATGGGAGTTTGAAGCCAAGAAATGGTTGAGAAGGCAACAAATTTTTCGCACTTCTGCTGCTCCAATCGCGTAACCAGAATGGCCTGGGGAAAAAATACACACACCGTTGTAACCGGACGAGTTTCTGCTTTCAGACGCAGCAGGAATTTCTGTGTTTGCTCAATCCGTTCGCGAGATATGGGACTTTGAAGCTAAGAAATGGTTGACAAGACAACAAATTTTTTGCAATTCTGCTGCTCCAATCGCTTAACCAGAATGGCCTAGGGATAAAATACACATACCGTTGTATTCGTGCGAGTTTCTACTTTCAGATGCAATAGGAATTTTAGGGTTAGGTAAAATCCGTTCGCGAGATTTGGGTGTTTGAAGCTAAGAAATAGTTGAGAAGGCGACAAATTTTTCGCACTTCTGCTGCTCCAAACGCTTAACCAGAATGACCTGGGGAAAAAATACACATACCATTGTAATCGGGCGAGTTTCTACGTTCAGACGCAGCAGGAATTTTTGGGTTTGCTCAATCCGTTCGCGAGATATGGGAGTTTGAAGCTAAGAATTAGTTGAGAAGACAACAAATTTTTCGCACTTCTGCTGCTCCAAACGCTTAACCAGAATGGCCTAGGGGAAAAATACACATACCATTGTAATCGGGCGAGTTTCTACGTTCAGACGCAGCAGGAATTTTTGGGTTTGCTCAATCCGTTCGCGAAATATGGGAGTTTGAAGCTAAGAATTAGTTGAGAAGGCATCAAATTTTTCGCACTTCTGCTGCTCCAATCGCTTAACCAGAATGGCCTAGGGAAAAAATACACATACCGTTTTATTCGGGCGAGTTTCTACTTTCAGATGCAATAGGAATTTTTGGGTTAGGTCAATCCGTTCGCGAGATATGGGATTTTGAAGCTAAGAAATGGTTGACAAGACAACAAATTTTTCGCACTTCTGCTGCTCCAATCGCGTAACCAGGATGGCCTAGGGGAAATATACACACACTGTTGTAATCGGGCGAGTTTCTACTTTCAGAGGCAGCAGGAATTTTTGGGTTTGCTCAATCCGTTCGCGAGATATGGGAGTTTGAAGCTAAGAAATGGTTGAGAAGGCGACAAATTTTTCGCACTTCTGCTGCTCCAAACGCTTAACCAGAACGACCTGGGGAAAAAATACACTTACCATTGTAATCGGGCGAGTTTCTACGTTCAGATGCAATAGGAATTTTTGGGTTAGGTCAATCCGTTCGCGAGATATGGGATTTTGAAGCTAAGAAATGGTTGACAAGACAACAAATTTTTCGCACTTCTGCTGCTCCAATCGCGTAACCAGGATGGCCTAGGGGAAATATACACATACCGTTGTAATCGGGCGAGTTTCTACTTTCAGACGCAGCAGGAATTTTTGGGTTTGCTCAATCCGTTCGCGAGATATGGGAGTTTGAAGCTAAGAAATGGTTGAGAAGGCAACAAATTTTTTGCACTTCTGCTGCTCCAATCGCTTAACCAGAATGGCCTAGGGTAAAAATACACATACCGTTGTAATCGGGCGAGTTTCTACTTTCAGATGCAATAGGAATTTTTGGGTTTGGTCAATCTGTTCGCGAGACATGGGAGTTTGAAGCTAAGAAATGGTTGAGAAGGTAACAAATTTTTCGCACTTCTGCTGCTCCAAACGCTTAACTAGAATGGCCTAGGGGAAAAATACACATACCGTTGTAATCGGTCGAGATTCTACTTCCAGATGCAATAGGAATTTTAGGGTTAGGTCAATTCGTTCGCGAGATATGGGAGTTTGAAGCTAAGAAATGGTTGAGAAGGCAACAAATTTTTGGCAATTCTGCTGCTCCAGTCGCTTAACCAGAATGGCCTAGGGGAAAAATACACATACCGTTTTATTCGGGCGAGTTTCTACTTTCAGATGCAATAGGAATTTTTGGGTTAGGTCAATCTGTTCCCGAGATATGGAAGTTTGAAGCCAAGAAATGGTTGAGGAGGCAACAAATTTCTCGCATTTCTGCTGCTCCAAATGCTTAACTAGAATGGCCTACGGAAAAAATACACATACCGTTGTAATCGGTCGAGTTTCTACTTTCAGATGCAATAGGAATTTTAGGGTTAGGTCAATTCGTTCGCGAGATATGGGAGTTTGAAGCTAAGAAATGGTTGAGAAGGCAACAAATGTTAGGCAATTCTGCTGCACCAATCGCTTAACCAGATTGGCCTAGGGAAAAAATACAAATACCGTTGTAATCGGGCGAGTTTCTACTTTCAGACGCAGCAGGAATTTATGGGTTTGCTCAATCCGCTCGCGAGATATGGGTGTTTGAAGCTAAGAAATGGTTGAGAAGACAACAAATTTTTCGCAATTCTGCTGCTCCAAACGCTTAACCAGAATGGCCAAGGGAAAAAATACACATACCGTTGTAATCGGGCGAGTTTCTACTTTCAGACGCAGCAGGAATTTTTGGGTTAGGTGAATCTGTTCGCGAGATATGGGAGTTTGAAGCCAAGAAATGGTTGAGAAGGCAACAAATTTTTCGCACTTCTGCTGCTCCAATCGCGTAACCAGGATGGCCTTGGGGAATATACAAATACGGTTGTAATCGGGCGAGTTTCTACTTTCAGACGCAGCAGGAATTTCTGTGTTTGGTCAATCCGTTCGCGAGATATGGGACTTTGAAGCTAAGAAATGGTTGAGAAAGCAACAAATATTTCGCACTTCTGCTGCTCCAAACGCTTAACCAGAATGGCCTAGGGAAAAATACACATACCGTTGTAACCGGACGAGTTTCTACTTTCAGAAACAATCGGACTTTTTGGGTTTGGTCAATCCGTTCGCGAGATATGGGAGTTTGAAGCTAAGAAATAGTTGAGAAGACAACAAATTTTTCGCACTTCTGCTGCTCCAAACGCTTAACCAGAATGGCCTAGGGAAAAAATACACATACCTTTGTAATCGGGCGAGTTTCTACTTTCAGATGCGATAGGAATTTTTGGATTAGGTCAATCCGTTCGCGAGATATGGGAGTTTGAAGCTAGGAAATGATTGAGAAGGCAACAAATTTTTCGCACTTCTGTTGCTCCAAACGCTTAACCAGAATGGCCTAGGGAAAAAATACACATACCGTTGTAATCGAGCGAGTTTCTACTTTCAGACGCAGCAGGAATTTCTGTGTTTGGTCAATCCGTTCGCGAGATATGGGAGTTTGAAGCTAAGAAATGGTTGAGAAGGCAACAAATTTTTCGCAATTCTGCTGCTCTAAACGCTTAACCAGAATGGCCTAGGGAAAAAATACACATTCCGTTGTAATCGAGCGAGTTTCTACTTTCAGACGCAGCAGGAATTTCTGTGTTTGGTAAATCCGTTCGCGAGATATGGGACTTTGAAGCTAAGAAATGGTTGACAAGACAACAAATTTTTTGCAATTCTGCTGCTCCAGTCGCTTAACCAGAATGGCCTAGGGGAAAAATACACATACTGTTTTAATCGGGCGAGTTTCTACTTTCAGACGCAGCAGGAATTTTTGGGTTAGGTCTATCTGTTCGCGAGATATGGGAGTTTGAAGCCAAGGAATGGTTGAGAAGGCAACAAATTTTTCGCACTTCTGCCGCTTCAAACGCTTAACCAGAATGGCCTAGGGAAAAAATACACATACCGTTGTAATCGGGCGAGTTTCTACTTTCAGACGCAGCAGGAATTTTTGGGTTAGGTGAATCTGTTCGCGAGATATGGGAGTTTGAAGCCAAGAAATGGTTGAGAAGGCAACAAATTTTTCGCACTTCTGCTGCTCCAATCGCGTAACCAGGATGGCCTTGGGGAATATACAAATACGGTTGTAATCGGGCGAGTTTCTACTTTCAGACGCAGCAGGAATTTCTGTGTTTGGTCAATCCGTTCGCGAGATATGGGACTTTGAAGCTAAGAAATTGTTGAGAAAGCAACAAATATTTCGCACTTCTGCTGCTCCAAACGCTTAACCAGAATGGCCTAGGGAAAAATACACATACCGTTGTAACCGGACGAGTTTCTACTTTCAGAAACAATAGGACTTTTTGGGTTTGGTCAATCCGTTCGCGAGATATGGGAGTTTGAAGCTAAGAAATAGTTGAGAAGACAACAAATTTTTCGCACTTCTGCTGCTCCAAACGCTTAACCAGAATGGCCTAGGGAAAAAATACACATACCTTTGTAATCGGGCGAGTTTCTACTTTCAGATGCGATAGGAATTTTTGGATTAGGTCAATCCGTTCGCGAGATATGGGAGTTTGAAGCTAGGAAATGATTGAGAAGGCAACAAATTTTTCGCACTTCTGTTGCTCCAAACGCTTAACCAGAATGGCCTAGGGAAAAAATACACATACCGTTGTAATCGAGCGAGTTTCTACTTTCAGACGCAGCAGGAATTTCTGTGTTTGGTCAATCCGTTCGCGAGATATGGGAGTTTGAAGCTAAGAAATGGTTGAGAAGGCAACAAATTTTTCGCAATTCTGCTGCTCCAAACGCTTAACCAGAATGGCCTAGGGAAAAAATACACATTCCGTTGTAATCGAGCGAGTTTCTACTTTCAGACGCAGCAGGAATTTCGGTGTTTGGTAAATCCGTTCGCGAGATATGGGACTTTGAAGCTTAGAAATGGTTGACAAGACAACAAATTTATTGCAATTCTGCTGCTCCAGTCGCTTAACCAGAATGGCCTAGGGGAAAAATACACATACCGTTGTAATAGGGCGAGTTTCTACTTTCAGACGCAGCAGGAATTTTTGGGTTAGGTCTATCTGTTCGCGAGATATGGGAGTTTGAAGCCAAGGAATGGTTGAGAAGGCAACAAATTTTTCGCACTTCTGCCGCTTCAAACGCTTAACCAGAATGGCCTAGGGAAAAAATACACATACCGTTGTATTCGGGCGGGCTTCTACATTCAGATGCAATAGGAATTTTTGGGTTAGGTCAATCCGTTCGCGAAATATGGGAGTTTGAAGCTAAGAAATGGTTGAGAAGGCAACAAATTTTTTTCACTTCTGCTGCTCCAATCGTTTAACTAGAATGGCATAGGGTAAAAGTACACATACCGTTGTAATCGAGCGAGTTTCTACTTTCAGATGCGATAGGAATTTTTGGATTAGGTCAATCCGTTAGCGAGATATGGGAGTTTGAAGCTAAGAAATGATTGAGAAGGCAACAAATTTTTCGCACTTCTGTTGCTCCAAACGCTTAACCAGAATGGCCTATGGGGAAAATACACATACCGTTGTAATCGGGCGAGTTTCTACTTTCAGATGCAATAGGAATTTTTGGGTTTGGTCAATCCGTTCGCAAGATATGGGAGTTTGAAGCTAAGAAATGGTTGAGAAGACAACAAATTTTTCGCAATTCTGCTGCTCCAAACGCTTAACCAGAATGGCCTAGGGAAAAAATACACATACCGTTGTAATCGGGCGAGTTTCTACTTTCAGACGCAGCAGGAATTTTTGGGTTTGCTCAATCCGTTCGTGAGATATGGGAGTTTGAAGCTCAGAAATAGTTGAGAAGACAGCAAATTAATCGCACTTCTGCTGCTCCAAACGCTTAACCAGAATGGCCTAGGGAAAAAATACACATACCGTTGTAATCGGGCGAGTTTCTACTTTCAGACGCAGCATGAACTTCTGGGTTTGGTCTATCCGTTCGCGAGATATGGGACTTTGAAGCTAAGAAATACTTGAGAAGACAACAAATTTTCGCACTTCTGCTGCTCCAAACGCTTAACCAGAAAGGCCTATGGGAAAAATACACATACCGTTGTAATCGGGCGAGTTTCTACTTTCAGATGCAATAGAAATTTTAGGGTTAGGTCAATCCGTTCGCGAGATATGGGAGTTTGAAGCTAAGAAATGGTTGAGAAGGCATCATATTTTTCGCACTTCTGCTGCTCCAATCGCTTAACCAGAATGGCCTAGGAGAAAAATACACATACCGTTGTAATCGAGCGAGTTTCTACTTTCAGACGCAGCAGGAATTTCTGTGTTTGGTCAATCCGTTCCCCAGATATGGGACTTTGAAGCTAAGAAATGGTTGACAAGACAACAAATTCTTTGCAATTCTGCTGCTCGAGTCGCTTAACCAGAATGGCCTAGGGAAAAAATACACATACCGTTGTATTCGGGCGAGTTTCTACTTTCAGACGCAATAGGAATTTTTGGGTTTGCTCAATCCGTTCGCGAGATATGGGACTTTGAAGCTAAGAAATGGTAGACAAGACAACAAATTTTTCGCATTTCTGCTGCTCCAAACGCTTAACCAGAATGGCCTAGGGAAAAAATACACATACCGTTGTAACCGGACGAGTTTCTAGTTTCAGACGCAGCAGGAACTTTTGGGTTTGGTCAATCCGTTCGCGAGATATGGGAGTTTGAAGCTAAGAAATGGTTGAGAAGACAACAAATTTTTCGCAATTCTGCTGCTCCAAACGCTTAACCAGAATGGCCTAGGGAAAAAATACACATACCGTCGTAACCGGACGAGTTTCTACTTTCAGACGCAATAGGAATTTTTGGGTTAGGTCAATCCGTTCGCGAGATATGGGAGTTTGAAGCTAAGAAATGGTTGAGAAGGTAACAAATTTTTCGCACTTCTGCTGCTCCAAACGCTTAAACAGAATGGCCTAGGGAAAAAATACACATACCGTTGTAACCGGACGAGTTTCTACTTTCAGACGCAGCAGGAACTTTTGGGTTTGGTCAATCCGTTCGCGAGATATGGGAGTTTGAAGCTAAGAAATAGTTGAGAAGACAACAAATTTTTCGCAATTCTGCTGCTCCAAACGCTTAACCAGAATGGCCTAGGGGAAAAATACAAATACCGTTGTAATCGGGCGAGTTTCTACTTTCAGACGCAGCAGGAATTTATGGGTTTGCTCAATCCGCTCGCGAGATATGGTTGTTTGAAGCTAAGAAATGGTTGAGAAGACAACAAATTTTTCGCAATTCTGCTGCTCCAAACGCTTAACCAGAATGGCCAAGGGAAAAAATACACATACCGTTGTAACCGGACGAGTTTCCACTTTCAGACGAAGCAGGAATTTCTGTGTTTGGTAAATCCGTTCGCGAGATATGGGACTTTGAAGCTAAGAAATGGTTGACAAGACAACAAATTTTTTGCAATTCTGCTGCTCCAGTCGCTTAACCAGAATGGCCGAGGGGAAAAATACACATACCGTTGTAATCGGACGAGTTTCTACTTTCAGACGCAGCAGGAATTTTTGGGTTAGGTCAATCTGTTCGCGAGATATGGAAGTTTGAAGCCAAGAAATGGTTGAGAAGGCAACAAATTTTTCGCATTTCTGCTGCTCCAAACGCTTAACTAGAATGGCCTACGGAAAAAATACACATACCGTTGTAATCGGTCGAGTTTCTACTTTCAGATGCAATAGGAACTTTAGGGTTAGGTCAATTCGTTCGCGAGATATGGGAGTTTGAAGCTAAGAAATGGTTGAGAAGGCAACAAATTTTTGGCAATTCTGCTGCACCAATCGCTTAACCAGATTGGCCTGGGGAAAAAATACAAATACCGTTGTAATCGGGCGAGTTTCTACTTTCAGACGCAGCAGGAATTTATGGGTTTGCTCAATCCGCTCGCGAGATATGGGTGTTTGAAGCTAAGAAATGGTTGAGAAGACAACAAATTTTTCGCAATTCTGCTGCTCCAAACGCTTAACCAGAATGGCCAAGGGAAAAAATACACATACCGTTGTAATCGGGCGAGTTTCTACTTTCAGACGCAGCAGGAATTTTTGGGTTAGATGAATCTGTTCGCGAGATATGGGAGTTTGAAGCCAAGAAATGGTTGAGAAGGCAACAAATTTTTCGCACTTCTGCTGCTCCAATCGCGTAACCAGGATGGCCTAGGGGAATATACAAATACCGTTGTAATCGGGCTAGTTTCTACTTTCAGACGCAGCAGGAATTTCTGTGTTTGGTCAATCCGTTCGCGAGATATGGGACTTTGAAGCTAAGAAATGGTTGAGAAGGCAACAAATATTTCGCACTTCTGCTGCTCCAAACGCTTAACCAGAATGGCCTAGGGAAAAATACACATACCGTTGTAACCGGACGAGTTTCTACTTTCAGAAACAATAGGACTTTTTGGGTTTGGTCAATCCGTTCGCGAGATATGGGAGTTTGAAGCTAAGAAATAGTTGAGAAGACAACAAATTTTTCGCACTTCTGCTGCTCCAAACGCTTAACCAGAATGGCCTAGGGAAAAAATACACATACCTTTGTAATCGGGCGAGTTTCTACTTTCAGATGAGATAGGAATTTTTGGATTAGGTCAATCCGTTCGCGAGATATGGGAGTTTGAAGCTAGGAAATGATTGAGAAGGCAACAAATTTTTCGCACTTCTGTTGCTCCAAACGCTTAACCAGAATGCCCTAGGGAAAAAATACACATACCGTTGTAATCGAGCGAGTTTCTACTTTCAGACGCAGCAGGAATTTCTGTGTTTGGTCAATCCGTTCGCGAGATATGGGAGTTTGAAGCTAAGAAATGGTTGAGAAGGCAACAAATTTTTCGCAATTCTGCTGCTCCAAACGCTTAACCAGAATGGCCTAGGGAAAAAATACACATTCCGTTGTAATCGAGCGAGTTTCTACTTTCAGACGCAGCAGGAATTTCTGTGTTTGGTAAATCCGTTCGCGAGATATGGGACTTTGAAGTTAAGAAATGGTTGACAAGACAACAAATTTTTTGCAATTCTGCTGCTCCAGTCGCTTAACCAGAATGGCCTAGGGGAAAAATACACATACCGTTGTAATCGGGCGAGTTTCTACTTTCAGACGCAGCAGGAATTTTTGGGTTAGGTCTATCTGTTCGCGAGATATGGGAGTTTGAAGCCAAGGAATGGTTGAGAAGGCAACAAATTTTTCGCACTTCTGCCGCTTCAAACGCTTAACCAGAATGGCCTAGGGAAAAAATACACATACCGTTGTATTCGGGCGGGCTTCTACATTCAGATGCAATAGGAATTTTTGGGTTAGGTCAATCCGTTCGCGAGATATGGGAGTTTGAAGCTAAGAAATGGTTGAGAAGGCAACAAATTTTTTTCACTTCTGCTGCTCCAATCGTTTAACCAGAATGGCATAGGGCAAAAGTACACATACCGTTGCAATCGAGCGAGTTTCTACTTTCAGATGCGATAGGAATATTTGGATTAGGTCAATCCGTTCGCGAGATATGTGAGTTTGAAGCTAAGAAATGATTGAGATGGCAACAAATTTTTCGCACTTCTGTTGCTCCAAACGCTTAACCAGAATGGCCTATGGGGAAAATACACATACCGTTGTAATCGGGCGAGTTTCTACTTTCAGATGCAATAGGAATTTTTGGGTTTTGTCAATCCGTTCGCAAGATATGGGAGTTTGAAGCTAAGAAATGGTTGAGAAGGCAACAAATTTTTTTCACTTCTGCTGCTCCAATCGTTTAACCAGAATGGCATAGGGTAAAAGTACACATATCGTTGTAATCGAGCGAGTTTCTACTTTCAGATGCGATAGCAATTTTTGGATTAGGTCAATCCGTTCGCGAGATATGGGAGTTTGAAGCTAAGAAATGATTGAGAAGGCAACAAATTTTTCGCACTTCTGTTGCTCCAAACGCTTAACCAGAATGGCCTATGGGGAAAATACACATACCGTTCTAATCGGGCGAGTTTCTACTATCAGATGCAATAGAAATTTTAGGGTTAGGTCAATCCGTTCGCGAGATATGGGAGTTTGAAGCTAAGAAATGGTTGAGAAGGCATCAAATTTTTCGCACTTCTGCTGCTCCAATCGCTTAACCAGAATGGCCTGGGGAAAAAATACACATACCGTTGTAATCGGGCGAGTTTCTACGTTCAGAGGCAGCAGGAATTTTTGGGGTTGCTCAAGCCGTTCGCGAGATATGGGACTTTGAAGCTAAGAAATGGTTGACAAGACAACAAATTTTTTGCAATTCTGCTGCTCCAGTCGCTTAACCAGAATGGCCTAGGGAAAAAATACACATACCGTTGTATTCGGGCGAGTTTCTACTTTCAGATGCAATAGGAATTTTAGGGTTAGGTCAATCCGTTCGCGAGATATGGGACTTTGGAGCTAAGAAATGGTTGACAAGACAACAAATTTTTCGCAATTCTGCTGCTCCAATCGCGTAACCAGAATGGCCTAGTGAAAAAATACACATACCGTTGTATTCGGGCGAGTTTCTACTTGCAGATGCAATAGGAATTTTTGGGTTAGGTCAATCCGGTCGCGAGATATGGGAGTTTGAAGCCAAGAAATGGTTGAGAAGGCAACAAATTTTTCGCATTTCTGCTGCTCCAAACGCTTAACCAGAATGGCCTAGGGAAAAAATACACATACCGTTGTAACCGGACGAGTTTCTACTTTCAGACGCAATAGGAATTTATGGGTTTGCTCAATCCGTTCGCGAGATATGGGACTTTGAAGCTAAGAAATGGTTGACAAGACAACAAATTTTTCGCATTTCTGCTGCTCCAAACGCTTAACCAGAATGGCCTAGGGAAAAAATACACATACCGTTGTAACCGGACGAGTTTCTAGATTCAGACGCAGCAGGAACTTTTGGGTTTTGTCAATCCGTTCGCGAGATATGGGAGTTTGAAGCTAAGAAATGGTTGAGAAGACAACAAATTTTTCGCAATTCTGCTGCTCCAAACGCTTAACCAGAATGGCCTAGGGAATAAATACACATACCGTTGTAACCGGACGAGTTTCTACTTTCAGACGCAATAGGAATTTTTGGGTTAGGTCAATCCGTTCGCGAGATATGGGAGTTTGAAGCTAAGAAATGGTTGAGAAGGTAACAAATTTTTCGCACTTCTGCTGCTCCAAACGCTTAAACAGAATGGCCTAGGGAAAAAATACACATACCGTTGTAACCGGACGAGTTTCTACTTTCAGACGCAGCAGGAACTTTTGGGTTTGGTCAATCCGTTCGCGAGATATGGGAGTTTGAAGCTAAGAAATAGTTGAGAAGACAACAAATTTTTCGCAATTCTGCTGCTCCAAACGCTTAACCAGAATGGCCTAGGAGAAAAATACACATACCGTTGTAACCGGACTAGTTTCTACTTTCAGAAGCAATAGGACTTTTTGGGTTAGGTCAATCCGTTCGCGAGATATGGGAGTTTGAAGCTAAGAAATGGTTGAGAAGGCATCAAATTTTTCGCACTTCTGCTGCTCCAATTGCTTAACCAGAATGGCCTAGGGAAAAAATACACATACCGTTGTATTCGGGCGAGTTTCTACTTTCAGATGCAATAGGAATTTTAGGGTTAGGTCAATCCGTTCGCGAGATATGGGACTTTGAAGCTAAGAAATGGTTGAGAAGGCAACAAATTTTTCGCACTTCTGTTGCTCCAATCGCGTGACCAGGATGGCCTAGGGGAAATATACTCATACCGTTGTAATCGGGCGAGTTTCTACTTTCAGACGCAATAGGAATTTTTGGGTTTGGTCAATCCGTTCGCAAGATATGGGAATTTGAAGCTAAGAAATGGTTCAGAAGGCAACAAATTTTTCGCACTTCTGCTGCTCCAATCGCTTAACCAGAATGGCCTAGGGTAAAAATACACATACCGTTGTATTCGGGCGAGTTTCTACTATCAGATGCGGTAGGAATTTTTGGGTTAGGTCAATCCGTTCGCGAGATATGGGAGTTTGAAGCTATGAAATGATTGAGAAGGCAACAAATTTTTCGCACTTCTGTTGCTCCAAACGCTTAACGAGAATGGCCTAGGGAAAAAATACACATTCCGTTGTAATCGAGCGAGTTTCTACTTTAAGACGCTGCAGGAATTTCTGTGTTTGGTCAATCCGTTCGCGAGATATGGGACTTTGAAGCTAAGAAATGGTTGACAAGACAACAAATTTTTTGCACTGCTGCTGCTCCAGTCGCTTAACCAGAATGGCCTAGAGGAAAAATACACATACCGTTGTAACCGGACGAGTTTCTACTTTCAGATGCAATCAGAATTTTAGGGTTAGGTCAATCCGTTCGCGAGATATGGGACTTTGAAGCTAAGTAATTCTTGACAAAACAACAAATTTTTCGCACCTCTGCTGCTCCAAACGCTTAACCAGAATGGCCTAGGGAAAAAATACACATACCGTTGTAATCGAGCGAGTTTCTACTTTCAGACGCAGCAGGAATTTCTGTGTTTGGTCAATCCGTTCCCCAGATATGGGAGTTTGAAGCTAAGAAATGGTTGACAAGACAACAAATTTTTTGCACTTCTGCTGCTCCAGTCGCTTAACCAGAATGGCCTAGGGGGAAAATACACATACCGTTGTAATCGGGCGAGTTTCTACTTTCAGATGCAACAGGAATTTTTGAGTTAGGTCAATCCGTTCGCGAGGTATGGGAGTTTGAAGCTAAGAAATGGTTGAGAAGGCGACAAATTTTTCGCACTTCTGCTGCTCCAAACGCTTAACCAGAATGGCCTGGGGAAAAAATACACATACCGTTGTAATCGGGCGAGTTTCTACGTTCAGAGGCAGCAGGAATTTTTGGGGTTGCTCAAGCCGTTCGCGAGATATGGGACTTTGAAGCTAAGAAATGGTTGACAAGACAACAAATTTTTTGCAATTCTGCTGCTCCAGTCGCTTAACCAGAATGGCCTAGGGAAAAAATACACATACCGTTGTATTCGGGCGAGTTTCTACTTTCAGATGCAATAGGAATTTTAGGGTTAGGTCAATCCGTTCGCGAGATATGGGACTTTGGAGCTAAGAAATGGTTGACAAGACAACAAATTTTTCGCAATTCTGCTGCTCCAATCGCGTAACCAGAATGGCCTAGGGAAAAAATACACATACCGTTGTATTCGGGCGTGTTTCTACTTTCAGATGCAATAGGAATTTTTGGGTTAGGTCAATCCGGTCGCGAGATATGGGAGTTTGAAGCCAAGAAATGGTTGAGAAGGCAACAAATTTTTCGCATTTCTGCTGCTCCAAACGCTTAACCAGAATGGCCTAGGGAAAAAATACACATACCCTTGTAACCGGACGAGTTTCTACTTTCAGACGCAATAGGAATTTTTGGGTTTGCTCAATCCGTTCGCGAGATATGGGACTTTGAAGCTAAGAAATGGTTGACAAGACAACAAATTTTTCGCATTTCTGCTCCTCCAAACGCTTAACCAGAATGGCCTAGGGAAAAAATACACATACCGTTGTAACCGGACGAGTTTCTAGTTTCAGACGCAGCAGGAACTTTTGGGTTTGGTCAATCCGTTCGCGAGATATGGGAGTTTGAAGCTAAGAAATGGTTGAGAAGACAACAAATTTTTCGCAATTCTGCTGCTCCAAACGCTTAACCAGAATGGCCTAGGGAAAAAATACACATACCGTTGTAACCGGACGAGTTTCTAATTTCAGACGCAATAGGAATTTTTGGGTTAGGTCAATCCGTTCGCGAGATATGGGAGTTTGAAGCTAAGAAATGGTTGAGAAGGTAACAAATTTTTCGCACTTCTGCTGCTCCAAACGCTTAAACAGAATGGCCTAGGGAAAAAATACACATACCGTTGTAACCGGACGAGTTTCTACTTTCAGACGCAGCAGGAACTTTTGGGTTTGGTCAATCCGTTCGCGAGATATGGGAGTTTGAAGCTAAGAAATAGTTGAGAAGACAACAAATTTTTCGCAATTCTGCTGCTCCAAACGCTTAACCAGAATGGCCTAGGAGAAAAATACACAGACCGTTGTAACCGGACTAGTTTCTACTTTCAGAAGCAATAGGACTTTTTGGGTTAGGTCAATCCGTTCGCGAGGTATGGGAGTTTGAAGCTAAGAAATGGTTGAGAAGGCATCAAATTTTTCGCACTTCTGCTGCTCCAATCGCGTAACCAGGATGGCCTAGGGAAAAAATACACATACCGTTGTATTCGGGCGAGTTTCTAATTTCAGATGCAATAGGAATTTTAGGGTTAGGTCAATCCGTTCGCGAGATATGGGACTTTGAAGCTAAGAAATGGTTGACAAGACAACAAATTTTTCGCACTTCTGCTGCTCCAATCGCGTAACCAGGATGGCCTAGGGAAAAAATACACATACCGTTGTATTCGGGCGAGTTTCTTCTTTCACATGCCATAGGAATTTTAGGGTTAGGTCAATTCGTTCGCGAGATATGGGAGTTTGAAGCTAAGAAATGGTTGAGAAGGCAACAAATCATTCGCCCTTCTGCTGCACCAATCGCTTAACCAGATTGGCCTAGGGAAAAAATACAAATACCGTTGTAATCGGGCGAGTTTCTACTTTCAGACGCAGCAGGAATTTCTGGGTTTGGTCTATGCGTTCGCGAGATATGGGAATTTGAAGCTAAGAAATGGTTGAGAAGACAACAAATTTTTCGCAATTCTGCTGCACCAAATGCTTAACCAGAATAGCCTAGGGAAAAAATACACATACCGTTGCAATCGGGCGAGTTTCTACTTTCAGACGCAGCAGATATTTTTGGGTTAAGTCAATCTGTTCGCTAGATATGGGAGTTTGAAGCCAAGAAATGGTTGAGAAGGCAACAAATATTTCGCTCTTCTGCTGCTCCAAACGCTTAACCAGAATGGCCTAGGGAAAAAATACACATACCGTTGTAACCGGACGAGTTTCTACTTTCAGAAGCAATAGGACTTTTTGGGTTAGGTCAATCCGTTCGCGAGATATGGGAGTTTGATGCTAAGAAATGGTTGAGAAGGCAACAAATTTTTCGCACTTCTGCTGCTCCAATCGCTTAACCAGAATGGCCTAGGGTAAAATACACATACCGTTGTAATCGGGCGAGTTTCTACTTTCAGACGCAGCAGGAATTTCTATGTTTGGTCAATCCGTTCGCGAGATATGGGACTTTGAAGCTAAGAAATGGTTGACAAGACAACAAATTTTTTGCACTTCTGCTGCTCCAAACGCTTAACCAGAATGGCCTGGGGAAAAAATACACATACCGTTGTAACCGGACGAGTTTCTACTTTCAGAAGCAATAGGACTTTTTGGGTTAGGTCAATCCGTTCGCGAGATATGGTAGTTTGATGCTAAGAAATGGTTGAGAAGGCAACAAATTTTTCGCAATTCTGTTGCTCCAATCGCGTAACCAGGATGGCCTAGGGGAAATATACACATACCGTTGTAATCGGGCGAGTTTCTACTTTCAGACGCAGCAGGAATTTTTGGGTTTGCTCAATCCTTTCGCGAGATATGGGAGTTTGAAGCTAAGAAATGGTTGAGAAGGCAACAAATTTTTTGCACTTCTGCTGCTCCAATCGCTTAACCAGAATGGCCTAGGGGAAATATACACATACCGTTGTAATCCAGCGAGTTTCTACTTTCAGACGCAGCAGGAATTTCTGTGTCTGGTCAATCCGTTCGCGAGATATGGGACTTTGAAGCTAAGAAACGGTTGACAATACAACAAATTTTTTGCATTTCTGCTGCTCCACTCGCTTAACCAGAATTGCCTAGGGGGAAAATACACATACCGTTGTAATCGGGCGAGTTTCTACTTTCAGGTGCAATAGGAATTTTTGAGTTAGGTCAATCCGTTCGCGAGGTATGGGAGTTTGAAGCTAAGAAATGGTTGAGAAGGCGACAAATTTTTCGCACTTCTGCTGCTCCAAACGCTTAACCAGAATGGCCTGGGGAAAAAATACACATACCGTTGTGATCGGGCGAGTTTCTACGTTCAGAGGCAGCAGGAATTTTTGGGGTTGCTCAAGCCGTTCGCGAGATATGGGACTTTGAAGCTAAGAAATGGTTGACAAGACAACAAATTTTTTGCAATTCTGCTGCTCCAGTCGCTTAACCAGAATGGCCTAGGGAAAAAATACACATACCGTTGTATTCGGGCGAGTTTCTACTTTCAGATGCAATAGGAATTTTAGGGTTAGGTCAATCCGTTCGCGAGATATGGGACTTTGGAGCTAAGAAATGGTTGACAAGACAACAAATTTTTCGCAATTCTGCTGCTCCTATCGCGTAACCAGAATGGCCTAGGGAAAAAATACACATACCGTTGTATTCGGGCGAGTTTCTACTTTCAGATGCAATAGGAATTTTTGGGTTAGGTCAATCCGGTCGCGAGATATGGGAGTTTGAAGCCAAGAAATGGTTGAGAAGGTAACAAATTTTTCGCACTTCTGCTGCTCCAAACGCTTAAACAGAATGGCCTAGGGAAAAAATACACATACCGTTGTAACCGGACGAGTTTCTACTTTCAGACGCAGCAGGAACTTTTGGGTTTGGTCAATCCGTTCGCGAGATATGGGAGTTTGAAGCTAAGAAATAGTTGAGAAGACAACAAATTTTTCGCAATTCTGCTGCTCCAAACGCTTAACCAGAATGGCCTAGGAGAAAAATACACAGACCGTTGTAACCGGACTAGTTTCTACTTTCAGAAGCAATAGGACTTTTTGGGTTAGGTCAATCCGTTCGCGAGGTATGGGAGTTTGAAGCTAAGAAATGGTTGAGAAGACATCAAATTTTTCGCACTTCTGCTGCTCCAATTGCTTAACCAGAATGGCCTAGGGAAAAAATACACATACCGTTGTATTCGGGCGAGTTTCTACCTTCAGATGCAATAGGAATTTTAGGGTTAGGTCAATCCGTTCGCGAGATATGGGACTTTGAAGCTAAGAAATGGTTGAGAAGGCAACAAATATTTCGCACTTCTGCTGCTCCAAACGCTTAACCAGAATGGCCTAGGGAAAAAATACACATACCGTTGTAACCGGACGAGTTTCTACTATCAGAAGCAATAGGACTTTTTGGGTTAGGTCAATCCGTTCGCGAGATATGGTAGTTTGATGCTAAGAAATGGTTGAGAAGGCAACAAATTTTTCGCACTTCTGTTGCTCCAAACGCTTAACCAGAATGGCCTAGGGAAAAAATACACATACCGTTGTATTCGGGCGAGTTTCTAATTTCAGATGCAATAGGAATTTTAGGGTTAGGTCAATCCGTTCGCGAGATATGGGACTTTGAAGCTAAGAAATGGTTGACAAGACAACAAATTTTTCGCCCTTCTGCTGCACCAATCGCTTAACCAGATTGGCCTAGGGAAAAAATACAAATACCGTTGTAATCGGGCGAGTTTCTACTTTCAGACGCAGCAGGAATTTTTGGGTTTGCTCAATCCGTTCGCGAGATATGGGAGTTTGAAGCTAAGAAATGGTTGAGAAGGCAACAAATTTTTCGCACTTCTGTTGCACCAATCGCTTAACCAGAATGGCCTAGGGAAAAAATACACATTCCGTTGTAATCGAGCGAGTTTCTACTTTCAGACGCTGCAGGAATTTCTGTGTTTGGTCAATCCGTTCGCGAGATATGGGACTTTGAAGCTAAGAAATGGTTGACAAGACAACAAATTTTTTGCACTGCTGCTGCTCCAAATGCTTAACCAGAATAGCCTAGGGAAAAAATACACATACCGTTGCAATCGGGCGAGTTTCTACTTTCAGACGCAGCAGATATTTTTGGGTTAAGTCAATCTGTTCGCTAGATATGGGAGTTTGAAGCCAAGAAATGGTTGAGAAGGCAACAAATATTTCGCTCTTCTGCTGCTCCAAACGCTTAACCAGAATGGCCTAGGGAAAAAATACACAAACCGTTGTAACCGGACGAGTTTCTACTTTCAGAAGCAATAGGACTTTTTGGGTTAGGTCAATCCGTTCGCGAGATATGGGAGTTTGATGCTAAGAAATGGTTGAGAAGGCAACAAATTTTTCGCACTTCTGCTGCTCCAATCGCTTAACCAGAATGGCCTAGGGTAAAATACACATACCGTTGTAATCGGGCGAGTTTCTACTTTCAGACGCAGCAGGAATTTCTATGTTTGGTCAATCCGTTCGCGAGATATGGGACTTTGAAGCTAAGAAATGGTTGACAAGACAACAAATTTTTTGCACTTCTGCTGCTCCAAACGCTTAACCAGAATGGCCTGGGGAAAAAATACACATACCGTTGTAACCGGACGAGTTTCTACTTTCAGAAGCAATAGGACTTTTTGGGTTAGGTCAATCCGTTCGCTAGATATGGGAGTTTGAAGCCAAGAAATGGTTGAGAAGGCAACAAATATTTCGCTCTTCTGCTGCTCCAAACGCTTAACCAGAATGGCCTAGGGAAAAAATACACAAACCGTTGTAACCGGACGAGTTTCTACTTTCAGAAGCAATAGGACTTTTTGGGTTAGGTCAATCCGTTCGCTAGATATGGGAGTTTGAAGCCAAGAAATGGTTGAGAAGGCAACAAATATTTCGCTCTTCTGCTGCTCCAAACGCTTAACCAGAATGGCCTGGGGAAAAAATACACATACCGTTGTAACCGGTCGAGTTTCTACTTTCAGAAGCAATAGGACTTTTTGGGTTAGGTCAATCCGTTCGCGAGATATGGGAGTTTGAAGCTAAGAAATGGTTGAGAAGGCAACAAATTTTTCGCACTTCTGTTGCACCAATCGCTTAACCAGAATGGCCTAGGGAAAAAATACACATTCCGTTGTAATCGAGCGAGTTTCTACTTTCAGACGCTGCAGGAATTTCTGTGTTTGGTCAATCCGTTCGCGAGATATGGGACTTTGAAGCTAAGAAATGGTTGACAAGACAACAAATTTTTTGCACTGCTGCTGCTCCAGTCGCTTAACCAGAATGGCCTAGAGGAAAAATACACATACCGTTGTAACCGGACGAGTTTCTACTTTCAGATGCAATCAGAATTTTTGGGTTTGCTCAATCCGTTCGCGAGATATGGGAGTTTGAAGCTAAGAAATAGTTGAGAAGACAGCAAATTTTTCGCACCTCTGCTGCTCCAAACGCTTAACCAGAATGGCCTAGGTTAAAAATACACATACCGTTGTAATCGGGCGGGTTTCTATTTTCAGATGCGATAGGAATTTTTGGGTTAGGTCAATCCGTTCGCGAGATATGGGAGTTTCAAGCTAGGAAATGATTGAGAAGGCAACAAATTTTTCGCACTTCTGTTGCTCCAAACGCTTAACCAGGATGGCCTAGGGGAAATATACACATACCGTTGTAATCGGGCGAGTTTCTACTTTCAGACGCAGCAGGAATTTTTGGGTTTGCTCAATCCGTTCGCGAGATATGGGAGTTTGAAGCTAAGAAATGGTTGAGAAGGCAACAAATTTTTCGCACTTCTGTTGCACCAATCGCTTAACCAGAATGGCCTAGGGAAAAAATACACATTCCTTTGTAATCGAGCGAGTTTCTACTTTCAGACGCTGCAGGAATTTCTGTGTTTGGTCAATCCGTTCGCGAGATATGGGACTTTGAAGCTAAGAAATGGTTGACAAGACAACAAATTTTTTGCACTGCTGCTGCTCCAGTCGCTTAACCAGAATGGCCTAGAGGAAAAATACACATACTGTTGTAACCGGACGAGTTTCTACTTTCAGATGCAATCAGAATTTTTGGGTTTGCTCAATCCGTTCGCGAGATATGGGAGTTTGAAGCTAAGAAATAGTTGAGAAGACAGCAAATTTTTCGCACCTCTGCTGCTCCAAACGCTTAACCAGAATGGCCTAGGGTAAAAATACACATACCGTTGTAATCGGGCGGGTTTCTATTTTCAGATGCGATAGGAATTTTTGGGTTAGGTCAATCCGTTCGCGAGATATGGGAGTTTCAAGCTAGGAAATGATTGAGAAGGCAACAAATTTTTCGCACTTCTGTTGCTCCAAACGCTTAACCAGTATGGCCTAGGGAAAAAGTACACATACCGTTGTAATCGAGCGAGTTTCTACTTTCAGACGCAGCAGGAATTTCTGTGTTTGGTCAATCCGTTCGCGAGATATGGGACTTTGAAGCTAAGAAATGGTTGACAAGACAACAAATTTTTTGCACTGCTGCTGCTCCAGTCGCTTAACCAGAATGGCCTAGGGGGAAAATACACATACCGTTGTAGTCGGCGAGCTTCTACTTTCAGATGCAATAGGAATTTTTGGGTTTGGTCAATCCGTTCGCAAGATATGGGAGTTTGAAGCTAAGAAATGTTTGAGAAGACAACAAATTTTTCGCACTTCTGCTGCTTCAAACGCTTAACCAGAATGGCCTAGACGAAAAATACACATATCGTTGTATTCGGGCGAGATTCTACATTCAGATGCAATAGGAATTTCTGGGATAGGTCAGTCCGTTCGCGAGATATGGGACTTTGAAGCTAAGATATACTTGAGAAGAAAACAAATTTTTCGCACTTCTGCTGCTCCAATCGCTTAACCAGAATGGCCTACGGGAAAAATACACATACGTTTGTAATCGGGCGAGTTTCTACTATCAGATGCAATAGGAATTTTAGGGTAAGGTCAATCCGTTCGCGAGATATGGGAGTTTGAATCTACGAAATGGTTGAGAAGGCAACAAATTTTTCGCAATTCTGCTGCTCCAATCGCTTAACCAGAATGGCCTAGTGTAAAAATACACATACCGTTGTAATCGGGCGAGTTTCTACCTTCAGATGCGATAGGAATTTTTGGATTAGGTGAATCCGTTCGCGAGATATGGGAGTTTGAAGCTAAGAAATGATTGAGAAGGCAACAAATTTTTCGCACTTGTGTTGCCCCAAACGCTTAACCAGAATGGCCTAGGGAAAAAATACACATACCGTTGTAATCGAGCGAGTTTCTACTTTCAGACGCAGCAGGAATTTCTGTGTTTGGTCAATCCGTTCGCGAGATATGGGACTTTGAAGCTAAGATATACTTGAGAAGACAACAAATTTTTCGCACTTCTGCTGCTCCAATCGCTTAACCAGAATGGCCTACGGGAAAAATACACACACGTTTGTAATCGGGCGAGTTTCTACTATCAGATGCAATAGGAATTTTAGGGTAAGGTCAATCCGTTCGCGAGATATGGGAGTTTGAAGCTAAGAAATGGTTGAGAAGGCAACAAATTTTTCGCAACTCTGCCGCTCCAATCGCGTAACCAGGATGGCCTAGGGTAAAAGTACACATACCGCTGTAATCGAGCGAGTTTCTACTTTCAGAAGCAGCAGGAATTTTTGGGTTAGGTCAATCTGTTCGCGAGATATGGGAGTTTGAAACTAAGAAATGGTTGAGAAGGCAACAAATCATTCGCCCTTCTGCTGCACCAATCGCTTAACCAGATTGGCCTAGGGAAAAAATACAAATACCGTTGTAATCGGGCGAGTTTCTACTTTCGGACGCAGCAGGAATTTCTGGGTTTGGTCTATCCGTTCGCGAGATATGGAAATTTGAAGCTAAGAAATGGTTGAGAAGACAACAAATTTTTCGCAATTCTGCTGCTCCAAATGCTTAACCAGAATGGCCTAGGGAAAAAATACACATACCGTTGCAATCGGGCGAGTTTCTACTTTCAGACGCAGCAGATATTTTTGGGTTAAGTCAATCTGTTCGCGAGATATGGGAGTTTGAAGCCAAGAAATGGTTGAGAAGGCAACAAATATTTCGCACTTCTGCTGCTCCAAACGCTTAACCAGAATGGCCTAGGGAAAAAATACACATACCGTTGTAACCGGACGAGTTTCTACTTTCAGAAGCAATAGGACTTTTTGGGTTAGGTCAATCCGTTCGCGAGATATGGGAGTTTGATGCTAAGAAATGGTTGAGAAGGCAACAAATTTTTCGCACTTCTGCTGCTCCAATCGCTTAACCAGATTGGCCTAGGGTAAAATACACATACCGTTGTAATCGGGCGAGTTTCTACTTTCAGACGCAGCAGGAATTTCTATGTTTGGTCAATCCGTTCGCGAGATATGGGACTTTGAAGCTAAGAAATGGTTGACAAGACAACAAATTTTTTGCACTTCTGCTGCTCCAAACGCTTAACCAGAATGGCCTGGGGAAAAAATACACATACCGTTGCAAACGGACGAGTTTCTACTTTCAGAAGCAATAGGACTTTTTGGGTTAGGTCAATCCGTTCGCGAGATATGGGACTTTGAAGCTAAGAAATGGTTGACAAGACAACAAATTTTTCGCAATTCTGCTGCTCCAATCGCGTAACCAGGATGGCCTAGGGGAAATATACACATACCGTTGTAATCGGGCGAGTTTCTACTTTCAGACGCAGCAGGAATTTCTGTATTTGGTCAATCCGTTCGCGAGATATGGGACTTTGAAGCTAAGAAATGGTTGACAAGACAACAAATTTTTTGCACTGCTGCTGCTCCAGTCGCTTAACCAGAATGGCCTAGGGGGAAAATACACATACCGTTGTAGTCGGCGAGTTTCTACTTTCAGATGCAATAGGAATTTTTGGGTTTGGTCAATCCGTTCGCAAGATATGGGAGTTTGAAGCTAAGAAATGTTTGAGAAGACAACAAATTTTTCGCACTTCTGCTGCTTCAAACGCTTAACCAGAATGGCCTAGACGAAAAATACTCATATCGTTGTATTCGGGCGAGATTCTACATTCAGATGCAATAGGAATTTCTGGGTTAGGTCAGTCCGTTCGCGAGATATGGGACTTTGAAGCTAAGATATACTTGAGAAGAAAACAAATTTTTCGCACTTCTGCTGCTCCAATCGCTTAACCAGAATGGCCTACGGGAAAAATACACATACGTTTGTAATCGGGCGAGTTTCTACTATCAGATGCAATAGGAATTTTAGGGTAAGGTCAATCCGTTCGCGAGATATGGGAGTTTGAATCTACGAAATGGTTGAGAAGGCAACAAATTTTTCGCAATTCTGCTGCTCCAATCGCTTAACCAGAATGGCCTAGTGTAAAAATACACATACCGTTGTAATCGGGCGAGTTTCTACCTTCAGATGCGATAGGAATTTTTGGATTAGGTCAATCCGTTCGCGAGATATGGGAGTTTGAAGCTAAGAAATGATTGAGAAGGCAACAAATTTTTCGCACTTCTGTTGCCCCAAACGCTTAACCAGAATGGCCTAGGGAAAAAATACACATACCGTTGTAATCGAGCGAGTTTCTACTTTCAGACGCAGCAGGAATTTCTGTGTTTGGTCAATCCGTTCGCGAGATATGGGACTTTGAAGCTAAGATATACTTGAGAAGACAACAAATTTTTCGCACTTCTGCTGCTCCAATCGCTTAACCAGAATGGCCAACGGGAAAAATACACACAAGTTTGTAATCGGGCGAGTTTCTACTATCAGAAGCAATAGGAATTTTAGGGTAAGGTCAATCCGTTCGCGAGATATGGGAGTTTGAAGCTAAGAAATGGTTGAGAAGGCAACAAATTTTTCGCACCTCTGCCGCTCCAATCGCGTAACCAGGATGGCCTAGGGTAAAAGTACACATACCGCTGTAATCGAGCGAGTTTCTACTTTCAGAAGCAGCAGGAATTTTTGGGTTAGGTCAATCTGTTCGCGAGATATGGGAGTTTGAAGCCAAGAAATGGTTGAGAAGGCAACAAATATTTCGCACTTCTGCTGCTCCAAACGCTTAACCAGAATGGCCTAGGGAAAAAATGCACATACCGTTGTAACTGGACGAGTTTCTAGTTTCAGACGCAATAGGAATTTTTGGGTTAGGTCAATCCGTTCGCGAGATACGGGAGTTTGAAGCTAGGAAATGGTTGAGAAGGCACCAAATTTTTCGCACTTCTGCTGCTCCAATAGCTTAACCAGAATGGCCTAGGGAAAAAATACACATACCGTTGTATTCGGGCGAGTTTCTATTTTCAGATGCAATAGCAATTTTAGGGTTAGGTCAATCCGTTCGCGCGATATGGGACTTTGAAGCTAAGAAATGTTTGACAAAACAACAAATTTTTCGCAGATCTGCTGCTCCAATCGCGTAACCAGGATGGCCTAGGGTAAAAATACACACATACCGTTGTAATCGAGCGAGTTTCTACTTTCAGACGCAACAGGCATTTCTGTGTTTGGTCAATCCGTTCATGAGATATGTGACTTTGAAGCTAATAAATGGTTGACAAGACAACAAATTTTTTGCAATTCTGCTGCTCCAAACGCTTAACCAGAACGGCCTAGGGAAAAAATGCACACACCGTTGTAACCGGACGAGTTTCTAATTTCAGACGCAATGGGAATTTTTGGGTTAGGTCAATCCGTTCGCGAGATATGGGAGTTTGAAGCTAAGAAATGGTTGAGAAGGTAACAAATTTTTCGCACTTCTGCTTTTCCAAACGCTTAACCAGAATGGCCTAGGGAAAAAATACACATACCGTTGTAACCGGACGAGTTTCTACTATCAGAAGCAATAGGAATTTTTGGGTTATGTCAATCTGTTCGCGAGATATGGGAGTTTGAAGCTAAGAAATAGTTGAGAAGACAATAAATTTTTCGCACTTCTGCTGCTCCAAACGCTTAACCAGAATGGCCTAGGGAAAAAATACACATACCGTTGTAATCGAGCGAGTTTCTACTCTCAGACGCTGCAGGAATTTCTGTGTTTGGTCAATCCGTTCGCGAGATATGGGACTTTGAAGCTAAGAAATGGTTGACAAGACAACAAATTTTTTGCAATTCTGCTGCTCCAGTCGCTTAACCAGAATGGCCTAGGGGAAAAATTCACATACCGTTGTAATCGGGCGAGTTTCTACTTTCAGACGCAGCAGGATTTTTTGGGTTAGGTCAATCTGTTCGCGAGATATGGGAGTTTGAAGCCAAGAAATGGTTGAGAAGGCAAAAAATTTTTCGCATTTCTGCTGCTCCAAACGGTTAACCAGAATGGCCTAGGGAAAAAATACGCATACCCTTGTGACCGGACGAGTTTCTACTTTCAGGCGCAATAGGAATTTTTGGGTTAGGTCAATCCGTTCGCGAGATATGGGAGTTTGAAGCTAAGAAATGGTTGAGAAGGCAACAAATTTTTCGCATTTCTGCTGCTCCAAACGCTTAACGAGAATGGCCTAGGGAAAAAATACACATACCGTTGGAATCGGTCGAGTTTCTACTTTCAGACGCAGCAAGAATTTTTGGGTTAGGTCAATCTGTTCGCGAGACATGGGAGTTTGAAGCCAAGAAATGGTTGAGGAGGCAACAAATATTTCGCAATTCTGCTGCTCCAAACGCTTAACCAGAATGGCCTAGGGAAAAAATTCACATACCGTTGTAATCGGGCGGGTTTCTACTTTCAGACGCAGCAGGAACTTTTGGGTTTGGTCAATCCGTTCGCGAGATATGGGACTTTGAAGCCAAGAAGTGGTTGAGAAGGCAACAAATTCTTCGCACTTCTGCTGCTCCAAACGCTTAACCAGAGTGGCCTATGGGAAAAATACACATACCGTTGTAATCGGGCGAGTTTCTACTGTCAGACGCAATAGGAATTTCTGCGTTAGGTCAATCTGTTCGCGAGATATGGGAGTTTGAAGCCAAGAAATGTTTGAGAAGGCAACAAATGTTTCGCACTTCTGCTGCTCCAAAAGCTTAACCAGAATGGCCTAGGGAAAAAATACACATACCGTTGTAACGGGACGAGTTTCTACTGTCAGACGCAATAGGAATTTTTGCGTTAGGTCAATCCGTTCGCGAGATATGGGAGTTTGAAGCTAAGAAATGGTTGAGAAGGCAACAAATTTTTCGCACTTCTGCTGCTCCAATCGCTTAACCAGAATGGCCTAGGGTAAAAATACACATGCCGTTGTAATCGGGCGAGTTTGTACTTTCAGACGCAGCAGGAATTTTTGGGTTAGGTCAATCCGTTCGCGAGATATGGGAGCTTGAAGCTAAGAAATGATTGAGAAGGCAACAAATTTTTCGCAATTCTGTTGCTGCAAACGCTTAACCAGAATGGCCTAGGGGAAAAATACACATACCGTTGTAATCGAGCGAGTTTCTACTTTCAGACGCAGCAGGAATATCTGTATTTGGTGAATCCGTTCGCGAGATATGGGAGTTTGAAGCTAAGAAATGGTTGACAAGACAACAAATTTTTTGCACTTTTGCTGCTCCAGTCGCTCAACCATAATGGCCTAGGGGGAAAATGAACATACCGTTGTAACCGGACGAGTTTCTACTTTCAGACGCAGCAGGAATTTTTGGGTTAGGTCAATCCGTTCGCGAGATATGGTAGTTTGATGCTAAGAAATGGTTGAGAAGGCAACAAATTTTTCGCACTTCTGTTGCTCCAATCGCGTAACCAGGATGGCCTAGGGGAAATATACACATACCGTTGTAATCGGGCGAGTTTCTACTTTCAGACGCAGCAGGAATTTTTGGGTTTGCTCAATCCGTTCGCGAGATATGGGACTTTGAAGCTAAGAAATGGTTGAGAAGGCAACAAATTTTTTGCACTTCTGCTGCTCCAATCGCTTAACCAGAATCGCCTAGGGTAAAAATACACATACCGTTGTAATCGGGCGAGTTTCTACTTTCAGATGCGATAGGAATTTTTGGGATAGGTCAATCCGTTCGCGAGATATGGGAGTTTGAAGCTAAGAAATGATTGAGAAGGCAACAAATTTTTCGCACTTCTGTTGCTCCAAACGCTTAACCAGAATGGCCTAGGGAAAAAATACACATACCGTTGTAATCGAGCGAGTTTCTACTTTCAGACGCGGCAGGAATTTCTGTATTTGGTCAATCCGTTCGCGAGATATGGGACTTTGAAGCTAAGAAATGGTTGACAAGACAACCAATTTTTTGCAATTCTGCTGCTCCAGTCGCTTAACCAGAATGGCCTAGGGGAAAAATACACATACCGTTGTAATCGGGCGAGTCTCTACTTTCAGACGCAGCAGGAATTTTTGTGTTAGGTCAATCTGCTCAGGAGATATGGGAGTTTGAAGCCAAGAAATGGTTGAGAAGGCAACAAATTTTTCGCACTTCTGTTGCTCCAAACCCTTACCCAGAATGGCCTAGGAAAAAAATACACATACCGTTGTAATCGAGCGAGTTTCTACTTTCAGACGCAGCAGGAATTTCTGTGTCTGGTCAATCCGTTCGCGAGATATGGGACTTTGAAGCTAAGAAACGGTTGACAAGACAACAAATTTTTTGCATTTCTGCTGCTCCAGTCGCTTAACCAGAATTGCCTAGGGGGAAAATATACATACCGTTGTAATCGGGCGAGTTTCTACTTTCAGGTGCAATAGGAATTTTTGGGTTTGGTCAATCCGTTCGCAAGATATGGGAGTTTGAAGCTAAGAAATGGTTCAGAAGGCAACAAATTTTTCGCACTTCTGCTGCTCCAATCGCTTAACCAGAACGGCCTAGGGTAAAAATACACATACCGTTGTAATCGGGCGAGTTTCTACTCTCAGATGCGGTAGGAATTTTTGGGTTAGGTCAATCCGTTCGCGAGATATGGGAGTTTGAAGCTAAGAAATGGTTGAGAAGGCAACAAATTTTTCGCATTTCTGCTGCTCCAAACGCTTAACGAGAATGGCCTAGGGAAAAAATACACATACCGTTGGAATCGGTCGAGCTTCTACTTTCAGACGCAGCAAGAATTTTTGGGTTAGGTCAATCTGTTCGCGAGACATGGGAGTTTGAAGCCAAGAAATGGTTGAGAAGGCAACAAATATTTCGCAATTCTGCTGCTCCAAACGCTTAACCAGAATGGCCTAGGGAAAAAATTCACATACCGTTGTAATCGGGCGGGTTTCTACTTTCAGACGCAGCAGGAACTTTTGGGTTTTGTCAATCCGTTCGCGAGATATGGGACTTTGAAGCCAAGAAATGGTTGAGAAGGCAACAAATTCTTCGCACTTCCGCTGCTCCAAACGCTTAACCAGAATGGCCTAGGGAAAAAATACACATACCGTTGTAACCGGACGAGTTTCTACTTTCAGACGCATCAGGAATTTCTGGGTTTGGTCTATCCGTTCGCGAGATATGGGACTTTGCAAGTAAGAAATAGTAGAGATGACAACAAATTTTTCGCACTTCTGCTGCTCCAAACGCTTAACCAGAATGGCCTATGGGAAAAATACACATACCGTTGTAATCGGGCGAGTTGCTACTGTCAGATGCAATAGGAATTTCTGCGTCAGGTCAATCTGTTCGCGAGATATGGGAGTTTGAAGCCAAGAAATGGTTGAGAAGGCAACAAATGTTTCGCACTTCTGCTGCTCCAAACGCTTAACCAGAATGGCCTAGGGAAAAAATACACATACCGTTGTAAACGGACGAGTTTCTACTGTCAGACGCAATAGGAATTTTTGCGTTAGGTCAATCCGTTCGCGAGATATGGGAGTTTGAAACTAAGAAATGGTTGAGAAGGCAACAAATTTTTCGCACTTCTGCTGCTCCAATCGCTTAACCAGAATGGCCTAGGGTAAAAATACACATGCCGCTGTAATCGGGCGAGTTTCTACTTTCAGATGCAATAGGAATTTTTGGGTTAGGTCAATCCGTTCGCGAGATATGGGAATTTGAAGCTAAGAAATGATTGAGAAGGCAACAAATTTTTCGCAATTCTGTTGCTCCAAACGCTTAACAAGAATGGCCTAGGGGAAAAATACACATACCGTTGTAATCGAGCGAGTTTCTACTTTCAGACGCAGCAGGAATATCTGTATTTGGTCAATCCGTTCGCGAGATATGGGACTTTGAAGCTAAGAAATGGTTGACAATACAACAAATTTTTTGCACTTCTGCTGCTCCAGTCGCTCAACCAGAATGGCCTAGGGGAAGAAGTACACATACCGTTGTAATCGTGCGAGTTTCTACTTTCAGATGCAATAGGAATTTTTGTGTTAGGTCAATCCGTTCGCTAGATATGGGAGTTTGAAGCTAAAAAATGGTTGAGAAGGCGACAAATTTTTCGCACTTCTGCTGCTCCAAACGCTTAACTAGAATGGCCTGGGGAAAAAGTACACATACCGTTGTAACCGGACGAATTTCTACTTTCAGACGCAATAGGAATTTCTGGGTTAGCTCAATCCGTTCGCGAGATATGGGAGTTTGAAGCTAAGAAATGGTTGAGAAGGTAACAAATTTTTCGCACTTCTGCTGCTCCAAACGCTTAACCAGAATGGCCTTGGGAAAAAATACACATACCGTTGTAACCGGACGAGTTTCTACTTTCAGACGCAGCAGGAACCTTTGGGTTTGCTCAATCCGTTCGCGAGATATGGGACTTTGAAGCCAAGAAATGGTTGAGAAGGCAACAAATTTTTCGCACTTCTGCTGCTCCAAACGCTTAACCAGAATGGCCTAGGGAAATAGTACACATACCGTTGTAACCGGACGAGTTTCTACTTTCAGACGCAGCAGGAATTTCTGTATTTGGTCAATCCGTTCGCGAGATATGGGACTTTGAAGCTAAGAAATGGTTGAGAAGGCAACAAATTTTTCGCAATTCTGCTGCTCCAAACGCTTAACCAGAATGGCCTAGGGAAAAAATACACATACCGTTGTAACCGGACGAGTTTCTACTTTCAGACGCAGCAGGAATTTTTGGGTTAGGTCAATCTGTTTGCGAGATATGGGAGTTTGAAGCCAAAAAATGGTTGAGAAGGCAACAAATATTTCGCACTTCTGCTGCTCCAAACGCTTAACCAGGATGGCCTAGGGAAATAGTACACATACCGTTGTAACCGGACGAGTTTCTACTTTCAGACGCAGCAGGAATTTCTGTATTTGGTCAGTCCGTTCGCGAGATATGGGACTTTGAAGCTAAGAAATGGTTGACAAGACAACAAATTTTTCGCTCTTCTGCTGCTCCAGTCGCTTAACCAGTATGGCCTAGGGGGAAAATACACATACCGTTGTAATCGGGAGTGTTTCTACTTTCAGATGCAATAGGAATTTCTGGGTTAGGTCAATCCGTTCGCGAGATATAGGACTTTGAAGCCAAGAAATGGTTGAGAAGGCAACAAATTTTTCGCACTTCTGCTGCTCCAAACGCTTAATCAGAATGGCCTAGGGAAAAAATACACATACCGTTGTAATGGAGCGAGTTTCTACTTTCAGACGCAGCAGGAATTTCTGTATTTGGTCAATCCGTTCGCGAGGTATGGGACTTTGAAGCTAAGAAATAGTTGAGAAGACAACAAATTTTTCGCACTTCTGCTGCTCCAAACGCTTAACCAGAATGGCCTATGGGAAAAATACACATACCGTTTTAACCGGACGAGTTTCTACTTTCAGACGCAGCAGGAATTTTTGGGTTAGGTCAATCCGTTCGCGAGATATGGGAGTTTGAAGCTAAGAAATGGTTGAGAAGGTAACAAATTTTTCGCACTTCTGCTGCTCCAAACGCTTAACCAGAAAGGCCTAGGGAAAAAATACACATACCGTTGTAATCGGGCGAGCTTCTACCTTCAGATGCAATAGGAATTTTTGGGTTAGGTCAATCCGTCCGCGAGATATGGGAGTTTGAAGCTAAGAAATGGTTGAGAAGACAACAAATTTTTCGCACTTCTGCTGCTCCGGACGCTTAACCAGAATGACCTAGGGTAAAAACACACATACCGTTGTAATCGGGCGAGTTTCTACTTTCAGACGCAGCAGGAATTTTTGTGTTAGGTCAATCTGCTCAGGAGATATGGGAGTTTGAAGCCAAGAAATGATTGAGAAGGCAACAAATTTTTCGCACTTCTGTTGCTCCAAACGCTTAACCAGAATGGCCTAGGGAAAAAATACACATACCGTTGTAATCGAGCGAGTTTCTACTTTCAGACGCGGCAGGAATTTCTGTATTTGGTCAATCCGTTCGCGAGATATGGGACTTTGAAGCTAAGAAATGGTTGACAAGACAACCAATTTTTTGCAATTCTGCTGCTCCAGTCGCTTAACCAGAATGGCCTAGGGGAAAAATACACATACCGTTGTAATCGGGCGAGTCTCTACTTTCAGACGCAGCAGGAATTTTTGTGTTAGGTCAATCTGCTCAGGAGATATGGGAGTTTGAAGCCAAGAAATGGTTGAGAAGGCAACAAATTTTTCGCACTTCTGTTGCTCCAAACCCTTACCCAGAATGGCCTAGGAAAAAAATACACATACCGTTGTAATCGAGCGAGTTTCTACTTTCAGACGCAGCAGGAATTTCTGTGTCTGGTCAATCCGTTCGCGAGATATGGGACTTTGAAGCTAAGAAACGGTTGACAAGACAACAAATTTTTTGCATTTCTGCTGCTCCAGTCGCTTAACCAGAATTGCCTAGGGGGAAAATATACATACCGTTGTAATCGGGCGAGTTTCTACTTTCAGGTGCAATAGGAATTTTTGGGTTTGGTCAATCCGTTCGCAAGATATGGGAGTTTGAAGCTAAGAAATGGTTCAGAAGGCAACAAATTTTTCGCACTTCTGCTGCTCCAATCGCTTAACCAGAACGGCCTAGGGTAAAAATACACATACCGTTGTAATCGGGCGAGTTTCTACTCTCAGATGCGGTAGGAATTTTTGGGTTAGGTCAATCCGTTCGCGAGATATGGGAGTTTGAAGCTAAGAAATGGTTGAGAAGGCAACAAATTTTTCGCATTTCTGCTGCTCCAAACGCTTAACGAGAATGGCCTAGGGAAAAAATACACATACCGTTGGAATCGGTCGAGTTTCTACTTTCAGACGCAGCAAGAATTTTTGGGTTAGGTCAATCTGTTCGCGAGACATGGGAGTTTGAAGCCAAGAAATGGTTGAGAAGGCAACAAATATTTCGCAATTCTGCTGCTCCAAACGCTTAACCAGAATGGCCTAGGGAAAAAATTCACATACCGTTGTAATCGGGCGGGTTTCTACTTTCAGACGCAGCAGGAACTTTTGGGTTTTGTCAATCCGTTCGCGAGATATGGGAGTTTGAAGCTAAGAAATGATTGAGAAGGCAACAAATTTTTCGCAATTCTGTTGCTCCAAACGCTTAACAAGAATGGCCTAGGGGAAAAATACACATACCGTTGTAATCGAGCGAGTTTCTACTTTCAGACGCAGCAGGAATTTCTGGGTTTGGTCTATCCGTTCGCGAGATATGGGACTTTGAAAGTAAGAAATAGTAGAGATGACAACAAATTTTTCGCACTTCTGCTGCTCCAAACGCTTAACCAGAATGGCCTATGGGAAAAATACACATACCGTTGTAATCGGGCGAGTTGCTACTGTCAGATGCAATAGGAATTTCTGCGTCAGGTCAATCTGTTCGCGAGATATGGGAGTTTGAAGCCAAGAAATGGTTGAGAAGGCAACAAATGTTTCGCACTTCTGCTGCTCCAAACGCTTAACCAGAATGGCCTAGGGAAAAAATACACATACCGTTGTAACCGGACGAGTTTCTACTGTCAGACGCAATAGGAATTTTTGCGTTAGGTCAATCCGTTCGCGAGATATGGGAGTTTGAAACTAAGAAATGGTTGAGAAGGCAACAAATTTTTCGCACTTCTGCTGCTCCAATCGCTTAACCAGAATGGCCTAGGGTAAAAATACACATGCCGCTGTAATCGGGCGAGTTTCTACTTTCAGATGCAATAGGAATTTTTGGGTTAGGTCAATCCGTTCGCGAGATATGGGAGTTTGAAGCTAAGAAATGATTGAGAAGGCAACAAATTTTTCGCAATTCTGTTGCTCCAAACGCTTAACAAGAATGGCCTAGGGGAAAAATACACATACCGTTGTAATCGAGCGAGTTTCTACTTTCAGACGCAGCAGGAATATCTGTATTTGGTCAATCCGTTCGCGAGATATGGGACTTTGAAGCTAAGAAATGGTTGACAATACAACAAATTTTTTGCACTTCTGCTGCTCCAGTCGCTCAACCAGAATGGCCTAGGGGAAGAAGTACACATACCGTTGTAATCGTGCGAGTTTCTACTTTCAGATGCAATAGGAATTTTTGTGTTAGGTCAATCCGTTCGCTAGATATGGGAGTTTGAAGCTAAAAAATGGTTGAGAAGGCGACAAATTTTTCGCACTTCTGCTGCTCCAAACGCTTAACTAGAATGGCCTGGGGAAAAAGTACACATACCGTTGTAACCGGACGAATTTCTACTTTCAGACGCAATAGGAATTTCTGGGTTAGCTCAATCCGTTCGCGAGATATGGGAGTTTGAAGCTAAGAAATGGTTGAGAAGGTAACAAATTTTTCGCACTTCTGCTGCTCCAAACGCTTAACCAGAATGGCCTTGGGAAAAAATACACATACCGTTGTAACCGGACGAGTTTCTACTTTCAGACGCAGCAGGAACCTTTGGGTTTGCTCAATCCGTTCGCGAGATATGGGACTTTGAAGCCAAGAAATGGTTGAGAAGGCAACAAATTTTTCGCAATTCTGCTGCTCCAAACGCTTAACCAGAATGGCCTAGGGAAATAGTACACATACCGTTGTAACCGGACGAGTTTCTACTTTCAGACGCAGCAGGAATTTCTGTATTTGGTCAATCCGTTCGCGAGATATGGGACTTTGAAGCTAAGAAATGGTTGAGAAGGCAACAAATTTTTCGCAATTCTGCTGCTCCAAACGCTTAACCAGAATGGCCTAGGGAAAAAATACACATACCGTTGTAACCGGACGAGTTTCTACTTTCATACGCAGCAGGAATTTTTGGGTTAGGTCAATCTGTTCGCGAGATATGGGAGTTTGAAGCCAAAAAATGGTTGAGAAGGCAACAAATATTTCGCACTTCTGCTGCTCCAAACGCTTAACCAGGATGGCCTAGGGAAATAGTACACATACCGTTGTAACCGGACGAGTTTCTACTTTCAGACGCAGCAGGAATTTCTGTATTTGGTCAGTCCGTTCGCGAGATATGGGACTTTGAAGCTAAGAAATGGTTGACAAGACAACAAATTTTTCGCTCTTCTGCTGCTCCAGTCGCTTAACCAGTATGGCCTAGGGGGAAAATACACATACCGTTGTAATCGGGAGTGTTTCTACTTTCAGATGCAATAGGAATTTCTGGGTTAGGTCAATCCGTTCGTGAGATATAGGACTTTGAAGCCAAGAAATGGTTGAGAAGGCAACAAATTTTTCGCACTTCTACTGCTCCAAACGCTTAACCAGAATGGCCTAGGGAAAAAATACACATACCGTTGTAATGGAGCGAGTTTCTACTTTCAGACGCAGCAGGAATTTCTGTATTTGGTCAATCCGTTCGCGAGATATGGGACTTTGAAGCTAAGAAATAGTTGAGAAGACAACAAATTTTTCGCACTTCTGCTGCTCCAAACGCTTAACCAGAATGGCCTATGGGAAAAATACACATACCGTTTTAACCGGACGAGTTTCTACTTTCAGACGCAGCAGGAATTTTTGGGTTAGGTCAATCCGTTCGCGAGATATGGGAGTTTGAAGCTAAGAAATGGTTGAGAAGGTAACAAATTTTTCGCACTTCTGCTGCTCCAAACGCTTAACCAGAAAGGCCTAGGGAAAAAATACACATACCGTTGTAATCGGGCGAGCTTCTACCTTCAGATGCAATAGGAATTTTTGGGTTAGGTCAATCCGTCCGCGAGATATGGGAGTTTGAAGCTAAGAAAGGGTTGAGAAGACAACAAATTTTTCGCACTTCTGCTGCTCCGGACGCTTAACCAGAATGACCTAGGGTAAAAACACACATACCGTTGTAATCGGGCGAGTTTCTACTTTCAGATGCAATAGGAATTTTTGGGCTAGGTCAATCCGTTCGCGAGATGTGGGAGTTTGAAGCCAAGAAATGATTGAGAAGACAACAAATTTTTTGCACTTCTGCTGCTCCAATCGCTTAACCAGATTGGCCTAGGTAAAAAATACACATACCGTTGTAATCGGGCGAGTTTCTACTTTCTGACGCAACAGGAATATTTGGGTTTGGTCAATCCGTTTGCTAGTAATGGGACTTTGAAGCTAAGAAATGGTTGAGAAGACAACAAATTTTTCGCACTTCTGCTGCTCCGAACGCTTAACCAGAATGGCCTAGGGAAAAAATACACATACCGTTGTAATCGGGCGAGTTTCTACTCTCAGATGCGGTAGGAATTTTTGGGTTAGGTCAATCCGTTCGCGAGATATGGGAGTTTGAAGCTAAGAAATGGTTGAGAAGGCAACAAATTTTTCGCATTTCTGCTGCTCCAAACGCTTAACGAGAATGGCCCAGGGAAAAAATACACATACCGTTGGAATCGGTCGAGTTTCTACTTTCAGACGCAGCAAGAATTTTTGGGTTAGGTCAATCTGTTCGCGAGACATGGGAGTTTGAAGCCAAGAAATGGTTGAGAAGGCAACAAATATTTCGCAATTCTGCTGCTCCAAACGCTTAACCAGTATGTCCTAGGGAAAAAATTCACATACCGTTGTAATCGGGCGGGTTTCTACTTTCAGACGCAGCAGGAACTTTTGGGTTTGGTCAATCCGTTCGCGAGATATGGGACTTTGAAGCCAAGAAATGGTTGAGAAGGCAACAAATTCTTCGCACTTCCGCTGCTCCAAACGCTTAACCAGAATGGCCTAGGGAAAAAATACACATACCGTTGTAACCGGACGAGTTTCTACTTTCAGACGCAGCAGGAATTTCTGTATTTGGTCAATCCGTTCGCGAGATATGGGACTTTGAAGCTAAGAAATAGTTGAGAAGACAACAAATTTTTCGCACTTCTGCTGCTCCAAACGCTTAACCAGAATGGCCTATGGGAAAAATACACATACCGTTTTAACCGGACGAGTTTCTACTTTCAGACGCAGCAGGAATTTTTGGGTTAGGTCAATCCGTTCGCGAGATATGGGAGTTTGAAGCTAAGAAATGGTTGAGAAGGTAACAAATTTTTCGCACTTCTGCTGCTCCAAACGCTTAACCAGAAAGGCCTAGGGAAAAAATACACATACCGTTGTAATCGGGCGAGCTTCTACCTTCAGATGCAATAGGAATTTTTGGGTTAGGTCAATCCGTCCGCGAGATATGGGAGTTTGAAGCTAAGAAAGGGTTGAGAAGACAACAAATTTTTCGCACTTCTGCTGCTCCGGACGCTTAACCAGAATGACCTAGGGTAAAAACACACATACCGTTGTAATCGGGCGAGTTTCTACTTTCAGATGCAATAGGAATTTTTGGGCTAGGTCAATCCGTTCGCGAGATGTGGGAGTTTGAAGCCAAGAAATGATTGAGAAGACAACAAATTTTTTGCACTTCTGCTGCTCCAATCGCTTAACCAGATTGGCCTAGGTAAAAAATACACATACCGTTGTAATCGGGCGAGTTTCTACTTTCTGACGCAACAGGAATATTTGGGTTTGGTCAATCCGTTTGCTAGTAATGGGACTTTGAAGCTAAGAAATGGTTGAGAAGACAACAAATTTTTCGCACTTCTGCTGCTCCGAACGCTTAACCAGAATGGCCTAGGGAAAAAATACACATACCGTTGTAATCGGGCGAGTTTCTACTCTCAGATGCGGTAGGAATTTTTGGGTTAGGTCAATCCGTTCGCGAGATATGGGAGTTTGAAGCTAAGAAATGGTTGAGAAGGCAACAAATTTTTCGCATTTCTGCTGCTCCAAACGCTTAACGAGAATGGCCCAGGGAAAAAATACACATACCGTTGGAATCGGTCGAGTTTCTACTTTCAGACGCAGCAAATTTTTTGGGTTAGGTCAATCTGTTCGCGAGACATGGGAGTTTGAAGCCAAGAAATGGTTGAGAAGGCAACAAATATTTCGCAATTCTGCTGCTCCAAACGCTTAACCAGTATGTCCTAGGGAAAAAATTCACATACCGTTGTAATCGGGCGGGTTTCTACTTTCAGACGCAGCAGGAACTTTTGGGTTTGGTCAATCCGTTCGCGAGATATGGGACTTTGAAGCCAAGAAATGGTTGAGAAGGCAACAAATTCTTCGCACTTCCGCTGCTCCAAACGCTTAACCAGAATGGCCTAGGGAAAAAATACACATACCGTTGTAACCGGACGAGTTTCTACTTTCAGACGCATCAGGAATTTCTGGGTTTGGTCTATCCGTTCGCGAGATATGGGACTTTGAAGGTAAGAAATAGTAGAGAAGACAACAAATTTTTCGCACTTCTGCTGCTCCAAACGCTTAACCAGAATGGCCTATGGGAAAAATACACATACCGTTGTAATCGGGCGAGTTTCTACTGTCAGATGCAATAGGAATTTCTGCGTCAGGTCAATCTGTTCGCGAGATATGGGAGTTTGAAGCCAAGAAATGGTTGAGAAGGCAACAAATGTTTCGCACTTCTGCTGCTCCAAACGCTTAACCAGAATGGCCTAGGGAAAAAATACACATACCGTTGTAACCGGACGAGTTTCTACTGTCAGACGCAATAGGAATTTTTGCGTTAGGTCAATCCGTTCGCGAGATATGGGAGTTTGAAACTAAGAAATGGTTGAGAAGGCAACATATTTTTCGCAGTTCTGCTGCTCCAATCGCTTAACCAGAATGGCCTAGGGTAAAAATACACATACCGTTGTAATCGGGCGAGTTTCTACCTTCAGACGCAGCAGGAATATCTGTATTTGGTCAATCCGTTCGCGAGATATGGGACTTTGAAGCTAAGAAATGATTGAGAAGGCAACAAATTTTTCGCACTTCTGCTGCTCCAATTGCTTAACCAGATTGGCCTAGGTAAAAAATACACATACCGTTGTAATCGGGCGAGTTTCTACCTTCAGACGCAGCAGGAATATCTGTATTTGGTCAATCCGTTCGCGAGATATGGGACTTTGAAGCTAAGAAATGATTGAGAAGGCAACAAATTTTTCGCACTTCTGCTGCTCCAATCGCTTAACCAGAATGGCCTAGGGTAAAAATACACATACCGTTGTAATCGGGCGAGTTTCTACCTTCAAGACGCAGCAGGAATTTCTGCGTTTGGTCAATCCGTTCGCGAGATATGGGACTTTGAAGGTAAGAAATGGTTGACAAGACAACAAATTTTTTGCAATTCTGCTGCTCCAGTCGCTTAACCAGAATGGCCTAGGGGAAAAATACACATACCGTTGTAATCGAGCGAGTTTCTACTTTCAGACGCAGCAGGAATATCTGTATTTGGTCAATCCGTTCGCGAGATATGGGACTTTGAAGCTAAGAAATGGTTGACAAGACAACAAATTTTTTGCACGTCTGCTGCTCCAGTCGCTCAACCAGAATGGCCTAGGGGGAAAATACACATACCGTTGTAACCGGACGAGTTTCTACTTTCAGATGCAATAGGAATTTTTGTGTTTGGTCAATCCGTTCGCGAGATATGGGAGTTTGAAGCTGAAAAATGGTTGAGAAGGCGACAAATTTTTCGCACTTCTGCTGCTCCAAACGCTTAACCAGAATGGCCTGAGGTAAAGTACACATACCATTGTAACCGGACGAGTTTCTAGTTTCAGACGCAATAGGAATTTTTGGGTTAGGTCAATCCGTTCGCGAGATATGGGAGTTTGAAGCTAAGAAATGGTTGAGAAGGCAACAAATTTTTCGCAATTCTGCTGCTCCAGTCGCTTAACCAGAATGGCCTAGGGGAAAAATACACATACCGTTGTAATCGGGCGAGTTTCTACTTTCAGACGCAGCAGGAATTTTTGGGATAGGTCAATCTTTTCGCGAGATATGGGAGTTTGTAGCCAAGAAATGGTAGAGAAGGCAACAAATTTTTCGCACTTCTGCTGTTCCAAACGCTTAACCAGAATGGCCTAGGGAAGAAATGCACATACCGTTGTAACTGGACGAGTTTCTACTTTCAGACGCAGCAGGAATTTCTGTCTTTGGACAATCCGTTCACGAGATATGGGACTTTGAAGCTAAGAAATGGTTGACAAGACAACAAATCTTTTGCACTTCTGCTGCTCCAGTCGCTTACCCAGAATGCCCTAGGGGGAAAATACACATACCGTTGTAATCGGGCGAGTTTCTAATTTCAGATGCAATAGGAATTTTTGGGTTTGGTCAAACCGTTCGCGAGATATGGGAGTTTGAATCTAAGAAATAGTTGAGAAGACAAAAAATTTTTCGCACATCTGCTGCTCCACACGCTTAACCAGAATGGCCTAGGGAAAAAATACACATACCGTTGTAACCGGACGAGTTTCTACTTTCAGATGCAATAGGAATTTTTGGGTTAGGTCAATCCGTTCGCGAGATATGGGAGTTTGAAGCTAAGAAATGGTTGAGAAGGTAACAAATTTTTCGCAATTCTGCTGCTCCAAACGCTTAACCAGAATGGCGTAGGGAAAAAATACACATACCGTTGTAACCGGATGAGTTTCTACTTTCAGACGCAATAGGAATTTTTGGGTTAGGTCAATCTGTTCGCGAGATATGGGAGTTTAAAGCTAAGAAATAGTTGAGAAGACAACAAATTTTTCGAATTTCTGCTGCTCCAAACGCTAAACCAGAATGGCCTAGGGAAAAAATACACATACCGTTGTAATCGAGCGAGTTTCTACTTTCAGACGCAGCAGGAATTTCTGTATTTGGTCAATCCGTTCGCGAGATATGGGACTTTGAAGCTAAGAAATGGTTGACAAGACAACAAATTTTTTGCACTTCTGCTGCTCCAGTCGCTCAACCAGAATGGCCTAGGGGGAAAATACACATACCGTTGTAACCGGACGAGTTTCAACTTTCAGACGCAGCAGGAATTTTTGGGTTAGGTCAATCCGTTAGCGAGATATGGGAGTTTGAAGCTAAGAAATGGTTGAGAAGGTAACAAATTTTTCGCACTTCTGCTGCTCCACACGCTTAACCAGAATGGCCTAGGGAAAAAATACACATACCGTTGTAATCGGTCGAGTTTCTACTTTCAGACGCAGCAGGAATTGTTGGGTTTGGTCAATCCGTTCGCGAGATATGGGAGTTTGAAGCTAAGAAATAATTGAGAAGACAACAAATTTTTCGCAATTCTGCTACTCCGAACGCTTAACCAGAATGGCCTAGGGAAAAAATACACATACCGTTGTAATCGGGCGAGTTTCTACTTTCAGATGCAATAGGAATTTTTGGGTTAGGTCAATCTGTTCGCGAGATATGGGAGTTTGAAGCTAAGAAATAGTTGAGAAGGCGACAAATTTTTCGCACTTCTGCTGCTCCAAACGCTTACCTAGAATGGCCTGGGGATGAAGTACACATACCGTTGTAACAGGACGAGTTTCTACTTTCAGACGCAATAGGAATTTTTGGGTTAGGTCAATCCGTTCGCGAGATATGGAAGCTTGAAGCTAAGAAATGGTTGAGAAGGCAACAAATTTTTCGCACTTCTGCTGCTCCAGTCGCTTAACCAGAATGGCCTAGGGGAAAAATACACATACCGTTGTAATCGGGCGAGTTTCTATCTTCAGACGCAGCAGGAATTTTTGGGTTAGGTCAATCTGTTCGCGAGATATGGGAGTTTGAAGCCAAGAAATGTTTGAGAAGGCAACAAATATTTCGCACTTCTGCTGCTCCAAACGCTTAACCAGGATGGCCTAGGGAAATAGTACACATACCGTTGTAACCGGACGAGTTTCTACTTTCAGACGCAGCAGGAATTTCTGTATTTGGTCAGTCCGTTCGCGAGATATGGGACTTTGAAGCTAAGAAATGGTTGACAAGACAACAAATTTTTCGCTCTTCTGCTGCTCCAGTCGCTTAACCAGTATGGCCTAGGGGGAAAATACACATACCGTTGTAATCGGGAGTGTTTCTACTTTCAGATGCAATAGGAATTTCTGGGTTAGGTCAATCCGTTCGCGAGATATAGGACTTTGAAGCCAAGAAATGGTTGAGAAGGCAACAAATTTTTCGCACTTCTGCTGCTCCAAACGCTTAACCAGAATGGCCTAGGGAAAAAATACACATACCGTTGTAATGGAGCGAGTTTCTACTTTCAGACGCAGCAGGAATTTCTGTATCTGGTCAATCCGTTCGCGAGATATGGGACTTTGAAGCTAAGAAATAGTTGAGAAGACAACAAATTTTTCGCACTTCTGCTGCTCCAAACGCTTAACCAGAATGGCCTATGGGAAAAATACACATACCGTTGTAACCTGACGAGTTTCTACTTTCAGACGCAGCAGGAATATCTGTATTTGGTCAATCCGTTCGCGAGATATGGGACTTTGAAGCTAAGAAATGGTTGACAACACAACAAATTTTTTGCACTTCTGCTACTCCAGTCGCTCAACCAGAATGGCCTAGGGGGAAAATTCACATACCGTTTTAACCGGACGAGTTTCTACTTTCAGACGCAGCAGGAATTTTTGGGTTAGGTCAATCCGTTCGCGAGATATGGGAGTTTGAAGCTAAGAAATGGTTGAGAAGGTAACAAATTTTTCGCAATTCTGCTGCTCCAAACGCTTAACCAGAAAGGCCTAGGGAAAAAATACACATACCGTTGTAATCGGGCGAGCTTCTACCTTCAGATGCAATAGGAATTTTTGGGTTAGGTCAATCCGTCCGCGAGATATGGGAGTTTGAAGCTAAGAAATGGTTGAGAAGTCAACAAATTTTTCGCACTTCTGCTGCTCCGGACGCTTAACCAGAATGACCTAGGGTAAAAACACACATACCGTTGTAATCGGGCGAGTTTCTACTTTCAGATGCAATAGGAATTTTTGGGCTAGGTCAATCCGTTCGCGAGATGTGGGAGTTTGAAGCCAAGAAATGATTGAGAAGACAACAAATTTTTTGCACATCTGCTGCTCCAGTCGCTTAACCAGAATGGCCTTGAGGAAAAATACACATACCGTTGTAACTGGACGAGTTTCTACTTTCAGACGCAGCAGGAATTTCTGTGTTTGGTCAATCCGTTCGCGACATATGGGACTTTGAAGCTAAGAAATGGTTGACAAGACAACAAATTTTTTGCAATTCTGCTGCTCCAACCGCTTATCCAGAATGGCCTAGGGAAAAAATACACATACCGTTGTAATCGGGCGAGTTTCTACTTTCAGATGCAATAGGAATTTTTGGGTTATGTCAATCCGTTCGCGAGATATGGTAGTTTGAAGCTAAGAAATGGTTGAGAAGACAACAAATTTTTCGCACTACTGCTGCTCCAAACGCTTAACCCGAATGGCCTGGGGAGAAAATACACATACCGTTGTAATCGGGCGAGTTTCTACGTTCTGACGCTGCAGGAATTTTTGGGTTTGGTCAATCCGTTCGCGAGATATCGGACTTTGAAGCGAAGAAATGGTTGACAAGATAACAAATTTTTCGCACGTCTGCAGCTCCAAACGCTTAACCAGAATGGCCTAGGGAAAAAATACACATACCGTTCTAATCGGGCGAGTTTCTACTTTCAGATGCAATAGGAATTTTAGGGTTAGGTCAATCTGTTCGCGAGATATGGGAGTTTGAAGCCAAGAAATGGTTGAGAAGGCAACAAATTTTTCGCACTTCTGCTGCTCCAGTCGCTTAACCAGAATGGCCTAGGGGAAAAATACACATACCGTTGTAATCGGGCGAGTTTCTATCTTCAGACGCAGCAGGAATTTTTGGGTTAGGTCAATCTGTTCGCGAGATATGGGAGTTTGAAGCCAAGAAATGTTTGAGAAGGCAACAAATATTTCGCACTTCTGCTGCTCCAAACGCTTAACCAGGATGGCCTAGGGAAATAGTACACATACCGTTGTAACCGGACGAGTTTCTACTTTCAGACGCAGCAGGAATTTCTGTATTTGGTCAGTCCGTTCGCGAGATATGGGACTTTGAAGCTAAGAAATGGTTGACAAGACAACAAATTTTTCGCTCTTCTGCTGCTCCAGTCGCTTAACCAGTATGGCCTAGGGGGAAAATACACATACCGTTGTAATCGGGAGTGTTTCTACTTTCAGATGCAATAGGAATTTCTGGGTTAGGTCAATCCGTTCGCGAGATATAGGACTTTGAAGCCAAGAAATGGTTGAGAAGGCAACAAATTTTTCGCACTTCTGCTGCTCCAAACGCTTAACCAGAATGGCCTAGGGAAAAAATACACATACCGTTGTAATGGAGCGAGTTTCTACTTTCAGACGCAGCAGGAATTTCTGTATTTGGTCAATCCGTTCGCGAGATATGGGACTTTGAAGCTAAGAAATAGTTGAGAAGACAACAAATTTTTCGCACTTCTGCTGCTCCAAACGCTTAACCAGAATGGCCTATGGGAAAAATACACATACCGTTGTAACCTGACGAGTTTCTACTTTCAGACGCAGCAGGAATATCTGTATTTGGTCAATCCGTTCGCGAGATATGGGACTTTGAAGCTAAGAAATGGTTGACAACACAACAAATTTTTTGCACTTCTGCTACTCCAGTCGCTCAACCAGAATGGCCTAGGGGGAAAATTCACATACCGTTTTAACCGGACGAGTTTCTACTTTCAGACGCAGCAGGAATTTTTGGGTTAGGTCAATCCGTTCGCGACATATGGGACTTTGAAGCTAAGAAATGGTTGACAAGACAACAAATTCTTTGCAATTCTGCTGCTCCAGTCGCTTAACCAGAATGGCCTAGGGGAAAAATACACATACCGATGTAATCGAGCGAGTTTCTACCTTCAGACGCAGCAGGAATATCTGTATTTGGTCAATCCGTTCGCGAGATATGGGACTTTGAAGCTAAGAAATGATTGAGAAGGCAACAAATTTTTCGCACTTCTGCTGCTCCAATCGCTTAACCAGATTGGCCTAGGGAAAAAATACACATACCGTTGTAATCGGGCGAGTTTCTACTTTCTGACGCAACAGGAATATTTGGGTTTGGTCAATCCGTTTGCGAGTAATGGGACTTTGAAGCTAAGAAATGGTTGAGAAGACAACAAATTTTTCGCACTTCTGCTGCTCCGAACGCTTAACCAGAATGGCCTAGGGAAAAAATACACATACCGTTGTAACCGGACGAGTTTCTACTTTCAGACGCAATAGGAATTTTTGGGTTAGGTCAATCCGTTCGCGAGATATGGGAGTTTGAAGCTAAGAAATGGTTGAGAAGGTAACAAATTTTTCGCAATTCTGCTGCTCCAAACGCTTAACCAGAATGGCGTAGGGAAAAAATACACATACCGTTGTAACCGGATGAGTTTCTACTTTCAGACGCAATAGGAATTTTTGGGTTAGGTCAATCTGTTCGCGAGATATGGGAGTTTGAAGCTAAGAAATAGTTGAGAAGACAACAAATTTGTCGAAGTTCTGCTGCTCCAAACGCTAAACCAGAATGGCCTAGGGAAAAAATACACATACCGTTGTAATCGAGCGAGTTTCTACTTTCAGACGCAGCAGGAATTTCTGCGTTTGGTCAATCCGTTCGCGAGATATGGGACTTTGAAGCTAAGAAATGGTTGACAAGACAACAAATTTTTTGCAATTCTGCTGCTCCAGTCGCTTAACCAGAATGGCGTAGGGAAAAAATACACATACCGTTGTAACCGGATGAGTTTCTACTTTCAGACGCAATAGGAATTTTTGGGTTAGGTCAATCTGTTCGCGAGATATGGGAGTTTGAAGCTAAGAAATAGTTGAGAAGACCACAAATTTGTCGAAGTTCTGCTGCTCCAAACGCTAAACCAGAATGGCCTAGGGAAAAAATACACATACCGTTGTAATCGAGCGAGTTTCTACTTTCAGACGCAGAAAAAATTTCTGCGTTTGGTCAATCCGTTCGCGAGATATGGGACTTTGAAGCTAAGAAATGGTTGACAAGACAACAAATTTTTTGCAATTCTGCTGCTCCAGTCGCTTAACCAGAATGGCCTAGGGGAAAAATACACATACCGTTGTAATCGAGCGAGTTTCTACTTTCAGACGCAGCAGGAATATCTGTATTTGGTCAATCCGTTCGCGAGATATGGGACTTTGAAGCTAAGAAATGGTTGACAAGACAACAAATTTTTTGCACTTCTGCTGCTCCAGTCGCTCAACCAGAATGGCCTAGGGGGAAAATACACATACCGTTGTAACCGGACGAGTTTCAACTTTCAGACGCAGCAGGAATTTTTGGGTTAGGTCAATCCGTTAGCGAGATATGGGAGTTTGAAGCTAAGAAATGGTTGAGAAGGTAACAAATTTTTCGCACTTCTGCTGCTCCACACGCTCAACCAGAATGGCCTAGGGAAAAAATACACATACCGTTGTAATCGGTCGAGTTTCTACTTTCAGACGCAGCAGGAATTGTTGGGTTTGGTCAATCCGTTCGCGAGATATGGGAGTTTGAAGCTAAGAAATAATTGAGAAGACAACAAATTTTCCGCAATTCTGCTACTCCGAACGCTTAACCAGAATGGCCTAGGGAAAAAATACACATACCGTTGTATTCGGGCGAGTTTCTACTTTCAGATTCAATAGGAATTTTTGGGTTAGGTCAATCTGTTCGCGAGATATGGGAGTTTGAAGCTAAGAAATAGTTGAGAAGGCGACAAATTTTTCGCACTTCTGCTGCTCCAAACGCTTACCTAGAATGGCCTGGGGAAGAAGTACACATACCGTTGTAACAGGACGAGTTTCTACTTTCAGACGCAATAGGAATTTTTGGGTTAGGTCAATCCGTTCGCGAGATATGGAAGCTTGAAGCTAAGAAATGGTTGAGAAGGCAACAAATTTTTCGCAGTTCTGTTGCTCCAAACGCTTAACCAGAATGGCCTAGGGGAAAAATACACATACCGTTGTAATCGGGCCAGTTTCTACCTTCAGATGCAATAGGAATTTTTGGGTTAGGTCACTCCGTTCGCCAGATATGGGAGTTTGAAGCTAAGAAATGGTTGAGAAGGCAACAAATTTTTCGCACTTCTGTTGCTCCAATCGCTTAACCAGATTGGCCTAGGGGAAAAATACACATACCGTTGTAATCGCGCGAGTTTCTACTTTCAGATGCAATAGGAATTTTTGGGTTTTGCCAATCCGTTCGCGAGATATGGGAGTTTGAAGCTAAGAAATGATTGAGAAGACAACAAATTTTTTGCACTTCTGTTGCTCCAAACGCTTAACCAGAATGGCCTGAGGTAAAGTACACATACCATTGTAACCGGACGAGTTTCTACTTTCAGACTCAATAGGAATTTTTGGGTTAGGTCAATCCGTTCGCGAGATATGGGAGTTTGAAGCTAAGAAATGGTTGAGAAGGCAACAAATTTTTCGCACTACTGCTGCTCCAGTCGCTTAACCAGAATGGCCTAGGGGAAAAATACACATACCGTTGTAATCGGGCGAGTTTCTACTTTCAGACGCAGCAGGAATTTTTGGGTTAGGTCAATCTTTTCGCGAGATATGGGAGTTTGAAGCCAAGAAATGGTAGAGAAGGCAACAAATTTTTCGCACTTCTGCTGCTCCAAACGCTTAACCAGAGTGGCCTAGGGAAAAAATACACATACCGTTGTAACTGGACGAGTTTCTACTTTCAGACGCAGCAGGAATTTCTGTCTTTGGTCAATCCGTTCACGAGATATTGGACTTTGAAGCTAAGAAATGGTTGACAAGACAACAAATTTTTTGCACTTCTGCTGCTCCAGTCGCTCAACCAGAATGGCCTAGGGGGAAAATACACATACCGTTGTAACCGGACGAGTTTCAACTTTCAGACGCAGCAGGAATTTTTGGGTTAGGTCAATCCGTTAGCGAGATATGGGAGTTTGAAGCTAAGAAATGGTTGAGAAGGTAACAAATTTTTCGCACTTCTGCTGCTCCACACGCTTAACCAGAATGGCCTAGGGAAAAAATACACATACCGTTGTAATCGGTCGAGTTTCTACTTTCAGACGCAGCAGGAATTGTTGGGTTTGGTCAATCCGTTCGCGAGATATGGGAGTTTGAAGCTAAGAAATAATTGAGAAGACAACAAATTTTTCGCAATTCTGCTACTCCGAACGCTTAACCAGAATGGCCTAGGGAAAAAATACACATACCGTTGTAATCGGGCGAGTTTCTACTTTCAGATGCAATAGGAATTTTTGGGTTAGGTCAATCTGTTCGCGAGATATGGGAGTTTGAAGCTAAGAAATAGTTGAGAAGGCGACAAATTTTTCGCACTTCTGCTGCTCCAAACGCTTACCTAGAATGGCCTGGGGATGAAGTACACATACCGTTGTAACAGGACGAGTTTCTACTTTCAGACGCAATAGGAATTTTTGGGTTAGGTCAATCCGTTCGCGAGATATGGAAGCTTGAAGCTAAGAAATGGTTGAGAAGGCAACAAATTTTTCGCACTTCTGCTGCTCCAGTCGCTTAACCAGAATGGCCTAGGGGAAAAATACACATACCGTTGTAATCGGGCGAGTTTCTATCTTCAGACGCAGCAGGAATTTTTGGGTTAGGTCAATCTGTTCGCGAGATATGGGAGTTTGAAGCCAAGAAATGTTTGAGAAGGCAACAAATATTTCGCACTTCTGCTGCTCCAAACGCTTAACCAGGATGGCCTAGGGAAATAGTACACATACCGTTGTAACCGGACGAGTTTCTACTTTCAGACGCAGCAGGAATTTCTGTATTTGGTCAGTCCGTTCGCGAGATATGGGACTTTGAAGCTAAGAAATGGTTGACAAGACAACAAATTTTTCGCTCTTCTGCTGCTCCAGTCGCTTAACCAGTATGGCCTAGGGGGAAAATACACATACCGTTGTAATCGGGAGTGTTTCTACTTTCAGATGCAATAGGAATTTCTGGGTTAGGTCAATCCGTTCGCGAGATATAGGACTTTGAAGCCAAGAAATGGTTGAGAAGACAACAAATTTTTCGCACTTCTGCTGCTCCAAACGCTTAACCAGAATGGCCTAGGGAAAAAATACACATACCGTTGTAATGGAGCGAGTTTCTACTTTCAGACGCAGCAGGAATTTCTGTATTTGGTCAATCCGTTCGCGAGATATGGGACTTTGAAGCTAAGAAATAGTTGAGAAGACAACAAATTTTTCGCACTTCTGCTGCTCCAAACGCTTAACCAGAATGGCCTATGGGAAAAATACACATACCGTTGTAACCTGACGAGTTTCTACTTTCAGACGCAGCAGGAATATCTGTATTTGGTCAATCCGTTCGCGAGATATGGGACTTTGAAGCTAAGAAATGGTTGACAACACAACAAATTTTTTGCACTTCTGCTACTCCAGTCGCTCAACCAGAATGGCCTAGGGGGAAAATTCACATACCGTTTTAACCGGACGAGTTTCTACTTTCAGACGCAGCAGGAATTTTTGGGTTAGGTCAATCCGTTCGCGAGATATGGGAGTTTGAAGCTAAGAAATGGTTGAGAAGGTAACAAATTTTTCGCAATTCTGCTGCTCCAAACGCTTAACCAGAAAGGCCTAGGGAAAAAATACACATACCGTTGTAATCGGGCGAGCTTCTACCTTCAGATGCAATAGGAATTTTTGGGTTAGGTCAATCCGTCCGCGAGATATGGGAGTTTGAAGCTAAGAAATGGTTGAGAAGTCAACAAATTTTTCGCACTTCTGCTGCTCCGGACGCTTAACCAGAATGACCTAGGGTAAAAACACACATACCGTTGTAATCGGGCGAGTTTCTACTTTCAGATGCAATAGGAATTTTTGGGCTAGGTCAATCCGTTCGCGAGATGTGGGAGTTTGAAGCCAAGAAATGATTGAGAAGACAACAAATTTTTTGCACATCTGCTGCTCCAGTCGCTTAACCAGAATGGCCTTGAGGAAAAATACACATACCGTTGTAACTGGACGAGTTTCTACTTTCAGACGCAGCAGGAATTTCTGTGTTTGGTCAATCCGTTCGCGACATATGGGACTTTGAAGCTAAGAAATGGTTGACAAGACAACAAATTTTTTGCAATTCTGCTGCTCCAACCGCTTATCCAGAATGGCCTAGGGAAAAAATACACATACCGTTGTAATCGGGCGAGTTTCTACTTTCAGATGCAATAGGAATTTTTGGGTTATGTCAATCCGTTCGCGAGATATGGTAGTTTGAAGCTAAGAAATGGTTGAGAAGACAACAAATTTTTCGCACTACTGCTGCTCCAAACGCTTAACCCGAATGGCCTGGGGAGAAAATACATATACCGTTGTAATCGGGCGAGTTTCTACGTTCTGACGCTGCAGGAATTTTTGGGTTTGGTCAATCCGTTCGCGAGATATCGGACTTTGAAGCGAAGAAATGGTTGACAAGATAACAAATTTTTCGCACGTCTGCAGCTCCAAACGCTTAACCAGAATGGCCTAGGGAAAAAATACACATACCGTTCTAATCGGGCGAGTTTCTACTTTCAGATGCAATAGGAATTTTAGGGTTAGGTCAATCTGTTCGCGAGATATGGGAGTTTGAAGCCAAGAAATGGTTGAGAAGGCAACAAATTTTTCGCACTTCTGCTGCTCCAGTCGCTTAACCAGAATGGCCTAGGGGAAAAATACACATACCGTTGTAATCGGGCGAGTTTCTATCTTCAGACGCAGCAGGAATTTTTGGGTTAGGTCAATCTGTTCGCGAGATATGGGAGTTTGAAGCCAAGAAATGTTTGAGAAGGCAACAAATATTTCGCACTTCTGCTGCTCCAAACGCTTAACCAGGATGGCCTAGGGAAATAGTACACATACCGTTGTAACCGGACGAGTTTCTACTTTCAGACGCAGCAGGAATTTCTGTATTTGGTCAGTCCGTTCGCGAGATATGGGACTTTGAAGCTAAGAAATGGTTGACAAGACAACAAATTTTTCGCTCTTCTGCTGCTCCAGTCGCTTAACCAGTATGGCCTAGGGGGAAAATACACATACCGTTGTAATCGGGAGTGTTTCTACTTTCAGATGCAATAGGAATTTCTGGGTTAGGTCAATCCGTTCGCGAGATATAGGACTTTGAAGCCAAGAAATGGTTGAGAAGGCAACAAATTTTTCGCACTTCTGCTGCTCCAAACGCTTAACCAGAATGGCCTAGGGAAAAAATACACATACCGTTGTAATGGAGCGAGTTTCTACTTTCAGACGCAGCAGGAATTTCTGTATTTGGTCAATCCGTTCGCGAGATATGGGACTTTGAAGCTAAGAAATAGTTGAGAAGACAACAAATTTTTCGCACTTCTGCTGCTCCAAACGCTTAACCAGAATGGCCTATGGGAAAAATACACATACCGTTGTAACCTGACGAGTTTCTACTTTCAGACGCAGCAGGAATATCTGTATTTGGTCAATCCGTTCGCGAGATATGGGACTTTGAAGCTAAGAAATGGTTGACAACACAACAAATTTTTTGCACTTCTGCTACTCCAGTCGCTCAACCAGGATGGCCTAGGGGGAAAATTCACATACCGTTTTAACCGGACGAGTTTCTACTTTCAGACGCAGCAGGAATTTTTGGGTTAGGTCAATCCGTTCGCGAGATATGGGAGTTTGAAGCTAAGAAATGGTTGAGAAGGTAACAAATTTTTCGCAATTCTGCTGCTCCAAACGCTTAACCAGAAAGGCCTAGGGAAAAAATACACATACCGTTGTAATCGGGCGAGCTTCTACCTTCAGATGCAATAGGAATTTTTGGGTTAGGTCAATCCGTCCGCGAGATATGGGTGTTTGAAGCTAAGAAATGGTTGAGAAGACAACAAATTTTTCGCACTTCTGCTGCTCCGGACGCTTAACCAGAATGACCTAGGGTAAAAACACACATACCGTTGTAATCGGGCGAGTTTCTACTTTCAGATGCAATAGGAATTTTTGGGCTAGGTCAATCCGTTCGCGAGATGTGGGAGTTTGAAGCCAAGAAATGATTGAGAAGACAACAAATTTTTTGCACATCTGCTGCTCCAGTCGCTTAACCAGAATGGCCTTGGGGAAAAATACACATACCGTTGTAACTGGACGAGTTTCTACTTTCAGACGCAGCAGGAATTTCTGTGTTTGGTCAATCCGTTCGCGACATATGGGACTTTGAAGCTAAGAAATGGTTGACAAGACAACAAATTTTTTGCAATTCTGCTGCTCCAGTCGCTTAACCAGAATGGCCTAGGGGAAAAATACACATACCGATGTAATCGAGCGAGTTTCTACCTTCAGACGCAGCAGGAATATCTGTATTTGGTCAATCCGTTCGCGAGATATGGGACTTTGAAGCTAAGAAATGATTGAGAAGGCAACAAATTTTTCGCACTTCTGCTGCTCCAATCGCTTAACCAGATTGGCCTAGGGAAAAAATACACATACCGTTGTAATCGGGCGAGTTTCTACTTTCTGACGCAACAGGAATATTTGGGTTTGGTCAATCCGTTTGCGAGTAATGGGACTTTGAAGCTAAGAAATGGTTGAGAAGACAACAAATTTTTCGCACTTCTGCTGCTCCGAACGCTTAACCAGAATGGCCTAGGGAAAAAATACACATACCGTTGTAACCGGACGAGTTTCTACTTTCAGACGCAATAGGAATTTTTGGGTTAGGTCAATCCGTTCGCGAGATATGGGAGTTTGAAGCTAAGAAATGGTTGAGAAGGTAACAAATTTTTCGCAATTCTGCTGCTCCAAACGCTTAACCAGAATGGCGTAGGGAAAAAATACACATACCGTTGTAACCGGATGAGTTTCTACTTTCAGACGCAATAGGAATTTTTGGGTTAGGTCAATCTGTTCGCGAGATATGGGAGTTTGAAGCTAAGAAATAGTTGAGAAGACAACAAATTTGTCGAAGTTCTGCTGCTCCAAACGCTAAACCAGAATGGCCTAGGGAAAAAATACACATACCGTTGTAATCGAGCGAGTTTCTACTTTCAGACGCAGCAGGAATTTCTGCGTTTGGTCAATCCGTTCGCGAGATATGGGACTTTGAAGCTAAGAAATGGTTGACAAGACAACAAATTTTTTGCAATTCTGCTGCTCCAGTCGCTTAACCAGAATGGCGTAGGGAAAAAATACACATACCGTTGTAACCGGATGAGTTTCTACTTTCAGACGCAATAGGAATTTTTGGGTTAGGTCAATCTGTTCGCGAGATATGGGAGTTTGAAGCTAAGAAATAGTTGAGAAGACAACAAATTTGTCGAAGTTCTGCTGCTCCAAACGCTAAACCAGAATGGCCTAGGGAAAAAATACACATACCGTTGTAATCGAGCGAGTTTCTACTTTCAGACGCAGAAAAAATTTCTGCGTTTGGTCAATCCGTTCGCGAGATATGGGACTTTGAAGCTAAGAAATGGTTGACAAGACAACAAATTTTTTGCAATTCTGCTGCTCCAGTCGCTTAACCAGAATGGCCTAGGGGAAAAATACACATACCGTTGTAATCGAGCGAGTTTCTACTTTCAGACGCAGCAGGAATATCTGTATTTGGTCAATCCGTTCGCGAGATATGGGACTTTGAAGCTAAGAAATGGTTGACAAGACAACAAATTTTTTGCACTTCTGCTGCTCCAGTCGCTCAACCAGAATGGCCTAGGGGGAAAATACACATACCGTTGTAACCGGACGAGTTTCAACTTTCAGACGCAGCAGGAATTTTTGGGTTAGGTCAATCCGTTAGCGAGATATGGGAGTTTGAAGCTAAGAAATGGTTGAGAAGGTAACAAATTTTTCGCACTTCTGCTGCTCCACACGCTCAACCAGAATGGCCTAGGGAAAAAATACACATACCGTTGTAATCGGTCGAGTTTCTACTTTCAGACGCAGCAGGAATTGTTGGGTTTGGTCAATCCGTTCGCGAGATATGGGAGTTTGAAGCTAAGAAATAATTGAGAAGACAACAAATTTTCCGCAATTCTGCTACTCCGAACGCTTAACCAGAATGGCCTAGGGAAAAAATACACATACCGTTGTAATCGGGCGAGTTTCTACTTTCAGATTCAATAGGAATTTTTGGGTTAGGTCAATCTGTTCGCGAGATATGGGAGTTTGAAGCTAAGAAATAGTTGAGAAGGCGACAAATTTTTCGCACTTCTGCTGCTCCAAACGCTTACCTAGAATGGCCTGGGGAAGAAGTACACATACCGTTGTAACAGGACGAGTTTCTACTTTCAGACGCAATAGGAATTTTTGGGTTAGGTCAATCCGTTCGCGAGATATGGAAGCTTGAAGCTAAGAAATGGTTGAGAAGGCAACAAATTTTTCGCACTTCTGCTGCTCCAGTCGCTTAACCAGAATGGCCTAGGGGAAAAATACACATACCGTTGTAATCGGTCGAGTTTCTACTTTCAGACGCAGCAGGAATTTTTGGGTTATGTCAATCCGTTCGCGAGATATGGAAGTTTGAAGCTAAGAAATAGTTGAGAAGTCAACAAATTTTTCGCAGTTCTGTTGCTCCAAACGCTTAACCAGAATGGCCTAGGGGAAAAATACACATACCGTTGTAATCGGGCCAGTTTCTACCTTCAGATGCAATAGGAATTTTTGGGTTAGGTCACTCCGTTCGCCAGATATGGGAGTTTGAAGCTAAGAAATGGTTGAGAAGGCAACAAATTTTTCGCACTTCTGTTGCTCCAATCGCTTAACCAGATTGGCCTAGGGGAAAAATACACATACCGTTGTAATCGCGCGAGTTTCTACTTTCAGATGCAATAGGAATTTTTGGGTTTTGCCAATCCGTTCGCGAGATATGGGAGTTTGAAGCTAAGAAATGATTGAGAAGACAACAAATTTTTTGCACTTCTGTTGCTCCAAACGCTTAACCAGAATGGCCTGAGGTAAAGTACACATACCATTGTAACCGGACGAGTTTCTACTTTCAGACTCAATAGGAATTTTTGGGTTAGGTCAATCCGTTCGCGAGATATGGGAGTTTGAAGCTAAGAAATGGTTGAGAAGGCAACAAATTTTTCGCACTACTGCTGCTCCAGTCGCTTAACCAGAATGGCATAGGGGAAAAATACACATACCGTTGTAATCGGGCGAGTTTCTACTTTCAGACGCAGCAGGAATTTTTGGGTTAGGTCAATCTTTTCGCGAGATATGGGAGTTTGAAGCCAAGAAATGGTAGAGAAGGCAACAAATTTTTCGCACTTCTGCTGCTCCAAACGCTTAACCAGAGTGGCCTAGGGAAAAAATACACATACCGTTGTAACTGGACGAGTTTCTACTTTCAGACGCAGCAGGAATTTCTGTCTTTGGTCAATCCGTTCACGAGATATTGGACTTTGAAGCTAAGAAATGGTTGACAAGACAACAAATTTTTTGCACTTCTGCTGCTCCAGTCGCTCAACCAGAATGGCCTACGGGGAAAAATACACATACCGTTGTAATCGGGCGAGTTTCTACTTTCAGACGCAGCAGGAATTTTTGGGTTAGGTCAATCCGTTCGCGAGACATGGGAGTTTGAAGCTAAGAAATGGTTGAGAAGGTAACAAATTTGTCGCAATTCTGCTGCTCCAAACGCTTAACCAGAATGGCGTAGGGAAAAAATACACATACCGTTGTAACCGGACGAGTTTCTACTTTCAGACGCAATAGGAATTTTTGGGTTAGGTCAATCCGTTCGCGAGACATGGGAGTTTGAAGCTAAGAAATGTTTGAGAAGGTAACAAATTTGTCGCAATTCTGCTGCTCCAAACGCTTAACCAGAATGGCGTAGGGAAAAAATACACATACCGTTGTAACCGGATGAGTTTCTACTTTCAGACGCAATAGGAATTTTTGGGTTAGGTCAATCTGTTCGCGAGATATGGGAGTTTGAAGCTAAGAAATAGTTGAGAAGACAACAAATTTTTCGCAGTTCTGCTGCTCCAAACGCTAAACCAGAATGGCCTAGGGAAAAAATACACATACCGTTGTAATCGAGCGAGTTTCTTCTTTCAGACGCAGCAGGAATTTCTACGTTTGGTCAATCCGTTCGCGAGATATGGGACTTTGAAGCTAAGAAATGGTTGACAAGACAACAAATTTTTTGCAATTCTGCTGCTCCAGTCGCTTAACCAGAATGGCCTAGGGGAAAAATACACATACCGTTGTAATCGAGCGAGTTTCTACTTTCAGACGCAGCAGGAATATCTGTATTTGGTCAATCCGTTCGCGAGATATGGGACTTTGAAGCTAAGAAATGGTTGACAAGACAACAAATTTTTTGCACTTCTGCTGCTCCAGTCGCTCAACCAGAATGGCCTACGGGGAAAAATACACATACCGTTGTAATCGGGCGAGTTTCTACTTTCAGACGCAGCAGGAATTTTTGGGTTAGGTCAATCTTTTCGCGAGATATGGGAGTTTGAAGCCAAGAAATGGTAGAGAAGGCAACAAATTTTTCGCACTTCTGCTGCTCCAAACGCTTAACCAGAATGGCCTAGGGAAAAAATACACATACCGTTGTAACTGGACGAGTTTCTACTTTCAGACGCAGCAGGAATTTCTGTCTTTGGTCAATCCGTTCACGAGATATTGGACTTTGAAGCTAAGAAATGGTTGACAAGACAACAAATCTTTTGCACTTCTGCTGCTCCAGTCGCTTACCCAGAATGCCCTAGGGGGAAAATACACATACCGTTGTAATCGGGCGAGTTTCTAATTTCAGATGCAATAGGAATTTTTGGGTTTGGTCAAACCGTTCGCGAGATATGGGAGTTTGAATCTAAGAAATAGTTGAGAAGACAACAAATTTTTCGCACATCTGCTGCTCCACACGCTTAACCAGAATGGCCTAGGGAAAAAATACACATACCGTTGTAACCGGACGAGTTTCTACTTTCAGACGCAATAGGAACTTTTGGGTTAGGTCAATCCGTTCGCGAGACATGGGAGTTTGAAGCTAAGAAATGGTTGAGAAGGTAACAAATTTGTCGCAATTCTGCTGCTCCAAACGCTTAACCAGAATGGCGTAGGGAAAAAATACACATACCGTTGTAACCGGATGAGTTTCTACTTTCAGACGCAATAGGAATTTTTGGGTTAGGTCAATCTGTTCGCGAGATATGGGAGTTTGAAGCTAAGAAATAGTTGAGAAGACAACAAATTTTTCGCAGTTCTGCTGCTCCAAACGCTAAACCAGAATGGCCTAGGGAAAAAATACACATACCGTTGTAATCGAGCGAGTTTCTACTTTCAGACGCAGCAGGAATTTTACGTTTGGTCAATCCGTTCGCGAGATATGGGACTTTGAAGCTAAGAAATGGTTGACAAGACAACAAATTTTTTGCAATTCTGCTGCTCCAGTCGCTTAACCAGAATGGCCTAGGGGAAAAATACACATACCGTTGTAATCGAGCGAGTTTCTACTTTCAGACGCAGCAGGAATATCTGTATTTGGTCAATCCGTTCGCGAGATATGGGACTTTGAAGCTAAGAAATGGTTGACAAGACAACAAATTTTTTGCACTTCTGCTGCTCCAGTCGCTCAACCAGAATGGCCTACGGGGAAAATACACATACCGTTGTAACCGGACGAGTTTCAACTTTCAGACGCAGCAGGAATTTTTGGGTTAGGTCAATCCGTTAGCGAAATATGGGAGTTTGAAGCTAAGAAATGGTTGAGAAGGTAACAAATTTTTCGCACTTCTGCTGCTCCACACGCTTAACCAGAATGGCCTAGGGAAAAAATACACATACCGTTGTAATCGGTCGAGTTTCTACTTTCAGACGCAGCAGGAATTGTTGCGTTTGGTCAATCCGTTCGCGAGATATGGGAGTTTGAAGCTAAGAAATAGTTGAGAAGACAACAAATTTTTCGCACTTCTGCTGCTCCAAACGCTAAACCAGAATGGCCTAGGGAAAAAATACACATACCGTTGTAATCGAGCGATTTTCTACTTTCAGACGCAGCAGGAATTTCTACGTTTGGTCAATCCGTTCGCGAGATATGGGACTTTGAAGCTAAGAAATGGTTGACAAGACAACAAATTTTTTGCAATTCTGCTGCTCCAGTCGCTTAACCAGAATGGCCTAGGGGAAAAATACACATACCGTTGTAATCGAGCGAGTTTCTACTTTCAGACGCAGCAGGAATATCTGTATTTGGTCAATCCGTTCGCGAGATATGGGACTTTGAAGCTAAGAAATGGTTGACAAGACAACAAATTTTTTGCACTTCTGCTGCTCCAGTCGCTCAACCAGAATGGCCTACGGGGAAAATACACATACCGTTGTAACCGGACGAGTTTCAACTTTCAGACGCAGCAGGAATTTTTGGGTTAGGTCAATCCGTTAGCGAGATATGGGAGTTTGAAGCTAAGAAATGGTTGAGAAGGTAACAAATTTTTCGCACTTCTGCTGCTCCACACGCTTAACCAGAATGGCCTAGGGAAAAAATACACATACCGTTGTAATCGGTCGAGTTTCTACTTTCAGACGCAGCAGGAATTGTTGGGTTTGGTCAATCCGTTCGCGAGATATGGGAGTTTGAAGCTAAGAAATAGTTGAGAAGACAACAAATTTTTCGCACTTCTGCTGCTCCAAACGCTTAACCAGAATGGCCTAGGGGAAAAATACGCATACCGTTGTAATCGGGCGAGCTTCTACCTTCAGATGCAATAGGAATTTTTGGGTTAGGTCAATCCGTTCGCGAGATATGGGAGTTTCAAGCTAAGAAATGGTTGAGAAGACAACAAATTTTTCGCAATTCTGCTACTCCGAACGCTTAACCAGAATGGCCTAGGGAAAAAATACACATACCGTTGTAATCGGGCGAGTTTCTACTTTCAGACGCAGCAGGAATTTTTGGGTTATGTCAATCCGTTCGCGAGATATGGGAGTTTGAAGCTAAGAAATAGTTGAGAAGTCAACAAATTTTTCGCAGTTCTGTTGCTCCAAACGCTTAACCAGAATGGCCTAGGGGAAAAATACACATACCGTTGTAATCGGGCCAGTTTCTACCTTCAGATGCAATAGGAATTTTTGGGTTAGGTCACTCCGTTCGCCAGATATGGGAGTTTGAAGCTAAGAAATGGTTGAGAAGGCAACAAATTTTTCGCACTTCTGTTGCTCCAATCGCTTAACCAGATTGGCCTAGGGGAAAAATACACATACCGTTGTAATCGCGCGAGTTTCTACTTTCAGATGCAATAGGAATTTTTGGGTTTTGCCAATCCGTTCGCGAGATATGGGAGTTTGAAGCTAAGAAATGATTGAGAAGACAACAAATTTTTTGCACTTCTGTTGCTCCAAACGCTTAACCAGAATGGCCTGAGGTAAAGTACACATACCATTGTAACCGGACGAGTTTCTACTTTCAGACTCAATAGGAATTTTTGGGTTAGGTCAATCCGTTCGCGAGATATGGGAGTTTGAAGCTAAGAAATGGTTGAGAAGGCAACAAATTTTTCGCACTACTGCTGCTCCAGTCGCTTAACCAGAATGGCCTAGGGGAAAAATACACATACCGTTGTAATCGGGCGAGTTTCTACTTTCAGACGCAGCAGGAATTTTTGGGTTAGGTCAATCTTTTCGCGAGATATGGGAGTTTGAAGCCAAGAAATGGTAGAGAAGGCAACAAATTTTTCGCACTTCTGCTGCTCCAAACGCTTAACCAGAATGGCCTAGGGAAAAAATACATATACCGTTGTAACTGGACGAGTTTCTACTTTCAGACGCAGCAGGAATTTCTGTCTTTGGTCAATCCGTTCACGAGATATTGGACTTTGAAGCTAAGAAATGGTTGACAAGACAACAAATTTTTTGCACTTCTGCTGCTCCAGTCGCTCAACCAGAATGGCCTACGGGGAAAAATACACATACCGTTGTAATCGGGCGAGTTTCTACTTTCAGACGCAGCAGGAATTTTTGGGTTAGGTCAATCCGTTCGCGAGACATGGGAGTTTGAAGCTAAGAAATGGTTGAGAAGGTAACAAATTTGTCGCAATTCTGCTGCTCCAAACGCTTAACCAGAATGGCGTAGGGAAAAAATACACATACCGTTGTAACCGGACGAGTTTCTACTTTCAGACGCAATAGGAATTTTTGGGTTAGGTCAATCTGTTCGCGAGATATGGGAGTTTGAAGCTAAGAAATAGTTGAGAAGACAACAAATTTTTCGCAGTTCTGCTGCTCCAAACGCTAAACCAGAATGGCCTAGGGAAAAAATACACATACCGTTGTAATCGAGCGAGTTTCTACTTTCAGACGCAGCAGGAATTTCTACGTTTGGTCAATCCGTTCGCAAGATATGGGACTTTGAAGCTAAGAAATGGTTGACAAGACAACAAATTTTTTGCACTTCTGCTGCTCCAGTCGCTCAACCAGAATGGCCTACGGGGAAAAATACACATACCGTTGTAATCGGGCGAGTTTCTACTTTCAGACGCAGCAGGAATTTTTGGGTTAGGTCAATCTTTTCGCGAGATATGGGAGTTTGAAGCCAAGAAATGGTAGAGAAGGCAACAAATTTTTCGCACTTCTGCTGCTCCAAACGCTTAACCAGAATGGCCTAGGGGAAAAATACGCATACCGTTGTAATCGGGCGAGTTTCTAATTTCAGATGCAATAGGAATTTTTGGGTTTGGTCAAACCGTTCGCGAGATATGGGAGTTTGAATCTAAGAAATAGTTGAGAAGACAACAAATTTTTCGCACATCTGCTGCTCCACACGCTTAACCAGAATGGCCTAGGGAAAAAATACACATACCGTTGTAACCGGACGAGTTTCTACTTTCAGACGCAATAGGAATTTTTGGGTTAGGTCAATCCGTTCGCGAGACATGGGAGTTTGAAGCTAAGAAATGGTTGAGAAGGTAACAAATTTGTCGCAATTCTGCTGCTCCACACGCTTAACCAGAATGGCCTAGGGAAAAAATACACATACCGTTGTAATCGGTCGAGTTTCTACTTTCAGACGCAGCAGGAATTGTTGGGTTTGGTCAATCCGTTCGCGAGATATGGGAGTTTGAAGCTAAGAAATAGTTGAGAAGACAACAAATTTTTCGCACTTCTGCTGCTCCAAACGCTTAACCAGAATGGCCTAGGGGAAAAATACGCATACCGTTGTAATCGGGCGAGCTTCTACCTTCAGATGCAATAGGAATTTTTGGGTTAGGTCAATCCGTTCGCGAGATATGGGAGTTTCAAGCTAAGAAATGGTTGAGAAGACAACAAATTTTTCGCAATTCTGCTACTCCGAACGCTTAACCAGAATGGCCTAGGGAAAAAATACACATACCGTTGTAATCGGGCGAGTCTCTACTTTCAGACGCAGCAGGAATTTCTGTGTTTGGTCAATCCGATCGCGAGATATGGGAGTTTGAAGCTAAGAAATAGTTGAGAAGGCGACAAATTTTTCGCACTTCTGCTGCTCCAAACGCTTACCTAGAATGGCCTGGGGAAGAAGTACACATACCGTTGTAACAGGACGAGTTTCTACTTTCAGACGCAATAGGAATTTTTGGGTTAGGTCAATCCGTTCGCGAGATATGGAAACTTAAAGCTAAGAAATGGTTGAGAAGGCAACAAATTTTTCGCACTTCTGCTGCTCCAGTCGCTTAACCAGAATGGCCTAGGGGAAAAATACACATACCGATGTAATCGGGCGAGTTTCTATCTTCAGACGCAGCAGGAATTTTTGGGTTAGGTCAATCTGTTCGCGAGATATGGGAGTTTGAAGCCAAGAAATGGTAAAGAGGGCAACAAATTTTTCGCACTTCTGCTGCTCCAAACGCTTAACCAGAATGGCCTAGGGAAAAAATACACATACCGTTGTAACTGGACGAGTTTCTACTTTCAGACGCAGCAGGAATTTCTGTGTTTGGTCAATCCGATCGCGAGATATGGGACTTTGAAGCTAAGAAATGGTTGACAGGACAACAAATTTTTTGCACTTCTGCTGCTCCAGTCGCTTACCCAGAATGGCCTTGAGGGAAAATACACATACCGTTGTAATCGGAAGAGTTTCTAATTTCAGATGCAATAGGAATTTTTGGGTTTGGTCAATCCGTTCGCGAGATATGGGAGTTTGAAGCTAAGAAATAGTTGAGAAGTCAACAAATTTTTCGCACTTCTGTTGCTCCAAACGCTTAACCAGAATGGCCTAGGGGAAAAATAGACATACCGTTGTAACCGGGCCAGTTTCTACCTTCAGATGCAATAGGAATTTTTGGGTTAGGTCAATCCGTTCGCCAGATATGGGAGTTTGAAGCTAAGAAATGGTTGAGAAGGCAACAAATTTTTCGCACTTCTGTTGCTCCGATCGCTTAACCAGATTTGCCTAGGGGAAAAATACACATACCGTTGTAATCGGGCGAGTTTCTACTTTCAGATGCAATAGGAATTTTTGGGTTTTGTCAATCCGTTCGCGAGATATGGGAGTTTGAAGCTAAGAAATGATTGAGAAGACAACAAATTTTTTGCTCTTCTGTTGCTCCAAACGCTTAACCAGAATGGCCTAGGGAAAAAATACACATACCATTGTAATCGAGCGAGTTTCTACTTTCAGACGCAGCAGGAATTTCTGTGTTTGGTCAATCCGTTCGCGAGATATGGGACTTTGAAGCTAAGAAATGGTTGACAAGACAGCAAATTTTTTGCACTTCTGCTGCTCCAGTCGCTTAACCAGAATGGCCTAGGGAAAAAATACACATACCGTTGTAATCGGGCGAGTTTCTACTTTCAGATGCTATAGGAATTTTTGGGTTTGGTCAATCCGTTCGCGAGATATGGGAGTTTGAAGCTAAGAAATAGTTGTGAAGACAACAAATTTTTCGCACTTCTGCTGCTCCAAACGCTTAACCAGAATGGCCTAGGGAAAAAATACACATACCGTTGTAACCGGACGAGTTTCTACTTTCAGACGCAATAGGAATTTTTGGGTTAGGTCCATCCGTTCGCGAGATATGGGAGTTTGAAGCTAAGAAATGGTTGAATAGGCAACAAATTTTTCGCACTTCTGCTGCACCAAACGCTTAACCAGAATGGCCTAGGGAAAAAATACACATACCGTTGTAGCCGGACGAGTTTCTACTTTCAGACGCAATAGGAATTTTTGGGTTAGGTCAATCCGTTCGCGAGATATGGGAGTTTGAAGCTTAGAAATGATTGAGAAGGCAACAAATTTTTCGCACTTCTGTTGCTCCAAACGCTTAACCAGAATGGCCTAAGGAAAAAATACACATACCGTTGTAATCGAGCGAGTCTCAACTTTCAGACGCAGCAGGAATTTCTGTGTTTGGTCAATCCGTTCGCGAGATATGGGACTTTGAAGCTAAGAAATGGTTGACAAGACAACAAATTTCTCGCAATTCTGCTGCTCCAATCGCGTAACCAGGATGGCCTAGGGGAAATATACACATACCGTTGTAATCGGGCGAGTTTCTACTTTCAGACGCAGCAGGAATTTCTGTGTTTGGTCAATCCGTTCGCGAGATATGGGACTTTGAAGCTAAGAAATGGTTGACAAGACAACAAATTTCTCGCAATTCTGCTGCTCCAATCGCGTAACCAGGATGGCCTAGGGGAAATATACACATACCGTTGTAATCGGGCGGGTTTCTACTTTCAGATGCTATAGGAATCTTTGGGTTTGGTCAATCCGTTCGCGAGATATGGGAGTTTGAAGCTAAGAAAGAGTTGAGAAGACAACAAATTTTTCGCACTTCTGCTGCTCCAAACGCTTAACCAGAATGGCCTAGGGAAAAAATACACATACCGTTGTAACCGGACGAGTTTCTACTTTCAGACGCAATAGGAATTTTTGGGTTAGGTCAATCCGTTCGCGAGATATGGGAGTTTGAAGCTAAGAAATGGTTGAGAAGGCAACAAATTTTTCGCACTTCTGCTGCTCCAAACGCTTAACCAGAATGGCCTAGGGAAAAAATACACATACCGTTGTAATCGAGCGAGTCTCAACTTTCAGACGCAGCAGGAATTTCTGTGTTTGGTCAATCCGTTCGCGAGATATGGGACTTTGAAGCTAAGAAATGGTTGACAAGACAACAAATTTCTCGCAATTCTGCTGCTCCAATCGCGTAACCAGGATGGCCTAGGGGAAATATACACATACCGTTGTAATCGGGCGAGTTTCTACTTTCAGACGCAGCAGGAATTTCTGTGTTTGGTCAATCCGTTCGCGAGATATGGGACTTTGAAGCTAAGAAATGGTTGACAAGACAACAAATTGTTTGCACTTCTGCTGCTCCAATCGCTTAACCAGAATGGCCTAGGGGGAAAATACACATACCGTTGTAATCGGGCGTGTTTCTACTTTCAGATGCCATAGGAATTTTTGGGTTAGGTCAATCTGTTCGCGAGATATGGGAGTTTGAAGCCAAGAAATGGTTGAGAAGGCAACAAATATTTCGCACTTCTGCTGCTCCAAACGCTTAACTAGAATGGCCTACGGAAAAAATACACATACCGTTGTAACCGGACGAGTTACTACTTTCAGACACAACAGGAATTTTTGGGTTAGTTCAATCCGTTCGCGAGATGCGGGAGTTTGAAGCCATGAAATGGTTGAGAAGGCAACAAATTTTTCGCAATTCTGCTGCTCCAGTCGCTTAACCAGAATGGCCTAGGGAAAAAATACACATACCGTTGTAATCGGACGAGTTTCTACCTTCAGATGAGATAGGAATTTTTGGGTTAGGTCAATCCGTTCGCGAGATATGGGACTTTGAAGCTAAGAAATGGTTTACAAGACAACAAATTTCTCGCAATTCTGCTGTTCCAATCGCGTAACCAGGATAGCCTAGGGGAAATATACACATACCGTTGTAATCGAGCGAGTCTCAACTTTCAGACGCAGCAGGAATTTCTGTGTTTGGTCAATCCGTTCGCGAGATATGGGACATTGAAGCTAAGAAATGGTTGACAAGACAACAAATTTTTCGCACTTCTGCTGCTCCAAACGCTTAACCAGAATGGCCTAGGGGAAAAATGCACATACCGTTGTATTCGGGCGAGTTTCTACTTTCAGAGGCAATAGGATTTTTAGGGTTAGGTCAATCCTTTCGCGAGATATGGGACTTTGAAGCTAAGAAATGCTTTACAAGACAACAAATTTTTCGCACTTCTGCTGCTCCAATCGCGTAACCAGGGTGGCCTGGGGGAAATATACACATACCGTTGTAATCGGGCGGGTTTCTACTTTCAGACGCAGCAGGAATTTCTGGGCTTGGTCTATCCGTTCGCGAGATATGGGACTTTGAAGCTAAGAAATAGTTGAGAAGACCCCAAATTTTTCGCACTTCTGCTGCTCCAAACGCCTAACCAGATTGGCCTAGGGAAAAAATACACATACCGTTGTTACCGGACGAGTTTCTACTTTCAGACGCAATAGCAATTTTTGGGTTAGGTCAATCCGTTCGCGAGATACGGGAGTTTGAAGCTAAGAAATAGTTGAGAAGACAACAACTTTTTCGCACGTCTGCTGCTCCACACGCTTAACCAGAATGGCCTACGGGAAAAATACACATACCGTTGTAATCGGGCGAGTTTCTACTTTCAGACGCAGCAGGAATTTTTGGGTTTTGTCAATCCGTTCGCGAGATATGGGAGTTTGAAGCTAAGAAATGGTTGAGAAGGCAACAAATATTTCGCACTTCTGCTTCTCCAACCGCTTACCTAGAATGGCCTACGGAAAAAATACACATACCGTTGTAACCGGACGAGTTACTACTTTCAGACGCAATAGGAATTTTTGGGTTAGGTCAATCCGTTCGCGAGATGCGGGAGTTTGAAGCCATGAAATGGTTGAGATGGCAACAAATTTTTCGCCATTCTGCTGCTCCAATCGCTTAACCAGAATGGCCTAGGGAAAAACTACACATACCGTTGTAATCGGACGAGTTTCTACCTTCAGACGCAGCAGGAATATTTGGGTTTGCTCAATCCGTTCGCGAGATATGGGAGTTTGAAGCTAAGAAATAGTTGAGAAGACAACAAATTTTTCGCACTTCTGCTGCTCCAATCGCTTAACCAGATTGGCCTAGGGAAAAAATACACATACCGTGGTAATCGAGCGAGTTTCTACTTTCAGACGCAGCAGGAATTTCTGTGTTTGGTCAATCCGTTCACGAGATATGGGACTTTGAAGCTAAGAAATGGTTGAGAAGGCAACAAATATTTCGCACTTCTGCTTCTCCAACCGCTTACCTAGAATGGCCTACGGAAAAAATACACATACCGTTGTAACCGGACGAGTTACTACTTTCAGACGCAATAGGAGTTTTTGGGTTAGGTCAATCCGTTCGCGAGATGCGGGAGTTTGAAGCCATGAAATGGTTGAGATGGCAACAAATTTTTCGCAATTCTGCTGCTCCAATCGCTTAACCAGAATGGCCTAGGGAAAAACTACACATACCGTTGTAATCGGACGAGTTTCTACCTTCAGACGCAGCAGGAATATTTGGGTTTGCTCAATCCGTTCGCGAGATATGGGAGTTTGAAGCTAAGAAATAGTTGAGAAGACAACAAATTTTTCGCACTTCTGCAGCTCCAAACGCTTAAGCAGAATGGCCTAGGGAAAAAATACACATAACGTTGTAATCAGGCGAGTTTCTACTTTCAGACGCAGCAGGAATTTCTGGGCTAGGTCTATCCGTTCGCGAGATATGGGACTTTGAAGCTAAGAAATAGTTGAGAAGACCCCAAATTTTTCGCACTTCTGCTGCTCCAAACGCCTAACCAGATTGGCCTAGGGAAAAAATACACATACCGTTGTTACCGGACGAGTTTCTACTTTCAGACGCAATAGCAATTTTTGGGTTAGGTCAATCCGTTCGCGAGATACGGGAGTTTGAAGCTAAGAAATAGTTGAGAAGACAACAACTTTTTCGCACGTCTGCTGCTCCACACGCTTAACCAGAATGGCCTACGGGAAAAATACACATACCGTTGTAATCGAGCGAGTTTCTACTTTCAGACGCAGCAGGAATTTCTGTATTTAGTCAATCCGTTTGCGAGATATGGGACATTGAAGCTAAGAAATGGTTGACAAGACAACAAATTTTTTGCACTTCTGCTGCTCCAGTCGCTTAACCAGAATGGCCTAGGGAGAAAATACACATACCGTTGTAATCGAGCGAGTTTCTACTTTCAGACGCAGCAGGAATTTCTGTGTTTGGTCAATCCGTTCGCGAGATATGGGACTTTGAAGCTAAGAAATGGTTGACAAGACAACAAATTTTTTGCACTTCTGCAGCTCCAAACGCTTAACCAGAATGGCCTATGGGAAAAATACACATACTGTTGTAATCGGGCGAGTTTCTACTTTCAGTTGCAATAGAAATTTTTGGCTTAGGTCAATCCGTTCGCGACATATGGGAGTTTGAAGCCATGAAATGGTTGAGAAGGCAACAAATTTTTCGCAATTCTGCTGCTCCTGTCGCTTAACCAGAATGGCCTAGGGAAAAAATACACATACCGTTGTAATCGGACGAGTTTCTACCTTCAGATGCAATAGGAATTTTTGGGTTAGGTTAATCCGTTCGCGAGATATGGGACTTTGAAGCTAAGAAATGGTTTACAAGACAACAAATTTCTCGCAATTCTGCTGCTCCAATCGCGTAACCAGGATGGCCTAGGGGAAATATACACATACCGTTGTAATCGGGCGAGTTTCTACTTTCAGACGCCGCAGGAATATTTGGGTTTGCTCAATCCGTTCGCAAGACATGGGAGTTTGAAGCTAAGAAATGATTGAGAAGGCAACAAATTTTTCGCACTTCTGTTGCTCCAAACGCTTAACCAGAATGGCCTAGGGAAAAAATACACATACCGTTGTAATCGGGCGAGTTTCTACTTTCAGATGCAATAGGAATTTTTGGGTTTTGTCAATCCGTTCGCGAGATATGGGAGTTTGAAGCTAAGAAATGATTGAGAAGACAACAAATTTTTTGCACTTCTGTTGCTCCAAACGCTTAACCAGAATGGCCTAGGGAAAAAATACACATACCGTTGTAATCGAGCGAGTTCCTACTTTCAGACGAAGCAAGAATTTCTGTGTTTGGTCAATCCGTTCGCGAGATATGGGAGTTTGAAGCTAAGAAATGGTTGAGAAGGCAACAAATTTTTCGCACATCTGCTGCTCCAAACGCTTAACCAGAATGGCCTAGGGAAAAAATACACATACCGTTGTAGCCGGACGAGTTTCTACTTTCAGACGCAATAGGAATTTTTGGGTTAGGTCCATCCGTTCGCGAGATATGGGAGTTTGAAGCTAAGAAATGGTTGAGAAGGTAACAAATTTTTCGCACTTCTGCTGCTCCAATCGCTTAACCAGAATGGACTAGGGAAAACATACACATACCGTTGTAATCGGGCGAGTTTCTACTTTCAGAAGCAATAGGAATTTTTGGGTTAGGTCAATCCGTTCGCGAGATATGGGACTTTGAAGCTAAGGAATGGTTTACAAGACAACAAATTTCTCGCAATTCCGCTGCTCCAATCGCGTAACCAGGAGGGCCTAGGGGAAATATACACATACCGTTGTAATCGGGCGAGTTTCTACTTTCAGACGCAGCAGGAATTTCTGTGTTCGGTCAATCCGTTCGCGAGATATGGGACTTTGAAGCTAAGAAATGGTTGACAAGACAACAAATTTTTTGCACTTCTGCTGCTCCAATCGCTTAACCAGAATGGCCTAGGGGGAAAATACACATACCGTTGTAATCGGGCGTGTTTCTACCTTCAGATGCAATAGGAATTTTTGGGTTAGGTCAATCCGTTCGCGAGATATGGGACTTTGAAGCTAAGAAATGGTTTACAAGACAACAAATTTCTCGCAATTCTGCTGCTCCAGTCGCTTAACCAGGATGGCCTAGGGGAAATATACACATACCGTTGTAATCGGGCGAGTTTCTACTTTCAGATGCAATAGGAATTTTTGGGTTTTGTCAATCCGTTCGCGAGATATGGGAGTTTAAAGCTAAGAAATGATTGAGAAGACAACAAATTTTTTGCACTTCTGTTGCTCCAAACGCTTAACCAGAATGGCCTAGGGAAAAAATACACATACCGTTGTAATCGAGCGAGTTCCTACTTTCAGACGCAGCAAGAATTTCTGTGTTTGGTCAATCCGTTCGCGAGATATGGGAGTTTGAAGCTAAGAAATAGTTGAGAAGGCAACAAATTTTTCGCACTTCTGCTGCTCCAATCGCTTAACCAGATTGGCCTAGGGAAAAAATACACATACCGTGGTAATCGAGCGAGTTTCTACTTTCAGACGCAGCAGGAATTTCTGTGTTTGGTCAATCCGTTCACGAGATATGGGACTTTGAAGCTAAGAAATGGTTGAGAAGGCAACAAATATTTCGCACTTCTGCTTCTCCAACCGCTTACCTAGAATGGCCTACGGAAAAAATACACATACCGTTGTAACCGGACGAGTTACTACTTTCAGACGCAATAGGAATTTTTGGGTTAGGTCAATCCGTTCGCGAGATGCGGGAGTTTGAAGCCATGAAATGGTTGAGAAGGCAACAAATTTTTCGCAATTCTGCTGCTCCAATCGCTTAACCAGAATGGCCTAGGGAAAACTACACATACCGTTGTAATCGGACGAGTTTCTACCTTCAGACGCAGCAGGAATATTTGGGTTTGCTCAATCCGTTCGCGAGGTATGGGAGTTTGAAGCTAAGAAATAGTTGAGAAGACAACAAATTTTTCGCACTTCTGCAGCTCCAAACGCTTAAGCAGAATGGCCTAGGGAAAAAATACACATAACGTTGTAATCAGGCGAGTTTCTACTTTCAGACGCAGCAGGAATTTCTGGGCTTGGTCTATCCGTTCGCGAGATATGGGACTTTGAAGCTAAGAAATAGTTGAGAAGACCCCAAATTTTTCGCACTTCTGCTGCTCCAAACGCCTAACCAGATTGGCCTAGGGAAAAAATACACATACCGTTGTTACCGGACGAGTTTCTACTTTCAGACGCAATAGCAATTTTTGGGTTAGGTCAATCCGTTCGCGAGATACGGGAGTTTGAAGCTAAGAAATAGTTGAGAAGACAACAACTTTTTCGCACGTCTGCTGCTCCACACGCTTAACCAGAATGGCCTACGGGAAAAATACACATACCGTTGTAATCGGGCGAGTTTCTACTTTCAGACGCAGCAGGAATTTTTGGGTTTTGTCAATCCGTTCGCGAGATATGGGAGTTTGAAGCTAAGATATAGTTGAGAAGACAACAAATTTTTCGCAATTCTGTTGCTCCAAACGCTTAACCAGAATGGCCTAGGGAAAAAATACACATACCGTTGTAATCGAGCGAGTTTCTACTTTCAGACGCAGCAGGAATTTCTGTATTTAGTCAATCCGTTTGCGAGATATGGGACATTGAAGCTAAGAAATGGTTGACAAGACAACAAATTTTTTGCACTTCTGCTGCTCCAGTCGCTTAACCAGAATGGCCTAGGGAGAAAATACACATACCGTTGTAATCGAGCGAGTTTCTACTTTCAGACGCAGCAGGAATTTCTGTGTTTGGTCAATCCGTTCGCGAGATATGGGACTTTGAAGCTAAGAAATGGTTGACAAGACAACAAATTTTTTGCACTTCTGCAGCTCCAAACGCTTAACCAGAATGGCCTATGGGAAAAATACACATACTGTTGTAATCGGGCGAGTTTCTACTTTCAGTTGCAATAGAAATTTTTGGGTTAGGTCAATCCGTTCGCGACATATGGGAGTTTGAAGCCATGAAATGGTTGAGAAGGCAACAAATTTTTCGCAATTCTGCTGCTCCTGTCGCTTAACCAGAATGGCCTAGGGAAAAAATACACATACCGTTGTAATCGGACGTGTTTCTACCTTCAGATGCAATAGGAATTTTTGGGTTAGGTTAATCCGTTCGCGAGATATGGGACTTTGAAGCTAAGAAATGGTTTACAAGACAACAAATTTCTCGCAATTCTGCTGCTCCAATCGCGTAACCAGGATGGCCTAGGGGAAATATACACATACCGTTGTAATCGGGCGAGTTTCTACTTTCAGACGCCGCAGGAATATTTGGGTTTGCTCAATCCGTTCGCAAGACATGGGAGTTTGAAGCTAAGAAATGATTGAGAAGGCAACAAATTTTTCGCACTTCTGTTGCTCCAAACGCTTAACCAGAATGGCCTAGGGAAAAAATACACATACAGTTGTAATCGGGCGAGTTTCTACTTTCAGATGCAATAGGAATTTTTGGGTTTTGTCAATCCGTTCGCGAGATATGGGAGTTTGAAGCTAAGAAATGGTTGAGAAGGTAACAAATTTTTCGCACTTCTGCTGCTCCAATCGCTTAACCAGAATGGACTAGGGAAAACATACACATACCGTTGTAATCGGGCGAGTTTCTACTTTCAGAAGCAATAGGAATTTTTGGGTTAGGTCAATCCGTTCGCGAGATATGGGACTTTGAAGCTAAGGAATGGTTTACAAGACAACAAATTTCTCGCAATTCCGCTGCTCCAATCGCGTAACCAGGAGGGCCTAGGGGAAATATACACATACCGTTGTAATCGGGCGAGTTTCTACTTTCAGACGCAGCAGGAATTTCTGTGTTTGGTCAATCCGTTCGCGAGATATGGGACTTTGAAGCTAAGAAATGGTTGACAAGACAACAAATTTTTTGCACTTCTGCTGCTCCAATCGCTTAACCAGAATGGCCTAGGGGGAAAATACACATACCGTTGTAATCGGGCGTGTTTCTACTTTCAGATGCCATAGGAATTTTTGGGTTAGGTCAATCTGTTCGCGAGATATGGGAGTTTGAAGCCAAGAAATGGTTTAGAAGGCAACAAATATTTCGCACTTCTGCTGCTCCAACCGCTTAACTAGAATGGCCTACGGAAAAAATACACATACCGTTGTAACCGGACGAGTTACTACTTTCAGACACAACAGGAATTTTTTGGGTTAGGTCAATCCGTTCGCGAGATGCGGGAGTTTGAAGCCATGAAATGGCTGAGAAGGCAACAAATTTTTCGCAATTCTGCTGCTCCAGTCGCTTAACCAGGATGGCCTAGGGAAAAAATACACATACCGTTGTAATCGGACGAGTTTCTACCTTCAGATGCAATAGGAATTTTTGGGTTAGGTCAATCCGTTCGCGAGATATGGGACTTTGAAGCTAAGAAATGGTTTACAAGACAACAAATTTCTCGCAATTCTGCTGCTCCAGTCGCTTAACCAGGATGGCCTAGGGGAAATATACACATACCGTTGTAATCGGGCGAGTTTCTACTTTCAGATGCAATAGGAATTTTTGGGTTTTGTCAATCCGTTCGCGAGATATGGGAGTTTGAAGCTAAGAAATGATTGAGAAGACAACAAATTTTTTGCACTTCTGCTGCTCCAAACGCTTAACCAGAATGGCCTATGGGAAAAATACACATACCTTTGTAATCGAGCGAGTTTCTACTTTCGGACGCAGCAGGAATTTTTGGGATTTGTCAATCCGTTCGCGAGATATGGGACCTTGAAGCTAAGAAATAGTGGAGAAGACAACAAATTTTTCGCAATTCTGCTGCTCCAGTCGCTTAACCAGATAGGCCTAGGGAAAAAATACACATACCTTTGTAATCGAGCGAGTTTCTACTGTCAGACGCAGCAGGAATTTTTTGGTTTTGTCAATCCGTTCGCGAGATATGGAAGTTTGAAGCTAAGAAAGAGTTGAGAAGACAACAAATTTTTCGCACTTCTGCTGCTCCAAACGCTTAACCAGAATGGCCTAGGGGAAAAATACACATACCGTTGTAACCGGACGAGTTTCTACTTTCAGACGCAATAGGAATTTTTGGGTTAGGTCAATCCGGTCGCGAGATATGGGAGTTTGAAGCTAAGAAATGGTTGAGAAGGCAACAAATTTTTCGCAATTCTGCTGCTCCAAACGCATAACCAGAATGGCCCAGGGAAAAAATACACATACCGTTCTAATCGGGCGAGTTTCTACTTTCCGACGCAGCAGGAATTTCTGGGTTTGGTCTATCCGTTCGCGAGATATGGGACTTTGAAGCTAAGAAATAGTTGAGAAGACCACAAATTTTTCGCACTTCTGCTGCTCAAACGCTTAACCAGAATGGCCTATGGGAAAAATACACATACCGTTGTAATCGGGCGAGTTTCTACTTTCAGACGCAATAGGAATTTTTGGGTTAGGTCAATCCGTTCGCGAGATATGGGACTTTGAAGTTAAGAAATGGTTGACAAGACAACCAATTTTTCGCAATTCTGCTGCTCCAGTCGCTTAACCAGGATGGCCTAGGGGAAATATACACATACCGTTGTAATCGGGCGAGTTTCTACTTTCAGACGCAGCAGGAATATTTGGGTTTGCTCAATCCGTTCGCGAGATATGGGAGTTTCAAGCTAATAAATGGTTGAGAAGGCAACAAATTTTTCGCACTTCTGCTGCTCCAATCGCTTAACCAGATAGGCCTAGGGAAAAAATACACATACCGTTGTAATCGGGCGAGTTTCTACTTTCAGACGCAGCAGGAATTTTTGGGTTAGGTCAATCTGTTCGCGAGATATGGGAGTTTGAAGCTAAGAAATGGTTGACAAGGCAACAAATTTTGCGCAATTCTGCTGCTCCAGTCGCTTAACCAGATAGGCCTAGGGAAAAAATACACATACCGTTGTAATCGGGCGAGTTTCTACTTTCGGACGCAGCAGGAATTTTTGGGATTTGTCAATCCGTTCGCGAGATATGGGACCTTGAAGCTAAGAAATAGTTGAGAAGACAACAAATTTTTCGCAATTCTGCTGCTCCAGTCGCTTAACCAGATAGGCCTAGGGAAAAAATACACATACATTTGTAATCGAGCGAGTTTCTACTTTCAGACGCAGCAGGAATTTTTGGGTTAGGTCAATCCGGTCGCGAGATATGGGAGTTTGAAGCTAAGAAATGGTTGAGATGGCAACAAATTTTTCGCAATTCTGCTGCTCCAAACGCATAACCAGAATGGCCCAGGGAAAAAATACACATACCGTTCTAATCGGGCGAGTTTCTGCTTTCCGACGCAGCAGGAATTTCTGGGTTTGGTCTATCCGTTCGCGAGATATGGGACTTTGAAGCTAAGAAATAGTTGAGAAGACCACAAATTTTTCGCACTTCTGCTGCCCAAACGCTTAACCAGAATGGCCTATGGGAAAAATACACATACCGTTGTAATCGGGCGAGTTTCTACTTTCAGACGCAATAGGAATTTTTGGGTTAGGTCAATCCGTTCGCGAGATATGGGACTTTGAAGCTAAGAAATGGTTGACAAGACAACCAATTTTTCGCAATTCTGCTGCTCCAGTCGCTTAACCAGGATGGCCTAGGGGAAATATACACATACCGTTGTAATCGGGCGAGTTTCTACTTTCAGACGCAGCAGGAATATTTGGGTTTGCTCAATCCGTTCGCGAGATATGGGAGTTTCAAGCTAATAAATGGTTGAGAAGGCAACAAATTTTTTGCACTTCTGCTGCTCCAATCGCTTAACCAGATAGGCCTAGGGAAAAAATACACATACCGTTGTAATCGGGCGAGTTTCTACTTTCCGACGCAGCAGGAATTTCTGGGTTTGGTCTATCCGTTCGCGAGATATGGGACTTTGAAGCTAAGAAATAGTTGAGAAGACAACAAATTTTTCGCAACTCTGCTGCTCCAAACGCTTAACCAGAATGGCCTATGGGAAAAATACACATACCGTTGTAATCGGGCGAGTTTCTGCTTTCAGACGCAATAGGAATTTTTGGGTTAGGTCAATCCGTTCGCGACATTTGGGAGTTTGAAGCTAAGAAATGATTAAGAAGGCAACAAATTTTTCGCAATTCTGTTTCTCCAAACGCTTAACCAGAATGGCCTAGGGAGAAAATACACATACCGTTGTAATCGAGCGAGTTTCTACTTTCAGACGCAGCAGGAATTTCTGTGTTTGGTCAATCCGTTCGCGAGATATGGGACTTTGAAGCAAAGAAATGGTTGAGAAGGCAACAAATATTTCGCACTTCTGCTGCTCCAACAGCTTACCTAGAATGGCCTACGGAAAAAATACACATACCGTTGTAACCGGACGAGTTACTACTTTCAGACGCAATAGGAATTTTTGGGTTAGGTCAATCCGTTCGCGAGACGCGGGAGTTTGAAGCCATGAAATGGTTGAGAAGGCAACAAATTTTTCGCAATTCTGCTGCTCCAATCGCTTAACCAGAATGGCCTAGGGAAAAACTACACATACCGTTGTAATCGGACGAGTTTCTACCTTCAGATGCAATAGGAATTTTTGGGTTAGGTCAATCCGTTCGCGACATATGGGAGATTGAAGCTAAGAAATGATTGAGAAGGCAACAAATTTTTCTCACTTCTGTTGCTCCAAACGCTTAACCAGAATGGCCTAGGGAAAAAATACACATACCGTTGTAATCAGGCGAGTTCCTACTTTCAGAAGCAGCAGGAATTTCTGGGCTTGGTCTATCCGTTCGCGAGATATGGGACTTTGAAGCTAAGAAATAGTTGAGAAGACCCCAAATTTTTCGCAATTCTGCTGCTCCAAACGCCTAACCAGATTGGCCTAGGGAAAAAATACACTAACCGATGTTACCGGACGAGTTTCTACTTTCAGAAGCAATAGCAATTTTTGGGTTAGGTCAATCCGTTCGCGAGATACGGGAGTTCGAAGCTAAGAAATAGTTGATAAGACAACAACTTTTTCGCACGTCTGCTGCTCCACACGCTTAACCAGAATGGCCTACGGGAAAAATACACATACCGTTGTAATCGGGCGAGTTTCTACTTTCAGACGCAGGAGGAATTTCTGGGCTTGGTCTATCCGTTCGCGAGATATGGGACTTTGAAGCTAAGAAATAGTTGAGAAGACCACAAATTTTTCGCAATTCTGCTGCTCCAAACGCTTAACCAGATTGGCCTATGGGAAAAATTTACATACCGTTGTAATCGGGCGAAATTTCTACTTTCTCATGCAATAGGAATTTTTGGGTTAGGTCAATCCGTTCGCGATATATGGGACTTTGAAGCTAAGAAACGGTTGACAAGACGACCAATTTTTCGCAACTCTGCTGCTCCAGACGCTTAACCAGATTGGCCTAGGGAAAAAATACAATTACCGTTGTAATCGGGCGAGTATCTACTTTCGGACGCAGCAGGAATTTTTGGGCTTTGTCAATCCGTTCGCGAGATATGGGACCTTGAAGCTAAGAAATAGTTGAGAAGACAACAAATTTTTCGCAATTCTGCTGCTCCAAACGCTTAACCAGAATGGCCTATGGGAAAAATACACATACTGTTGTAATCGGGCGAGTTTCTACTTTCAGATGCAATAGAAATTTCTGGGTTTGGTCTATCTGTTCGCGTGATATGGGAGTTTGAAGCCAAGAAATGGTTGAGACGGCAACAAATATTTCGCAATTCTGCTGCTCCAACCGCTTAACCAGAATGGCCTGGGGAAAAAATACACATACCGTTGTTACCGGACGAGTTTCTACCTTCAGACGCAATAGCAATTTTTGGGTTAGGTCAATCCGTTCGCGAGATACGGGAGTTTGAAGCTAAGAAATAGTTGAGAAGACAACAACTTTTTCACACGTCTGCTGCACCACACGCTTAACCAGAGTAGCCTACGGGAAAAATACACATACCGTTGTAATCGGGCGAGTTTCTACTTTCAGACGCAGCAGGAATTTTTGGGTTTTGTCAATCCGTTCGCGAGATATGGGAGTTTGAAGCTAAGAAAGAGTTGAGAAGGCAACAAATTTTTCGCACTTCTGCTGCTCCAAACGCTTAACCAGAATGGCCTAGGGGAAAAATACACATACCGTTGTAACCGGACGAGTTTCTACTTTCAGACGCAATAGGAATTTTTGGGTTAGGTCAATCCGGTCGCGAGATATGGGAGTTTGAAGCTAAGACATGGTTGAGAAGGCAACAAATTTTTCGCAATTCTGCTGCTCCAAACGCTTAACCAGAATGGCCCAGGGAAAAAATACACATACCGTTCTAATCGGGCGAGTTTCTACTTTCAGATGCAATAGGAATTTTAGGGTTAGGTGAATCTGTTCGCGAGATATGGGAGTTTGAAGCTAAGAAATGGTTGACAAGGCAACAAATTTTTCGCAATTCTGCTGCTCCAAACGCTTAACCAGAACGGCCTAGGGAAAAAATACACATACCGTTGTAAACGGACGAGATTCTACTTTCAGACGCAATCGGAATTTTTGGGTTAGGTCAATCCGGTCGCGAGATATGGGAGCTTGAATCTAAGAAATGGTTGAGAAGGCAACAAATTTTTCCCACTTCTGCTGCTCCAATCGCTTAACCAGATTGGCCTAGGGAAAAAAACACATACCGTTGTAATCGGGCGAGTTTCTACTTTGAGAAGCAGCAGGAATTTTTGGGTTAGGTCAATCTATTCGCGGGATATGGGAGTTTGAAGCCAAGAAATGGTTGAGAAGCCAACAAATATTTCGCACTTCTGCTGCTCCAACCGCTTAACCAGAATGGCCTAGGGAAAAAATACACATACCGTTGTAATCGGGCGAGATTCTACTTTCAGACGCAGCAGGAATTTCTGGGTTTGGTCTATCCGTTCGCGAGATATGGGACTTTGAAGCTAAGAAATGGTTGACAAGACAACAAATTTTTTGTTCTTCTGCTGCTCCAGTCGCTTAACCAGAATGGCCTAGGGGGAAAATACACATACCGTTGCAATCGGGCGAGTTTCTACTTTCAGATGCAATAGGAATTTTTGGGTTAGGTCAATCCGTTCGCGACATATGGGAGTTTGAAGCTAAGAAATGGTTGCGAAGACAACAAATTTTTCGCAATTCTGCTGCTCCAAACGCTTAACCAGAATGGCCTAGGGAAAAAATACACATACCGTTGTAATCGGGCGAGTTTCTACTTTCAGACGCAGCAGGAATTTCTGGGATTTGTCAATCCGTTCGCGAGATATGGGAGTTTGAAGCTAAGAAATAGTTGAGAAGACAACAAATTTTTCTCACTTCTGTTGCTCCAAACGCTTAACCAGAATGGCCTAGGGAAAAAATACACATACCGTTGTAATCAGGCGAGTTTCTACTTTCAGAAGCAGCAGGAATTTCTGGGCTTGGTCTATCCGTTCGCGAGATATGGGACTTTGAAGCTAAGAAATAGTTGAGAAGACCCCAAATTTTTCGCAATTCTGCTGCTCCAAACGCCTAACCAGATTGGCCTAGGGAAAAAATACACATACCGTTGTTACCGGACGAGTTTCTACTTTCAGAAGCAATAGCAATTTTTGGGTTAGGTCAATCCGTTCGAGAGATACGGGAGATTGAAGCTAAGAAATAGTTGAGAAGACAACAACTTTTTCGCACGTCTGCTGCTCCACACGCTTAACCAGAATGGCCTACGGGAAAAATACACATACCGTTGTAATCGGGCGAGTTTCTACTTTCAGACGCAGGAGGAATTTCTGGGCTTGGTCTATCCGTTCGCGAGATATGGGACTTTGAAGATAAGAAATAGTTGAGAAGACCACAAATTTTTCACACTTCTGTTGCTCCAAACGCTTAACCAGAATGGCCTAGGGAAAAAATACACATACCGTTGTAATCAGGCGAGTTTCTACTTTCAGACGCAGCAGGAATTTCTGGGCTTGGTCTATCCGTTCGCGAGATATGGGACTTTGAAGCTAGGAAATAGTTGAGAAGACCACCAATTTTTCGCACTTCTGCTGCTCCAAACGCTTAACCAGAATGGCCTATGGGAAAAATTTACATACCGTTGTAATCGGGCGAGTTTCTACTTTCTCACGCAATAGGAATTTTTGGGTTAGGTCAATCCGTTCGCGATATATGGGACTTTGAAGCTAAGAAACGGTTGACAAGACAACCAATTTTTCGCAATTCTGCTGCTCCAGACGCTTAACCAGATTGGCCTAGGGAAAAAATACACTTACCGTTGTAATCGGGCGAGTTTCTACTTTCGGACGCAGCAGGAATTTTTGGGCTTTGTCAATCCGTTCGCGAGATATGGGACCTTGAAGCTAAGAAATAATTGAGAAGACAACAAATTTTTCGCAATTCTGCTGCTCCAAACGCTTAACCAGAATGTCCTAGGGAAGAAATACACATAGCGTTGTAATCTGGCGAGTTTCTACTTTCAGACGCAGCAGGAATTTCTGGGTTTGGTCTATCTGTTCGCGTGATATGGGAGTTTGAAGCCAAGAAATGGTTGAGACGGCAACAAATATTTCGCAATTCTGCTGCTCCAACCGCTTAACCAGAATGGCCTAGGGGAAAAATACACATACCGTTGTTACCGGACGAGTTTCTACCTTCAGACGCAATAGCAATTTTTGGGTTAGGTCAATCCTTTCGCGAGATACGGGAGTTTGAAGCTAAGAAATAGTTGAGAAGACAACAACTTTTTCGCACGTCTGCTGCTCCACACGCTTAACCAGAATGGCCTACGGGAAAGATACACATACCGTTGTAATCGGGCGAGTTTCTACTTTCAGACGCAGCAGGAATTTTCGGGTTTCGTCAATCCGTTCGCGAGATATGGGAGTTTCAAGCTAAGAAATAGTTGAGAAGACAACAAATTTTTCGCACTTCTGCTGCTCCAAACGCTTAACCAGAATGGCCCAGGGAAAAAATACACATACGGTTCTAATCGGGCGAGTTTCTACTTTCAGATGCAATAGGAATTTTAGGGTTAGGTCAATCTGTTCGCGAGATATGGGAGTTTGAAGCTAAGAAATGGTTGACAAGGCAACAAATTTTTCGCAATTCTGCTGCTCCAGTCGCTTAACCAGATAGGCCTAGGGAAAAAATACACATACCTTTGTAATCGAGCGAGTTTCTACTTTCAGACGCAGTAGGAATTTTTGGGTTTTGTCAATCCGTTCGCGAGATATGGGAGTTTGAAGCTAAGAAAGAGTTGAGAAGACAACAAATTTTTCGCACTTCTGCTGCTCCAAACGCTTAACCAGAATGGCCTAGGGGAAAAATACACATACCGTTGTAACCGGACGAGTTTCTACTTTCAGACGCAATAGGAATTTTTGGGTTAGGTCAATCCGGTCGCGAGATATGGGAGTTTGAAGCTAATAAATGGTTGAGAAGGCAACAAATTTTTCGCAATTCTGCTGCTCCAAACGCTTAACCAGAATGGCCTAGGGAAAAAATACACATACCCTTGTAATCGGGCGAGTTTCTACTTTCAGACGCAGCAGGAATTTCTGGGTTAGGTCAATCCGTTCGCGACATATGGGAGTTTGAAGCTAAGAAATGGTTGAGAAGACAACAAATTTTTCCCAATTCTGCTGCTCCAAATGCTTAACCAGAATGGCCTAGGGAAAAAATACACATACCGTTGTTACCGGACGAGTTTCTACTTTCAGACGCAATAGCAATTTTTGGGTTGGGTCAATCCGTTCGCGAGGTACGGGAGTTTGAAGCTAAAAAATAGTTGAGAAGACAACAACTTTTTCGCACGTCTGCTGCTCCACACGCTTAACCAGAATGGCCTATGTTGAAAATACACATACCGTTGTAATCGGGCGAGATTCTACTTTCAGACGCAGCAGGAATTTTTGGGTTAGGTCAATCTGTTCGCGAGATATGGGAGTTTGAAGCTAGGAAATGGTTGACAAGGCAACAAATTTTTCGCAATTCTGCTGCTCCAGTCGCTTAACCAGATAGGCCTAAGGAAAAAATACACATACCGTTGTAATCGGGCGAGTTTCTACTTTCGGACGCAGCAGGAATTTTTGGGCTTTGTCAATCCGTTCGCGAGATATGGGACCTTGAAGCTAAGAAATAGTTGAGAAGACAACAAATTTTTCGCAATTCTGCTGCTCCAAACGCTTAACCAGAATGGCCTATGGGAAAAATACACATACTGTTGTAATCGGGCGAGTTTCTACTTTCAGATGCAATAGAAATTTCTGGGTTTGGTCTATCTGTTCGCGTGATATGGGAGTTTGAAGCCAAGAAATGGTTGAGACGGCAACAAATATTTCGCAATTCTGCTGCTCCAACCGCTTAACCAGAATGGCCTGGGGAAAAAATACACATACCGTTGTTACCGGACGAGTTTCTACCTTCAGACGCAATAGCAATTTTTGGGTTAGGTCAATCCGTTCGCGAGATACGGGAGTTTGAAGCTAAGAAATAGTTGAGAAGACAACAACTTTTTCACACGTCTGCTGCTCCACACGCTTAACCAGAATAGCCTACGGGAAAAATACACATACCGTTGTAATCGGGCGAGTTTCTACTTTCAGACGCAGCAGGAATTTTTGGGTTTTGTCAATCCGTTCGCGAGATATGGGAGTTTGAAGCTAAGAAAGAGTTGAGAAGACAACAAATTTTTCGCACTTCTGCTGCTCCAAACGCTTAACCAGAATGGCCTAGGGGAAAAATACACATACCGTTGTAACCGGACGAGTTTCTACTTTCAGACGCAATAGGAATTTTTGGGTTAGGTCAATCCGGTCGCGAGATATGGGAGTTTGAAGCTAAGACATGGTTGAGAAGGCAACAAATTTTTCGCAATTCTGCTGCTCCAAACGCTTAACCAGAATGGCCCAGGGAAAAAATACACATACCGTTCTAATCGGGCGAGTTTCTACTTTCAGATGCAATAGGAATTTTAGGGTTAGGTCAATCTGTTCGCGAGATATGGGAGTTTGAAGCTAAGAAATGGTTGACAAGGCAACAAATTTTTCGCAATTCTGCTGCTCCAAACGCTTAACCAGAACGGCCTAGGGAAAAAATACACATACCGTTGTAAACGGACGAGATTCTACTTTCAGACGCAATCGGAATTTTTGGGTTAGGTCAATCCGGTCGCGAGATATGGGAGCTTGAATCTAAGAAATGGTTGAGAAGGCAACAAATTTTTCCCACTTCTGCTGCTCCAATCGCTTAACCAGATTGGCCTAGGGAAAAAAACACATACCGTTGTAATCGGGCGAGTTTCTACTTTGAGAAGCAGCAGGAATTTTTGGGTTAGGTCAATCTGTTCGCGGGATATGGGAGTTTGAAGCCAAGAAATGGTTGAGAAGCCAACAAATATTTCGCACTTCTGCTGCTCCAACCGCTTAACCAGAATGGCCTAGGGAAAAAATACACATACCGTTGTAATCGGGCGAGATTCTACTTTCAGACGCAGCAGGAATTTCTGGGTTTGGTCTATCCGTTCGCGAGATATGGGACTTTGAAGCTAAGAAATGGTGGACAAGACAACAAATTTTTTGTTCTTCTGCTGCTCCAGTCGCTTAACCAGAATGGCCTAGGGGGAAAATACACATACCGTTGCAATCGGGCGAGTTTCTACTTTCAGATGCAATAGGAATTTTTGGGTTAGGTCAATCCGTTCGCGACATATGGGAGTTTGAAGCTAAGAAATGGTTGCGAAGACAACAAATTTTTCGCAATTCTGCTGCTCCAAACGCTTAACCAGAATGGCCTAGGGAAAAAATACACATACCGTTGTAATCGGGCGAGTTTCTACTTTCAGACGCAGCAGGAATTTCTGGGATTTGTCAATCCGTTCGCGAGATATGGGAGTTTGAAGCTAAGAAATAGTTGAGAAGACAACAAATTTTTCTCACTTCTGTTGCTCCAAACGCTTAACCAGAATGGCCTAGGGAAAAAATACACATACCGTTGTAATCAGGCGAGTTTCTACTTTCAGAAGCAGCAGGAATTTCTGGGCTTGGTCTATCCGTTCGCGAGATATGGGACTTTGAAGCTAAGAAATAGTTGAGAAGACACCAAATTTTTCGCAATTCTGCTGCTCCAAACGCCTAACCAGATTGGCCTAGGGAAAAAATACACATACCGTTGTTACCGGACGAGTTTCTACTTTCAGAAGCAATAGCAATTTTTGGGTTAGGTCAATCCGTTCGAGAGATACGGGAGATTGAAGCTAAGAAATAGTTGAGAAGACAACAACTTTTTCGCACGTCTGCTGCTCCACACGCTTAACCAGAATGGCCTACGGGAAAAATACACATACCGTTGTAATCGGGCGAATTTCTACTTTCAGACGCAGGAGGAATTTCTGGGCTTGGTCTATCCGTTCGCGAGATATGGGACTTTGAAGATAAGAAATAGTTGAGAAGACCACAAATTTTTCACACTTCTGTTGCTCCAAACGCTTAACCAGAATGGCCTAGGGAAAAAATACACATAGCGTTGTAATCGAGCGAGTTTCTACTTTCAGACGCAGCAGGAATTTCTGTATTTGGTCAATCCGTTCGCGAGATATGGGACTTTGAAGCTAAGAAATGGTTGACAAGACAACAAATTTTTTGCACTTCTGCTGCTCCAGTCGCTTAACCAGAATGGCCTAGGGGGAAAATACACATACTGTTGTAATCGGGCGAGTTTCTACTTTCAGATGCAATAGAAATTTTTGGGTTAGGTCAATCCGTTCGCGACATATGGGAGTTTGAAGCCAAGAAATAATTGAGAAGGCAACAAATTTTTCGCACTTCTGTTGCTCCAAACGCTTAACCAGAATGGCCTAGGGAAAAAATACACATACCGTTGTAATCAGGCGAGTTTCTACTTTCAGACGCAGGAGGAATTTCTGGGCTTGGTCTATCCGTTCGCGAGATATGGGACTTTGAAGATAAGAAATAGTTGAGAAGACCACAAATTTTTCACACTTCTGTTGCTCCAAACGCTTAACCAGAATGGCCTAGGGAAAAAATACACATACCGTTGTAATCAGGCGAGTTTCTACTTTCAGACGCAGCAGGAATTTCTGGGCTTGGTCTATCCGTTCGCGAGATATGGGACTTTGAAGCTAAGAAACGGTTGACAAGACAACCAATTTTTCGCAATTCTGCTGCTCCAGACGCTTAACCAGATTGGCCTAGGGAAAAAATACACTTACCGTTGTAATCGGGCGAGTTTCTACTTTCGGACGCAGCAGGAATTTTTGGGCTTTGTCAATCCGTTCGCGAGATATGGGACCTTGAAGCTAAGAAATAGTTGAGAAGACAACAAATTTTTCGCAATTCTGCTGCTCCAAACGCTTAACCAGAATGTCCTAGGGAAGAAATACACATAGCGTTGTAATCTGGCGAGTTTCTACTTTGAGACGCAGCAGGAATTTCTGGGTTTGGTCTATCTGTTCGCGTGATATGGGAGTTTGAAGCCAAGAAATGGTTGAGACGGCAACAAATATTTCGCAATTCTGCTGCTCCAACCGCTTAACCAGAATGGCCTAGGGAAAAAATACACATACCGTTGTTACCGGACGAGTTTCTACCTTCAGACGCAATAGCAATTTTTGGGTTAGGTCAATCCGTTCGCGAGATACGGGAGTTTGAAGCTAAGAAATAGTTGAGAAGACAACAACTTTTTCGCACGTCTGCTGCTCCACACGCTTAACCAGAATGGCCTACGGGAAAGATACACATACCGTTGTAATTGGGCGAGTTTCTACTTTCAGACGCAGCAGGAATTTTCGGGTTTTGTCAATCCGTTCGCGAGATATGGGAGTTTCAAGCTAAGAAATAGTTGAGAAGACAACAAATTTTTCGCACTTCTGCTGCTCCAAACGCTTAACCAGAATGGCCCAGGGAAAAAATACACATACGGTTCTAATCGGGCGAGTTTCTACTTTCAGATGCAATAGGAATTTTAGGGTTAGGTCAATCTGTTCGCGAGATATGGGAGTTTGAAGCAAAGAAATGGTTGACAAGGCAACAAATTTTTCGCAATTCTGCTGCTCCAGTCGCTTAACCAGATAGGCCTAGGGAAAAAATACACATACCTTTGTAATCGAGCGAGTTTCTACTTTCAGACGCAGCAGGAATTTTTGGGTTTTGTCAATCCGTTCGCGAGATATGGGAGTTTGAAGCTAAGAAAGAGTTGAGAAGACAACAAATTTTTCGCACTTCTGCTGCTCCAAACGCTTAACCAGAATGGCCTAGGGGAAAAATACACATACCGTTGTAACCGGACGAGTTTCTACTTTCAGACGCAATAGGAATTTTTGGGTTAGGTCAATCCGGTCGCGAGATATGGGAGTTTGAAGCTAATAAATGGTTGAGAAGGCAACAAATTTTTCGCAATTCTGCTGCTCCAAACGCTTAACCAGAATGGCCTAGGGAAAAAATACACATACCGTTGTAATCGGGCGAGTTTCTACTTTCAGACGCAGCAGGAATTTCTGGGTTTGGTCTATCCGTTCGCGAGATATGGACTTTGAAGTTAAGAAATAGTTGAGAAGACTACAAATTCTTCGCACTTCTGCTGCTCCAAACGCTTAACCAGAATGGCCTATGTTGAAAATACACATACCGTTGTAATCGGGCGAGATTCTACTTTCAGATGCAATAGGAATTTTTGGGTTAGGTCAATCCGTTCGCGACATATGGGAGTTTGAAGCTAAGAAATGGTTGAGAAGACAACAAATTTTTCGCAATTCTGCTGCTCCAAATGCTTAACCAGAATGGCCTAGGGAAAAAATACACATACCGTTGTTACCGGACGAGTTTCTACTTTCAGACGCAATAGCAATTTTTGGGTTGGGTCAATCCGTTCGCGAGGTACGGGAGTTTGAAGCTAAAAAATAGTTGAGAAGACAACAACTTTTTCGCACGTCTGCTGCTCCACACGCTTAACCAGAATGGCCTATGTTGAAAATACACATACCGTTGTAATCGGGCGAGATTCTACTTTCAGACGCAGCAGGAATTTTTGGGTTAGGTCAATCTGTTCGCGAGATATGGGAGTTTGAAGCTAGGAAATGGTTGACAAGGCAACAAATTTTTCGCAATTCTGCTGCTCCAGTCGCTTAACCAGATAGGCCTAAGGAAAAAATACACATACCGTTGTAATCGGGCGAGCTTCTACTTTCGGACGCAGCAGGAATTTTTGGGATTTGTCAATCCGTTCGCGAGATATGGGACCTTGAAGCTAAGAAATAGTTGAGAAGACAACAAATTTTTCGCACTTCTGCTGCTCCAAACGCTTAACCAGAATGGCCTAGGGAAAAAATACACATACCGTTGTAATCGGGCGAGTTTCTACTTTCAGAAGCAATAGCAATTTTTGGGTTAGGTCAATCCGTTCGCGAGATACGGGAGTTTGAAGCTAAGAAATTGTTGAGAAGGCATCAAATTTTTCGCACATCTTCTGCTCCAATCGTTTAACCAGAATGGCCTAGGGAAAAAATACACATACCGTTGTAATCGGGCGAGTTTCTACTTTCAGACGCAGCAGGAATTTCTGGGATTTGTCAATCCGTTCGCGAGATATGGGAGTTTGAAGCTAAGAAATGGTTGAGAAGGGAACAAATTTTTCGCACTTCTGCTGCTCCAATCGCTTAACCAGATTGGCCTAGGGAACAAATACACATACCGTTGTAACCGGACGAGTTTCTACTTTCAGACGCAATAGGAATTTTTGGGTTAGGTCAATCCGTTCGCGAGATACGGGAGTTTGAAGCTAAGAAATGGTTGAGAAGGCAACAAATTTTTCGCAATTCTGCTGCTCCAAACGCTTAACCAGAATGGCCCAGGGAAAAAATACACATACCGTTCTAATCGGGCGAGTTTCTACTTTCAGATGCAATAGGAATTTTAGGGTTAGGTCAATCTGTTCGCGAGATATGGGAGTTTGAAGCTAAGAAATGGTTGACAAGGCAACAAATTTTTCGCAATTCTGCTGCTCCAGTCGCTTAACCAGATAGGCCTAGGGAAAAAATACACACACCTTTGTAATCGAGCGAGTTTCTACTTTCAGACACAGCAGGAATTTTTGGGTTTTGTCAATCCGTTCGCGAGATATGGGAGTTTGAAGCTAAGAAAGAGTTGAGAAGACAACAAATTTTTCGCACTTCTGCTGCTCCAAACGCTTAACCAGAATGGCCTAGGGGAAAAATACACAAACCGTTGTAACCGGACGAGTTTCTACTTTCAGACGCAATAGGAATTTTTGGGTTAGGTCAATCCGGTCGCGAGATATGGGAGTTTGAAGCTAAGAAATGGTTGAGAAGGCAACAAATTTTTCGCAATTCTGCTGCTCCAAACGCTTAACCAGAATGGCCCAGGGAAAAAATACACATACCGTTCTAATCGGGCGAGTTTCTACTTTCAGATGCAATAGGAATTTTAGGGTTAGGTCAATCTGTTCGCGAGATATGGGAGTTTGAAGCTAAGAAATGGTTGACAAGGCAACAAATTTTTCGCAATTCTGCAGCTCCAAACGCTTAACCAGAACGGCCTAGGGAAAAAATACACATACCGTTGTAAACGGACGAGATTCTACTTTCAGACGCAATCGGAATTTTTGGGTTAGGTCAATCCGGTCGCGAGATATGGGAGCTTGACTCTAAGAAATGGTTGAGAAGGCAACAAATTTTTCCCACTTCTGCTGCTCCAATCGCTTAACCAGATTGGCCTAGGGAAAAAAACACATACCGTTATAATCGGGCGAGTTTCTACTTTCAGAAGCAATAGCAATTTTTGGGTTAGGTCAATCCGTTCGCGAGATACGGGAGTTTGAAGCTAAGAAATTGTTGAGAAGGCATCAAATTTTTCGCACATCTTCTGCTCCAATCGTTTAACCAGAATGGCCTAGGGAAAAAATACACATACCGTTGTAATCGGGCGAGTTTCTACTTTCAGACGCAGCAGGAATTTCTGGGATTTGTCAATCCGTTCGCGAGATATGGGAGTTTGAAGCTAAGAAATAGTTGAGAAGACAACAAATTTTTCGCAATTCTGCTGCTCCAAACGCTTAACCAGAATGGCCTAGGGAAAAAACACACATACCGTTGTAATGGGGCGAGTTTCTACTTTGGGACGCAGCAGGAATTTTGGGTTAGGTCAATCTGTTCGCGAGATATGGGAGTTTGAAGCCAAGAAATGGTTGAGAAGGCAACAAATATTTCGCAATTCTGCTGCTCCAACCGCTTAACCAGAATGGCCTAGGGAAAAAATACACATACCCTTGTAACCGGACGAGTGTCTACTTTCAGACGCAATAGGAATTTTTGGGTTAGGTCAATCCGGTCGCGAGATATGGGAGTTTGAAGCTAAGAAATGGTTGAGAAGGGAACAAATTTTTCGCACTTCTGCTGCTCCAATCGCTTAACCAGATTGGCCTAGGGAAAAAATACACATACCGTTGTAACCGGACGAGTTTCTACTTTCAGACGCAATAGGAATTTTTGGGTTAGGTCAATCCGTTCGCGAGATACGGGAGTTTGAAGCTAAGAAATGGTTGAGAAGGTAACAAATTTTTCGCACTTCTGCTGCTTCAATCGTTTAACCAGAATGGCCTAGGGAAAAAATACACATACCGTTGTAATCGGGCGAGTTTCTACTTTCAGACGCAGCAGGAATTTCTGGGATTTGTCAATCCGTTCGCGAGATATGGGAGTTTGAAGCTAAGAAATAGTTGAGAAGACAACAAATTTTTCGCAATTCTGCTGCTCCAAACGCTTAACCAGAATGGCCTAGGGAAAAAACACACATACCGTTGTAATGGGGCGAGTTTCTACTTTGAGACGCAGCAGGAATTTTTGGGTTAGGTCAATCTGTTCGCGAGATATGGGAGTTTGAAGCCAAGAAATGGTTGAGAAGGCAACAAATATTTCGCAATGGTGCTGCTCCAACCGCTTAACCAGAGTGGCCTAGGGAAAAAATACACATACCGTTGTAACCGGACGAGTTTCTACTTTCAGACGCAATAGGAATTTTTGGGTTAGGTCAATCCGTTCGCGAGATACGGGAGTTTGAAGCTAAGAAATGATGGAGAAGGCAACAAATTTTTCGCACTTCTGTTGCTACAAACGCTTAACCAGAATGGCCTATTGGAAAGATACACATACCGTTGTTACCGGGCGAGTTTCTACTTTCCGACGCAATAGGAATTTTTGAGTTAGGTCATTCCGTTCGCGAGATATGGGACTTTGAAGCTAAGAAATGGTTGACAAGACAACCAATTTTTCGCAATTCTGCTGCTCCAGTCGCTTAACCAGATTGGCCTGGGGAAAAAATACACATACCTTTGTAATCGAGCGAGTTTCTACTTTCAGACGCAGCAGGAATTTTTGGGATTTGTCAATCCGTTCGCGAGATATGGGAGTTTGAAGCTAAGAAAGAGTTGAGAAGACAACAAATTTTTCGCACTTCTGCTGCTCCAAACGCTTAACCAGAATGGCCTAGGGAAAAAATACACATACCGTTGTAATGGGGCGAGTTTCTACTTTGAGACGCAGCAGGAATTTTTGGGTTAGGTCAATCTGTTCGCGAGATATGGGAGTTTGAAGGCAAGAAATGGTTCAGAAGGCAACAAATATTTCGCAATTCTGCTGCTCCAACCGCTTAACCAGAATGGCCTAGGGAAAAAATACACATACCGTTGTAACCGGACGAGTTTCTACTTTCAGACGCAATAGGAATTTTTGGGTTAGGTCAATCCGGTCGCGAGATATGGGAGTTTGAAGCTAAGAAATGGTTGAGAAGGGAACAAATTTTTCGCACTTCTGCTGCTCCAATCGCTTAACCAGATTGGCCTAGGGAACAAATACACATACCGTTGTAACCGGACGAGTTTCTACTTTCAGACGCAATAGGAATTTTTGGGTTAGGTCAATCCGTTCGCGAGATACGGGAGTTTGAAGCTAAGAAATGGTTGAGAAGGCAACAAATTTTTCGCAATTCTGCTGCTCCAAACGCTTAACCAGAATGGCCCAGGGAAAAAATACACATACCGTTCTAATCGGGCGAGTTTCTACTTTCAGATGCAATAGGAATTTTAGTGTTAGGTCAATCTGTTCGCGAGATATGGGAGTTTGAAGCTAAGAAATGGTTGACAAGGCAACAAATTTTTCGCAATTCTGCTGCTCCAGTCGCTTAACCAGATAGGCCTAGGGAAAAAATACACACACCTTTGTAATCGAGCGAGTTTCTACTTTCAGACACAGCAGGAATTTTTGGGTTTTGTCAATCCGTTCGCGAGATACGGGAGTTTGAAGCTAAGAAAGAGTTGAGAAGACAACAAATTTTTCGCACTTCTGCTGCTCCAAACGCTTAACCAGAATGGCCTAGGGGAAAAATACACAAACCGTTGTAACCGGACGAGTTTCTACTTTCAGACGCAATAGGAATTTTTGGGTTAGGTCAATCCGGTCGCGAGATATGGGAGTTTGAAGCTAAGAAATGGTTGAGAAGGTAACAAATTTTTCGCAATTCTGCTGCTCCAAACGCTTAACCAGAATGGCCCAGGGAAAAAATACACATACCGTTCTAATCGGGCGAGTTTCTACTTTCAGATGCAATAGGAATTTTAGGGTTAGGTCAATCTGTTCGCGAGATATGGGAGTTTGAAGCTAAGAAATGGTTGACAAGGCAACAAATTTTTGGCAAGTCTGCAGCTCCAAACGCTTAACCAGAACGGCCTAGGGAAAAAATACACATACCGTTGTAAACGGACGAGATTCTACTTTCAGACGCAATCGGAATTTTTGGGTTAGGTCAATCCGGTCGCGAGATATGGGAGCTTGACTCTAAGAAATGGTTGAGAAGGCAACAAATTTTTCCCACTTCTGCTGCTCCAATCGCTTAACCAGATTGGCCTAGGGAAAAAAACACATACCGTTATAATCGGGCGAGTTTCTACTTTCAGAAGCAATAGCAATTTTTGGGTTAGGTCAATCCGTTCGCGAGATACGGGAGTTTGAAGCTAAGAAATTGTTGAGAAGGCATCAAATTTTTCGCACATCTTCTGCTCCAATCGTTTAACCAGAATGGCCTAGGGAAAAAATACACATACCGTTGTAATCGGGCGAGTTTCTACTTTCAGACGCAGCAGGAATTTCTGGGATTTGTCAATCCGTTCGCGAGATATGGGAGTTTGAAGCTAAGAAATAGTTGAGAAGACAACAAATTTTTCGCAATTCTGCTGCTCCAAACGCTTAACCAGAATGGCCTAGGGAAAAAACACACATACCGTTGTAATGGGGCGAGTTTCTACTTTGGGACGCAGCAGGAATTTTGGGTTAGGTCAATCTGTTCGCGAGATATGGGAGTTTGAAGCCAAGAAATGGTTGAGAAGGCAACAAATATTTCGCAATTCTGCTGCTCCAACCGCTTAACCAGAATGGCCTAGGGAAAAAATACACATACCCTTGTAACCGGACGAGTTTCTACTTTCAGACGCAATAGGAATTTTTGGGTTAGGTCAATCCGGTCGCGAGATATGGGAGTTTGAAGCTAAGAAATGGTTGAGAAGGGAACAAATTTTTCGCACTTCTGCTGCTCCAATCGCTTAACCAGATTGGCCTAGGGAAAAAATACACATACCGTTGTAACCGGACGAGTTTCTACTTTCAGACGCAATAGGAATTTTTGGGTTAGGTCAATCCGTTCGCGAGATACGGGAGTTTGAAGCTAAGAAATTGTTGAGAAGGCATCAAATTTTTCGCACATCTTCTGCTCCAATCGTTTAACCAGAATGGCCTAGGGAAAAAATACACATACCGTTGTAATCGGGCGAGTTTCTACTTTCAGACGCAGCAGGAATTTCCGGGATTTGTCGATCCGTTCGCGAGATATCGGAGTTTGAAGCTAAGAAATGATTGAGAAGGCAACAAATTTTTCGCACTTCTGTTGCTCCAAACGCTTATCCAGATTGGCCTAGGGAAAAAATACACATACCGTTGTAATCGAGCGAGTTTCTACTTTCAGACGCAGCAGGAATTTCTGTGTTTGGTCAATCCGTTCGCGAGATATCGGACTTTGAAGCTAAGAAATGGTTGACAAGACAACAAATGTTTTGCACTTCTGCTGCTCCAGTCGCTTAACCAGAATGGCCTAGGGGGAAAATACCCATACCGTTGTAATCGGGCGAGTTTCTACTTTCAGGCGCAATAGGAATTTTTGGGTTAGGTCAATCCGTTCACGACATGTGGGAGTTTGAAGCTAAGAAATGGTGGAGAAGACAACAAATTTTTCGCAATTCTGCTGCTCCAAACGCTTAACCAGAATGGCCTAGGGAAAAAATACACATACCGTTGTAATCGGGCGAGTTTCTACTTTCAGACGCAATAGGAATTTTTGGGTTTGGTCAATCCGTTCGCGAGATATGGGACTTTGAAGCTAAGAAATAGTTGAGAAGACAACAAATTTTTCGCACTTCTGCAGCTCCAAACGCTTAACCAGAATGGCCTATGGGAAAGATACACATACTGTTGTAATCGGGCGAGTTTCTACTTTCAGATGCAATAGAAATTTTTGGGTTAGGTCAATCCGTTCGCGACATGTGGGAGTTTGAAGCTAAGAAATGGTTGAGAAGACAACAAATTTTTCGCAATTCTGCTGCTCCAAACGCTTAACCAGAATGGCCTAGGGAAAAAATACACATACCGTTGTAATCGGGCGAGTTTCTACTTTCAGACGCGGCAGGAATTTCTCGGTTTGGTCTATCCGTTCGCGAGATATGGACTTTGAAGTTAAGAAATAGTTGAGAAGACTACAAATTCTTCGCACTTCTGCTGCTCCAAACGCTTAACCAGAATGGCCTATGTTGGAAATACACATACCGTTGTAATCGGGCGAAATTCTACTTTCAGATGCAATAGGAATTTTTGGGTTAGGTCAATCCGTTCGCGACATATGGGAGTTTGAAGCTAAGAAATGGTTGAGAAGACAACAAATTTTTCGCAATTCTGCTGCTCCAAATGCTTAACCAGAATGGCCTAGGGAAAAAATACACATACCGTTGTTACCGGACGAGTTTCTACTTTCAGACGCAATAGCAATTTTTGGGTTGGGTCAATCCGTTCGCGAGGTACGGGAGTTTGAAGCTAAAAAATAGTTGAGAAGACAACAACTTTTTCGCACGTCTGCTGCTCCACACGCTTAACCAGAATGGCCTACGGGAAAAATACACATACCGTTGTAATCGGGCGAGTTTCTACTTTCAGACGCAGCAGGAATTTTTGGGTTAGGTCAATCTGTTCGCGAGATATGGGAGTTTGAAGCTAAGAAATGGTTGACAAAGCAACAAATTTTTCTCAATTCTGCTGCTCCAGTCGCTTAACCAGATAGGCCTAGGGAAAAAATACACATACCGTTGTAATCGGGCGAGTTTCTACTTTCGGACGCAGCAGGAATTTTTGGGATTTGTCAATCCGTTCGCGAGATATGGGACCTTGAAGCTAAGAAATAGTTGAGAAGACAACAAATTTTTCGCACTTCAGCTGCTCCAAACGCTTAACCAGAATGGCCCAGGGAAAAAATACACATACCGTTCTAATCGGGCGAGTTTCTACTTTCAGATGCAATAGGAATTTTAGGGTTAGGTCAATCTGTTCGCGAGATATGGGACTTTGAATCTAAGAAATGGTTGACAAGACAACCAATTTTTCGCAATTCTGCTGCTCCAGTCGCTTAACCAGGATTGCCTAGGGGAAATATACACATACCGTTGTAATCGGGCGAGTTTCTACTTTCAGACGCAGCAGGAATATTTGGGTTTGCTCAATCCGTTCGCGAGATATGGGAGTTTCAAGCTAATAAATGGTTGAGAAGGCAACAAATTTTTCGCACTTCTGCTGCTCCAATCGCTTAACCAGATAGGCCTAGGGAAAAATTACACATACCGTTGTAATCGGGCGAGTTTCTACTTTCCGACGCAGCAGGAATTTCTGGGTTTGGTCTATCCGTTCGCGAGATATGGGACTTTGAAGCTAAGAAATAGTTAAGAAGACAACAAATTTTTCGCACCTCTGCTGCTCCAAACGCTTAACCAGAATGGCCTATGGGAAAAATATACATACCGTTGTAATCGGGCGAGTTTCTACTTTCAGATGCAATAGGAATTTTTGGGTTAGGTCAATCCGTTCGCGACATTTGGGAGTTTGAAGCTAAGAAATGATTAAGAAGGCAACAAATTTTTCGCAATTCTGTTGCTCCAAACGCTTAACCAGAATGACCTAGGGAGAAAATACACATACCGTTGTAATCGTGCGAGTTTCTACTTTCCGACGCAGCAGGAATTTCTGGGTTTGGTCTATCCGTTCGCGAGATATGGGACCTTGAAGCTAAGAAATAGTTGAGAAGACAACAAATTATTCGCACTTCTGCTGCTCCAAACGCTTAACCAGAATGGCCTATGGGAAAAATACACATACCGTTGTAATCGGGCGAGTTTCTACTTTCAGACGCAATAGGAATTTTTGGGTTAGGTCAATCCGTTCGCGACATTTGGGAGTTTGAAGCTAAGAAATGATTAAGAAGGCAACAAATTTTTCGCAATTCTGTTTCTCCAAACGCTTAACCAGAATGGCCTAGGGAGAAAATACACATACCGTTGTAATCGAGCGAGTTTCTACTTTCAGACGCAATAGGAATTTTTGGGTTAGGTCAATGCGGTCGCGAGATATGGGAGTTTGAAGCTAATAAATGGTTGAGAAGGCAACAAATTTTTCGCAATTCTGCTGCTCCAAACGCTTAACCAGAATGGCCTAGGGAAAAAATACACTTACCGTTGTAACCGGACGAGTTTCTACTTTCAGACGCAATAGGAATTTTTGGGTTAGGTCAATCCGGTCGCGAGGTATGGACTTTGAAGTTAAGAAATAGTTGAGAAGACTACAAATTCTTCGCACTTCTGCTGCTCCAAACGCTTAACCAGAATGGCCTATGTTGGAAATACACATACCGTTGTAATCGGGCGAAATTCTACTTTCAGATGCAATAGGAATTTTTGGGTTAGGTCAATCCGTTCGCGACATATGGGAGTTTGAAGCTAAGAAATGGTTGAGAAGACAACAAATTTTTCGCAATTCTGCTGCTCCAAATGCTTAACCAGAATGGCCTAGGGAAAAAATACACATACCGTTGTTACCGGACGAGTTTCTACTTTCAGACGCAATAGCAATTTTTGGGTTGGGTCAATCCGTTCGCGAGGTACGGGAGTTTGAAGCTAAAAAATAGTTGAGAAGACAACAACTTTTTCGCACGTCTGCTGCTCCACACGCTTAACCAGAATGGCCTACGGGAAAAATACACATACCGTTGTAATCGGGCGAGTTTCTACTTTCAGACGCAGCAGGAATTTTTGGGTTAGGTCAATCTGTTCGCGAGATATGGGAGTTTGAAGCTAAGAAATGGTTGACAAAGCAACAAATTTTTCGCAATTCTGCTGCTCCAGTCGCTTAACCAGATAGGCCTAGGGAAAAAATACACATACCGTTGTAATCGGGCGAGTTTCTACTTTCGGACGCAGCAGGAATTTTTGGGATTTGTCAATCCGTTCGCGAGATATGGGACCTTGAAGCTAAGAAATAGTTGAGAAGACAACAAATTTTTCGCACTTCTGCTGCTCCAAACGCTTAACCAGAATGGCCCAGGGAAAAAATACACATACCGTTCTAATCGGGCGAGTTTCTACTTTCAGATGCAATAGGAATTTTAGGGTTAGGTCAATCTGTTCGCGAGATATGGGAGTTTGAAGCTAAGAAATGGTTGACAAGGCAACAAATTTTTCGCAATTCTGCTGCTCCAGTCGCTTAACCAGATAGGCCTAGGGAAAAAATACACATACCTTTGTAATCGAGCGAGTTTCTACTTTCAGACGCAGCAGGAATTTTTGGGTTCTGTCTATCCGTTCGCGAGATATGGGACTTTGAAGCTAAGAAATAGTTGAGAAGACCACAAATTTTTCGCACTTCTGCTGCTGCAAACGCTTAACCAGAATGGCCTATGGGAAAAATACACATACCGTTGTAATCGGGCGAGTTTCTACTTTCAGACGCAATAGGAATTTTTGGGTTAGGTCAATCCGTTCGCGAGATATGGGACTTTGAATCTAAGAAATGGTTGACAAGACAACCAATTTTTCGCAATTCTGCTGCTCCAGTCGCTTAACCAGGATTGCCTAGGGGAAATATACACTTACCGTTGTAATCGGGCGAGTTTCTACTTTCAGACGCAGCAGGAATGTTTGGGTTTGCTCAATCCGTTCGCGAGATACGGGAGTTTCAAGCTAATAAATGGTTGAGAAGGCAACAAATTTTTCGCACTTCTGCTGCTCCAATCGCTTAACCAGATAGGCCTAGGGAAAAAATACACATACCGTTGTAATCGGGCGAGTTTCTACTTTCCGACGCAGCAGGAATTTCTGGGTTTGGTCTATCCGTTCGCGAGATATGGGACTTTGAAGCTAAGAAATAGTTAAGAAGACAACAAATTTTTCGCACCTCTGCTGCTCCAAACACTTAACCAGAATGGCCTATGGGAAAAATATACATACCGTTGTAATCGGGCGAGTTTCTACTTTCAGATGCAATAGGAATTTTTGGGTTAGGTCAATCCGTTCGCGACATTTGGGAGTTTGAAGCTAAGAAATGATTAAGAAGGCAACAAATTTTTCGCAATTCTGTTGCTCCAAACGCTTAACCAGAATGACCTAGGGAGAAAATACACATACCGTTGTAATCGTGCGAGTTTCTACTTTCCGACGCAGCAGGAATTTCTGGGTTTGGTCTATCCGTTCGCGAGATATGGGACCTTGAAGCTAAGAAATAGTTGAGAAGACAACAAATTATTCGCACTTCTGCTGCTCCAAACGCTTAACCAGAATGGCCTATGGGAAAAATACACATACCGTTGTAATCGGGCGAGTTTCTACTTTCAGACGCAATAGGAATTTTTGGGTTAGGTCAATCCGTTCGCGACATTTGGGAGTTTGAAGCTAAGAAATGATTAAGAAGGCAACAAATTTTTCGCAATTCTGTTTCTCCAAACGCTTAACCAGAATGGCCTAGGGAGAAAATACACATACCGTTGTAATCGAGCGAGTTTCTACTTTCAGACGCAGCAGGAATTTCTGTGTTTGGTCAATCCGTTCGCGAGATATGGGACTTTGAAGCAAAGAAATGGTTGAGAAGGCAACAAATATTTCGCACTTCTGCTGCTCCAACAGCTTACCTAGAATGGCCTACGGAAAAAATACACATACCGTTGTAACCGGACGTGTTATTACTTTCAGACGCAATAGGAATTTTTGGGTTAGGTCAATCCGTTCGCGAGACGCGGGAGTTTGAAGCCATGAAATGGTTGAGAAGGCAACAAATTTTTCGCAATTCTGCTGCTCCAATCGCTTTACCAGAATGGCCTAGGGAAAAACTACACATACTGTTGTAATCGGACGAGTTTCTACCTTCAGATGCAATAGGAATTTTTGGGTTAGGTCAATCCGTTCGCGACATATGGGAGATTGAAGCTAAGAAATGATTGAGAAGGCAACAAATTTTTCGCACTTCTGTTGCTCCAAACGCTTAACCAGAATGGCCTAGGGAAAAAATACACATACCGTTGTAATCAGGCGAGTTTCTACTTTCAGAAGCAGCATGAATTTCTGGGCTTGGTCTATCCGTTCGCGAGATATGGGACTTTGAAGCTAAGAAATAGTTGAGAAGACCACAAATTTTTCGCACTTCTGCTGCTCCAAACGCTTAACCAGATTGGCCTAGGGAAAAAATACACATACCGTTGTTACCGGACGAGTCTCTACTTTCAGAAGCAATAGCAATTTTTGGGTTAGGTCAATCCGTTCAAGAGATACGGGAGTTTGAAGCTAAGAAATAGTTGAGAAGACAACAACTTTTTCGCACGTCTGCTGCTCCACACGCTTAACCAGAATGGCCTACGGGAAAAATACACATACCGTTGTAATCGGGCGAGTTTCTACTTTCAGACGCAGCAGGAATTTCTGGGCTTGGTCTATCCGTTCGCGAGATATGGGACTTTGAAGATAAGAAATAGTTGAGAAGACCACAAATTTTTCGCACGTCTGTTGCTCCAAACGCTTAACCAGAATGGCCTAGGGAAAAAATACACATACCGTTGTAATCGAGCGAGTTTCTACTTTCAGACGCAGCAGGAATTTCTGTATTTGGTCAATCCTTTCGCGAGATATGGGACTTTGAAGCTAAGAAATGGTTGACAAGACAACAAATTTTTTGCACTTCTGCTGCTCCAGTCGCTTAACCAGAATGGCCTAGGGGGAAAATACACATACCGTTGTGATCGAGCGAGTTTCTACTTTCAGACGCAGCAGGAATTTCTGTGTTTGGTCAATCCGTTCGCGAGATATGGGACTTTGAAGCTAAGAAATGGTTGACAAGACAACAAATTTTTTGCACTTCTGCAGCTCCAAACGCTTAACCAGAATGGCCTATGGGAAAAATACACATACTGTTGTAATCGGTCGAGTTTCTACTTTCAGATGCAATAGAAATTTTTGGGTTAGATCAATCTGTTCGCGACATATGGGAGTTTGAAGCCAAGAAATAATTGAGAAGGCAACAAATTTTTCGCACTTCTGTTGCTCCAAACGCTTAACCAGAATGGCCTAGGGAAAAAATACACATACCGTTGTAATCAGGCGAGTTTCTACTTTCAGACGCAGCAGGAATTTCTGGGCTTGGTCTATCCGTTCGCGAGATATGGGACTTTGAAGCTAAGAAATAGTTGAGAAGACCACAAATTTTTCGCAATTCTGCTGCTCCAAACGCTTAACCAGAATGGCCTATGGGAAAAATTTACATACCGTTGTAATCGGGCGAGTTTCTACTTTCTCACGCAATCGGAATTTTTGGTTTAGCTCAATCCGTTCGCGATATATGGGACTTTGAAGCTAAGAAACGGTTGACAAGACAACCAATTTTTCGCAATTCTGCTGCTCCAGACGCTTAACCAGATTGGCCTAGGGAAAAAATACCCTTACCGTTGTAATCGGGCGAGTTTCTACTTTCGGACGCAGCAGGAATGTTTGGGCTTTGTCAATCCGTTCGCGAGATATGGGACCTTGAAGCTAAGAAATAGTTGAGAAGACAACAAATTTTTCGCAATTCTGCTGCTCCAAACGCTGAACCAGAATGTCCTAGGGAAGAAATACACATAGCGTTGTAATCTGGCGAGTTTCTACTTTCAGACGCAGCAGGAATTTCTGGGTTTGGTCTATCTGTTCGCGTGATATGGGAGTTTGAAGCCAAGAAATGGTTGAGACGGCAACAAATATTTCGCAATTCTGCTGCTCCAACCGCTTAACCAGAATGGCCTAGGGAAAAAATACACATACCGTTGTTACCGGACGAGTTTCTACCTTCAGACGCAATAGCAATTTTTGGGTTAGGTCAATCCGTTCGCGAGATACGGGAGTTTGAAGCTATGAAATAGTTGAGAAGACAACAACTTTTTCGCACGTCTGCTGCTCCACACGCTTAACCAGAATGGCCTACGGGAAAAATACACATACCGTTGTAATCGGGCGAGTTTCTACTTTCAGACGCAGCAGGAATTTTTGGGTTTTGTCAATCCGTTCGCGAGATATGGGAGTTTGAAGCTAAGAAATAGTTGAGAAGACAACAAATTTTTCGCACTTCTGCTGCTCCAAACGCTTAACCAGAATGGCCCAGGGAAAAAATACACATACGGATCTAATCGGGCGAGTTTCTACTTTCAGATGCAATAAGAATTTTAGGGTTAGGTCAATCTGTTCGCGAGATATGGGAGTTTGAAGCTAAGAAATGGTTGACAAGGCAACAAATTTTTCGCAATTCTGCTGCTCCATTCGCTTAACCAGATAGGCCTAGGGAAAAAATACACATACCTTTGTAATCGAGCGAGTTTCTACTTTCAGACGCAGCAGGAATTTTTGGGTTTTGTCAATCCGTTCGCGAGATATGGGAGTTTGAAGCTAAGAAAGAGTTGAGAAGACAACAAATTTTTCGCACTTCTGCTGCTCCGAACGCTTAACCAGAATGGCCTAGGGGAAAAATACACATACCGTTGTAACCGGACGAGTTTCTACTTTCAGACGCAATAGGAATTTTTGGGTTAGGTCAATCCGTTCGCGAGATATGGGACTTTGAAGTTAAGAAATGGTTGACAAGACAACCAATTTTTCGCAATTCTGCTGCTCCAGTCGCTTAACCAGGATGGCCTAGGGAAAAAATACACATACCGTTGTAATCGGGCGAGTTTCTACTTTCAGACGCAGCAGGAATTTCTGGATTTGGTCTATCCGTTCGCGAGATATGGGACTTTGAAGCTAAGAAATAGTTGAGAAGACAACAAATTTTTCGCACCTCTGCTGCTCCAAACGCTTAACCAGAATGGCCTATGGGAAAAATAAACATACCGTTGTAATCGGGCGAGTTTCTACTTTTAGATGCAATAGGAATTTTTGGGTTAGGCCAATCCGTTCGCGACATTTGGGAGTTTGAAGCTAAGAAATGATTAAGAAGGCAACAAATTTTTCGCAATTCTGTTGCTCCAAATGCTTAACCAGAATGGCCTAGGGAGAAAATACACATAGCGTTGTAATCGTGCGAGTTTCTACTTTCCGACGCAGCAGGAATTTCTGGGTTTGGTCTATCCGTTCGCGAGTTATGGGACCTTGATGCTAAGAAATAGTTGAGAAGACAACAAATTATTCGCACTTCTGCTGCTCCAAACGCTTAACCAGAATGGCCTATGGGAAAAATACACATACCGTTGTAATCGGGCGAGTTTCTACTTTCAGACGCAATAGGAATTTTTGGGTTAGGTCAATCCGTTCGCGACATTTGGGAGTTTGAAGCTAAGAAATGATTAAGAAGGCAACAAATTTTTCGCAATTCTGTTTCTCCAAACGCTTAACCAGAATGGCCTAGGGAGAAAATACACATACCGTTGTAATCGAGCGAGTTTCTACTTTCAGACGCAGCAGGAATTTCTGTGTTTGGTCAATCCGTTCGCGAGATATGGGACTTTGAAGCAAAGAAATGGTTGAGAAGGCAACAAATATTTCGCACTTCTGCTGCTCCAACAGCTTACCTAGAATGGCCTACGGAAAAAATACACATACCGTTGTAACCGGACGAGTTACTACTTTCAGACGCAATAGGAATTTTTGGGTTAGGTCAATCCGTTCGCGAGACGCGGGAGTTTGAAGCCATGAAATGGTTGAGAAGGCAACAAATTTTTCGCAATTCTGCTGCTCCAATCGCTTAACCAGAATGGCCTAGGGAAAAACTACACATACCGTTGTAATCGGACGAGTTTCTACCTTCAGATGCAATAGGAATTTTTGGGTTAGGTCAATCCGTTCGCGACATATGGGAGATTGAAGCTAAGAAATGATTGAGAAGGCAACAAATTTTTCGCACTTCTGTTGCTCCAAACGCTTAACCAGAATGGCCTAGGGAAAAAATACACATACCGTTGTAATCAGGCGAGTTTCTACTTTCAGAAGCAGCAGGAATTTCTGGGCTTGGTCTATCCGTTCGCGAGATATGGGACTTTGAAGCTAAGAAATAGTTGAGAAGACCCCAAATTTTTCGCAATTCTGCTGCTCCAAACGCCTAACCAGATTGGCCTAGGGAAAAAATACACATACCGTTCTTACCGGACGAGTTTCTACTTTCAGAAGCAATAGCAATTTTTGGGTTAGGTCAATCCGTTCGCGAGATACGGGAGTTTGAAGCTAAGAAATAGTTGAGAAGACAACAACTTTTTCGCACGTCTGCTGCTCCACACGCTTAACCAGAATAGCCTACGGGAAAAATACACATACCGTTGTAATCGGGCGAGTTTCTACTTTCAGACGCAGTAGGAATTTCTGGGCTTGGTCTATCCGTTCGCGAGATATGGGACTTTGAAGATAAGAAATAGTTGAGAAGACCACAAATTTTTCGCACGTCTGTTGCTCCAAACGCTTAACCAGAATGGCCTAGGGAAAAAATACACATACCGTTGTAATCGAGCGAGTTTCTACTTTCAGACGCAGCAGGAATTTCTGTATTTGGTCAATCCGTTCGCGAGATATGGGACTTTGAAGCTAAGAAATGGTTGACAAGACAACAAATTTTTTGCACTTCTGCTGCTCCAGTCGCTTAACCAGAATGGCCTAGGGGGAAAATACACATACCGTTGTAATTGAGCGAGTTTCTACTTTCAGACGCAGCAGGAGTTTCTGTGTTTGGTCAATCCGTTCGCGAGATATGGGTCTTTGAAGCTAAGAAATGGTTGACAAGACAACAAATTTTTTGCACTTCTGCAGCTCCAAACGCTTAACCAGAATGGCCTATGGGAAAAATACACATACTGTTGTAATCGGGCGAGTTTCTACTTTCAGATGCAATAGAAATTTTTGGGTTAGGTCAATCCGTTCGCGACATATGGGAGTTTGAAGCCAAGAAATAATTGAGAAGGCAACAAATTTTTCGCACTTCTGTTGCTCCAAACGCTTAACCAGAATGGCCTAGGGAAAAAATACACATACCGTTGTAATCGGGCGAGTTTCTACTTTCTCACGCAATAGGAATTTTTGGTTTAGCTCAATCCGTTCGCGATATATGGGACCTTGAAGCTAAGAAATAGTTGAGAAGACAACAAATTTTTCGCAATTCTGCTGCTCCAAACGCTTAACCAGAATGTCCTAGGGAAGAAATACACATAGCGTTGTAATCTGGCGAGTTTCTACTTTCAGACGCAGCAGGAATTTTTGGGTTTTGTCAATCCGTTCGCGAGATATGGGAGTTTGAAGCTAAGAAATAGTTGAGAAGACAACAAATTTTTCGCACTTCTGCTGCTCCAAACGCTTAACCAGAATGGCCCAGGGAAAAAATACACATACGGATCTAATCGGGCGAGTTTCTACTTTCAGATGCAATAAGAATTTTAGGGTTAGGTCAATCTGTTCGCGAGATATGGGAGTTTGAAGCTAAGAAATGGTTGACAAGGCAACAAATTTTTCGCAATTCTGCTGCTCCATTCGCTTAACCAGATAGGCCTAGGGAAAAAATACACATACCTTTGTAATCGAGCGAGTTTCTACTTTCAGACGCAGCAGGAATTTTTGGGTTTTGTCAATCCGTTCGCGAGATATGGGAGTTTGAAGCTAAGAAAGAGTTGTGAAGACAACAAATTTTTCGCACTTCTGCTGCTCCGAACGCTTAACCAGAATGGCCTAGGGGAAAAATACACATACCGTTGTAACCGGACGAGTTTCTACTTTCAGACGCAATAGGAATTTTTGGGTTAGGTCAATCCGTTCGCGAGATATGGGACTTTGAAGTTAAGAAATGGTTGACAAGACAACCAATTTTTCGCAATTCTGCTGCTCCAGTCGCTTAACCAGGATGGCCTAGGGAAAAAATACACATACCGTTGTAATCGGGCGAGTTTCTACTTTCAGACGCAGCAGGAATTTCTGGATTTGGTCTATCCGTTCGCGAGATATGGGACTTTGAAGCTAAGAAATAGTTGAGAAGACAACAAATTTTTCGCACCTCTGCTGCTCCAAACGCTTAACCAGAATGGCCTATGGGAAAAATAAACATACCGTTGTAATCGGGCGAGTTTCTACTTTTAGATGCAATAGGAATTTTTGGGTTAGGCCAATCCGTTCGCGACATTTGGGAGTTTGAAGCTAAGAAATGATTAAGAAGGCAACAAATTTTTCGCAATTCTGTTGCTCCAAATGCTTAACCAGAATGGCCTAGGGAGAAAATACACATAGCGTTGTAATCGTGCGAGTTTCTATTTTCCGACGCAGCAGGAATTTCTGGGTTTGGTCTATCCGTTCGCGAGTTATGGGACCTTGATGCTAAGAAATAGTTGAGAAGACAACAAATTATTCGCACTTCTGCTGCTCCAAACGCTTAACCAGAATGGCCTATGGGAAAAATACACATACCGTTGTAATCGGGCGAGTTTCTACTTTCAGACGCAATAGGAATTTTTGGGTTAGGTCAATCCGTTCGCGACATTTGGGAGTTTGAAGCTAAGAAATGATTAAGAAGGCAACAAATTTTTCGCAATTCTGTTTCTCCAAACGCTTAACCAGAATGGCCTAGGGAGAAAATACACATACCGTTGTAATCGAGCGAGTTTCTACTTTCAGACGCAGCAGGAATTTCTGTGTTTGGTCAATCCGTTCGCGAGATATGGGACTTTGAAGCAAAGAAATGGTTGAGAAGGCAACAAATATTTCGCACTTCTGCTGCTCCAACAGCTTACCTAGAATGGCCTACGGAAAAAATACACATACCGTTGTAACCGGACGAGTTACTACTTTCAGACGCAATAGGAATTTTTGGGTTAGGTCAATCCGTTCGCGAGACGCGGGAGTTTGAAGCCATGAAATGGTTGAGAAGGCAACAAATTTTTCGCAATTCTGCTGCTCCAATCGCTTAACCAGAATGGCCTAGGGAAAAACTACACATACCGTTGTAATCGGACGAGTTTCTACCTTCAGATGCAATAGGAATTTTTGGGTTAGGTCAATCCGTTCGCGACATATGGGAGATTGAAGCTAAGAAATGATTGAGAAGGCAACAAATTTTTCGCACTTCTGTTGCTCCAAACGCTTAACCAGAATGGCCTAGGGAAAAAATACACATACCGTTGTAATCAGGCGAGTTTCTACTTTCAGAAGCAGCAGGAATTTCTGGGCTTGGTCTATCCGTTCGCGAGATATGGGACTTTGAAGCTAAGAAATAGTTGAGAAGACCCCAAATTTTTCGCAATTCTGCTGCTCCAAACGCCTAACCAGATTGGCCTAGGGAAAAAATACACATACCGTTCTTACCGGACGAGTTTCTACTTTCAGAAGCAATAGCAATTTTTGGGTTAGGTCAATCCGTTCGCGAGATACGGGAGTTTGAAGCTAAGAAATAGTTGAGAAGACAACAACTTTTTCGCACGTCTGCTGCTCCACACGCTTAACCAGAATAGCCTACGGGAAAAATACACATACCGTTGTAATCGGGCGAGTTTCTACTTTCAGACGCAGTAGGAATTTCTGGGCTTGGTCTATCCGTTCGCGAGATATGGGACTTTGAAGATAAGAAATAGTTGAGAAGACCACAAATTTTTCGCACGTCTGTTGCTCCAAACGCTTAACCAGAATGGCCTAGGGAAAAAATACACATACCGTTGTAATCGAGCGAGTTTCTACTTTCAGACGCAGCAGGAATTTCTGTATTTGGTCAATCCGTTCGCGAGATATGGGACTTTGAAGCTAAGAAATGGTTGACAAGACAACAAATTTTTTGCACTTCTGCTGCTCCAGTCGCTTAACCAGAATGGCCTAGGGGGAAAATACACATACCGTTGTAATTGAGCGAGTTTCTACTTTCAGACGCAGCAGGAGTTTCTGTGTTTGGTCAATCCGTTCGCGAGATATGGGTCTTTGAAGCTAAGAAATGGTTGACAAGACAACAAATTTTTTGCACTTCTGCAGCTCCAAACGCTTAACCAGAATGGCCTATGGGAAAAATACACATACTGTTGTAATCGGGCGAGTTTCTACTTTCAGATGCAATAGAAATTTTTGGGTTAGGTCAATCCGTTCGCGACATATGGGAGTTTGAAGCCAAGAAATAATTGAGAAGGCAACAAATTTTTCGCACTTCTGTTGCTCCAAACGCTTAACCAGAATGGCCTAGGGAAAAAATACACATACCGTTGTAATCGGGCGAGTTTCTACTTTCTCACGCAATAGGAATTTTTGGTTTAGCTCAATCCGTTCGCGATATATGGGACCTTGAAGCTAAGAAATAGTTGAGAAGAAAACAAATTTTTCGCAATTCTGCTGCTCCAAACGCTTAACCAGAATGTCCTAGGGAAGAAATACACATAGCGTTGTAATCTGGCGAGTTTCTACTTTCAGACGCAGCAGGAATTTCTGGGTTTGGTCTATCTGTTCGCGTGATATGGGAGTTTGAAGCCAAGAAATGGTTGAGACGGCAACAAATATTTCGCAATTCTGCTGCTCCAACCGCTTAACCAGAATGGCCTAGGGAAAAAATACACATACCGTTGTTACCGGACGAGTTTCTACCTTCAGACGCAATAGCAATTTTTGGGTTAGGTCAATCCGTTCGCGAGATACGGGAGTTTGAAGCTAAGAAAGAGTTGAGAAGACAACAAATTTTTCGCACTTCTGCTGCTCCAAACACTTAACCAGAATGGCCTAGGGGAAAAATACACATACCGTTGTAACCGGACGAGTTTCTACTTTCAGACACAATAGGAATTTTTGGGTTAGGTCAATCCGTCCGCGAGATATGGGACTTTGAAGCTAAGAAATGGTTGACAAGACAACCAATTTTTCGCAATTCTGCTGCTCCAGTCGCTTAACCAGGATGGCCTAGGGGAAATATACACATACCGTTGTAATCGGGCGAGTTTCTACTTTCAGACGCAGCAGGAATATTTGGGTTTGCTCAATCCGTTCGCGAGATATGGGAGTTTCAAGCTAATAAATGGTTGAGAAGGCAACAAATTTTTCGCACTTCTGCTGCTCCAATCGCTTAACCAGATAGGCCTAGGGAAAAAATACACATACCGTTGTAATCGGGCGAGTTTCTACTTTCCGACGCAGCAGGAATTTCTGGGTTTTGTCAATCCGTTCGCGAGATATGGGAGTTTGAAGCTAAGAAATAGTTGAGAAGACAACAAATTCTTCGCACTTCTGCTGCTCCAAACGCTTAACCAGAATGGCCCAGGGAAAAAATACACATACGGTTCTAATCGGGCGAGTTTCTACTTTCAGATGCATTAAGAATTTTAGGGTTAGGTCAATCTGTTCGCTAGATATGGGAGTTTGAAGCTAAGAAATGGTTGACAAGGCAACAAATTTTTCGCAATTCTGCTGCTCCAGTCGCTTAACCAGATAGGCCTAGGGAAAAAATACACATACCTTTGTAATCGAGCGAGTTTCTACTTTCAGACGCAGCAGGAATTTTTGGGTTTTGTCAATCCGTTCGCGAGATATGGGAGTTTGAAGCTAAGAAAGAGTTGAGAAGACAACAAATTTTTCGCACTTCTGCTGCTCCAAACACTTAACCAGAATGGCCTAGGGGAAAAATACACATACCGTTGTAACCGGACGAGTTTCTACTTTCAGACACAATAGGAATTTTTGGGTTAGGTCAATCCGTCCGCGAGATATGGGACTTTGAAGCTAAGAAATGGTTGACAAGACAACCAATTTTTCGCAATTCTGCTGCTCCAGTCGCTTAACCAGGATGGCCTAGGGGAAATATACACATACCGTTGTAATCGGGCGAGTTTCTACTTTCAGACGCAGCAGGAATATTTGGGTTTGCTCAATCCGTTCGCGAGATATGGGAGTTTCAAGCTAATAAATGGTTGAGAAGGCAACAAATTTTTCGCACTTCTGCTGCTCCAATCGCTTAACCAGATAGGCCTAGGGAAAAAATACACATACCGTTGTAATCGGGCGAGTTTCTACTTTCCGACGCAGCAGGAATTTCTGGGTTTGGTCTATCCGTTCGCGAGATATGGGACTTTGAAGCTAAGAAATAGTTGAGAAGACAACAATTTTTTCGCACCTCTGCTGCTCCAAACGCTTAACCAGAATGGCCTATGGGAAAAATACACATACCGTTGTAATCGGGCGAGTTTCTACTTTTAGATACAATAGGAATTTTTGGGTTAGGTCAATCCGTTCGCGACATTTGGGAGTTTGAAGCTAAGAAATGATTAAGAAGGCAACAAATTTTTCGCAATTCTGTTGCTCCAAACGCTTAACCAGAATGGCCTAGGGAGGAAATACACATGCCGTTGTAATCGTGCGAGTTTCTACTTACCGACGCAGCAGGAATTTCTGGGTTTGGTCTATCCGTTCGCGAGATATGGGACCTTGAAGCTAAGAAATAGTTGAGAAGACAACAAATTATTCGCACTTCTGCTGCTCCAAACGCTTAACCAGAATGGCCTATGGGAAAAATACACATACCGTTGTAATCGGGCGAGTTTCTACTTTCAGAAGCAATAGCAATTTTTGGGTTAGGTCAATCCGTTCGCGAGATACGGGAGTTTGAAGCTAAGAAATAGTTGAGAAGACAACAACTTTTTCGCACGTCTGCTGCTCCACACGCTTAACCAGAATGGCCGACGGGAAAAATACACATACCGTTGTAATCGTGCGAGTTTCTACTTTCAGACGCAGCAGGAATTTCTGGGCTTGGTCTATCCGTTCGCGAGATATGGGACTTTGAACATAAGAAATAGTTGAGAAGACCACAAATTTTTCGCACTCCTGTTGCTCCAAACGCTTAACCAGAATGGCCTAGGGAAAAAATACACATACCGTTGTAATCGAGCGAGTTTCTACTTTCAGACGCAGCAGGAATTTCTGTATTTGGTCAATCCGTTCGCGAGATATGGGACTTTGAAGCTAAGAAATGGTTGACAAGACAACAAATTTTTTGCACTTCTGCTGCTCCAGTCGCTTAACCAGAATGGCCTAGGGGGAAAATACACATACCGTTGTAATCGAGCGAGTTTCTACTTTCAGATGCAATAGAAATTTTTGGGTTAGGTCAATCCGTTCGCGACATATGGGAGTTTGAAGCCAAGAAATAATTGAGAAGGCAACAAATTTTTCGCACTTCTGTTGCTCCAAACGCTTAACCAGAATGGCCTAGGGAAAAAATACACATACCGTTGTAATCAGGCGAGTTTCTACTTTCAGACGCAGCCGGAATTTCTGGGCTTGGTCTATCCGTTCGCGAGATATGGGACTTTGAAGCTAAGAAATAGTTGAGAAGACCACAAATTTTTCGCACTTCTGCTGCTCCAAACGCTTAACCAGAATGGCCTATGGGAAAAATTTACATACCGTTGTAATCGGGCGAGTTTCTACTTTCTCACGCAATAGGAATTTTTGGTTTAGGTCAATCCGTTCGCGATATATGGGACTTTGAAGCTAAGAAACGGTTGACAAGACAACCAATTTTTCGCAATTCTGCTGCTCCAGACGCTTAACCAGATTGGCCTAGGGAAAAAATACACTTACCGTTGTAATCGGGCGAGTTTCTACTTTCGGACGCAGCAGGAATTTTTGGGCTTTGTCAATCCGTTCGCGAGATATGGGACCTTGAAGCTAAGAAATAGTTGAGGAGACAACAAATTTTTCGCAATTCTGCTGCTCCAAACGCTTAACCAGAATGGCCCAGGGAAAAAATACACATACCGTTGTAATCGGGCGAGTTTCTACTTTCCGACGCAGCAGGAATTTCTGGGTTTGGTCTATCCGTTCGCGAGATATGGGACTTTGAAGCTAAGAAATAGTTGAGAAGACAACAATTTTTTCGCACCTCTGCTGCTCCAAACGCTTAACCAGAATGGCCTATGGGAAAAATACACATACCGTTGTAATCGTGCGAGTTTCTACTTTTAGATACAATAGGAATTTTTGGGTTAGGTCAATCCGTTCGCGACATTTGGGAGTTTGAAGCTAAGAAATGATTAAGAAGGCAACAAATTTTTCGCAATTCTGTTGCTCCAAACGCTTAACCAGAATGGCCTAGGGAGGAAATACACATGCCGTTGTAATCGTGCGAGTTTCTACTTACCGACGCAGCAGGAATTTCTGGGTTTGGTCTATCCGTTCGCGAGATATGGGACCTTGAAGCTAAGAAATAGTTGAGAAGACAACAAATTATTCGCACTTCTGCTGCTCCAAACGCTTAACCAGAATGGCCTATGGGAAAAATACACATACCGTTGTAATCGGGCGAGTTTCTACTTTCAGAAGCAATAGCAATTTTTGGGTTAGGTCAATCCGTTCGCGAGATACGGGAGTTTGAAGCTAAGAAATAGTTGAGAAGACAACAACTTTTTCGCACGTCTGCTGCTCCACACGCTTAACCAGAATGGCCGACGGGAAAAATACACATACCGTTGTAATCGTGCGAGTTTCTACTTTCAGACGCAGCAGGAATTTCTGGGCTTGGTCTATCCGTTCGCGAGATATGGGACTTTGAACATAAGAAATAGTTGAGAAGACCACAAATTTTTCGCACTCCTGTTGCTCCAAACGCTTAACCAGAATGGCCTAGGGAAAAAATACACATACCGTTGTAATCGAGCGAGTTTCTACTTTCAGACGCAGCAGGAATTTCTGTATTTGGTCAATCCGTTCGCGAGATATGGGACTTTGAAGCTAAGAAATGGTTGACAAGACAACAAATTTTTTGCACTTCTGCTGCTCCAGTCGCTTAACCAGAATGGCCTAGGGGGAAAATACACATACCGTTGTAATCGAGCGAGTTTCTACTTTCAGATGCAATAGAAATTTTTGGGTTAGGTCAATCCGTTCGCGACATATGGGAGTTTGAAGCCAAGAAATAATTGAGAAGGCAACAAATTTTTCGCACTTCTGTTGCTCCAAACGCTTAACCAGAATGGCCTAGGGAAAAAATACACATACCGTTGTAATCAGGCGAGTTTCTACTTTCAGACGCAGCCGGAATTTCTGGGCTTGGTCTATCCGTTCGCGAGATATGGGACTTTGAAGCTAAGAAATAGTTGAGAAGACCACAAATTTTTCGCACTTCTGCTGCTCCAAACGCTTAACCAGAATGGCCTATGGGAAAAATTTACATACCGTTGTAATCGGGCGAGTTTCTACTTTCTCACGCAATAGGAATTTTTGGTTTAGGTCAATCCGTTCGCGATATATGGGACTTTGAAGCTAAGAAACGGTTGACAAGACAACCAATTTTTCGCAATTCTGCTGCTCCAGACGCTTAACCAGATTGGCCTAGGGAAAAAATACACTTACCGTTGTAATCGGGCGAGTTTCTACTTTCGGACGCAGCAGGAATTTTTGGGCTTTGTCAATCCGTTCGCGAGATATGGGACCTTGAAGCTAAGAAATAGTTGAGGAGACAACAAATTTTTCGCAATTCTGCTGCTCCAAACGCTTAACCAGAATGGCCCAGGGAAAAAATACACATACGGTTCTAATCGGGCGAGTTTCTACTTTCAGATGCAATAGGAATTTTAGGGTTAGGTCAATCTGTTCGCGAGATATGGGAGTTTGAAGCTAAGAAATGGTTGACAAGGCAACAAATTTTTCGCAATTCTGCTGCTCCAGTCGCTTAACCAGATAGGCCTAGGGAAAAAATACACATACCTTTGTAATCGAGCGAGTTTCTACTTTCAGACGCAGCAGGAATTTCTGGGTTTTGTCAATCCGTTCGCGAGATATGGGAGTTTGAAGCTAAGAAAGAGTTGAGAAGACAACAAATTTTTCGCACTTCTGCTGCTCCAAACGCTTAACCAGAATGGCCTAGGGAAAAAATACACATACCGTTGTAATCAGGCGAGTTTCTACTTTCAGACGCAGCAGGAATTTCTGGGCTTGGTCTATCCGTTCGCGAGATATGGGACTTTGAAGCTAAGAAATAGTTGAGAAGACCACAAATTTTTCGCACTTCTGCTGCTCCAAACGCTTAACCAGAATGGCCTATGGGAAAAATTTACATACCGTTGTAATCGGGCGAGTTTCTACTTTCTCACGCAATAGGAATTTTTGGTTTAGCTCAATCCGTTCGCGATATATGGGACCTTGAAGCTAAGAAATAGTTGAGAAGACAACAAATTTTTCGCAATTCTGCTGCTCCAAACGCTTAACCAGAATGTCCTAGGGAAGAAATACACATAGCGTTGTAATCTGGCGAGTTTCTACTTTCAGACGCAGCAGGAATTTCTGGGTTTGGTCTATCTGTTCGCGTGATATGGGAGTTTGAAGCCAAGAAATGGTTGAGACGGCAACAAATATTTCGCAATTCTGCTGCTCCAGTCGCTTAACCAGATAGGCCTAGGGAAAAAATACACATACCTTTGTAATCGAGCGAGTTTCTACTTTCAGACGCAGCTGGAATTTTTGGGTTTTGTCAATCCGTTCGCGAGATATGGGAGTTTGAAGCTAAGAAAGAGTTGAGAAGACAACAAATTTTTCGCACTTCTGCTGCTCCAAACACTTAACCAGAATGGCCTAGGGGAAAAATACACATACCGTTGTAACCGGACGAGTTTCTACTTTCAGACACAATAGGAATTTTTGGGTTAGGTCAATCCGTCCGCGAGATATGGGACTTTGAAGCTAAGAAATGGTTGACAAGACAACCAATTTTTCGCAATTCTGCTGCTCCAGTCGCTTAACCAGGATGGCCTAGGGGAAATATACACATACCGTTGTAATCGGGCGAGTTTCTACTTTCAGACGCAGCAGGAATATTTGGGTTTGCTCAATCCGTTCGCGAGATATGGGAGTTTCAAGCTAATAAATGGTTGAGAAGGCAACAAATTTTTCGCACTTCTGCTGCTCCAATCGCTTAACCAGATAGGCCTAGGGAAAAAATACACATACCGTTGTAATCGCGCGAGTTTCTACTTTCCGACGCAGCAGGAATTTCTGGGTTTGGTCTATCCGTTCGCGAGATATGGGACTTTGAAGCTAAGAAATAGTTGAGAAGACAACAATTTTTTCGCACCTCTGCTGCTCCAAACGCTTAACCAGAATGGCCTATGGGAAAAATACACATACCGTTGTAATCGGGCGAGTTTCTACTTTCAGAAGCAATAGCAATTTTTGGGTTAGGTCAATCCGTTCGCGAGATACGGGAGTTTGAAGCTAAGAAATAGTTGAGAAGACAACAACTTTTTCGCACGTCTGCTGCTCCACACGCTTAACCAGAATGGCCTACGGGAAAAATACACATACCGTTGTAATCGTGCGAGTTTCTACTTTCAGACGCAGCAGGAATTTCTGGGCTTGGTCTATCCGTTCGCGAGATATGGGACTTTGAAGATAAGAAATAGTTGAGAAGACCACAAATTTTTCGCACTCCTGTTGCTCCAAACGCTTAACCAGAATGGCCTAGGGAAAAAATACACATACCGTTGTAATCGAGCGAGTTTCTACTTTCAGACGCAGCAGGAATTTCTGTATTTGGTCAATCCGTTCGCGAGATATGGGACTTTGAAGCTAAGAAATGTTTGACAAGACAACAAATTTTTTGCACTTCTGCTGCTCCAGTCGCTTAACCAGAATGGCCTAGGGGGAAAATACACATACCGTTGTAATCGAGCGAGTTTCTACTTTCATACGCAGCAGGAATTTCTGTGTTTGGTCAATCCGTTCGCGAGATATGGGACTTTGAAGCTAAGAAACGGTTGACAAGACAACCAATTTTTCGCAATTCTGCTGCTCCAGACGCTTAACCAGATTGGCCTAGGGAAAAAATACACTTACCGTTGTAATCGGGCGAGTTTCTACTTTCGGACGCAGCAGGAATTTTTGGGCTTTGTCAATCCGTTCGCGAGATATGGGACCTTGAAGCTAAGAAATAGTTGAGGAGACAACAAATTTTTCGCAATTCTGCTGCTCCAACCGCTTAACCAGAATGGCCTATGGGAAAAATTTACATACCGTTGTAATCGGGCGAGTTTCTACTTTCTCACGCAATAGGAATTTTTGGTTTAGGTCAATCCGTTCGCGATATATGGGACTTTGAAGCTAAGAAACGGTTGACAAGACAACCAATTTTTCGCAATTCTGCTGCTCCAGACGCTTAACCAGAATGTCCTAGGGAAGAAATACACATAGCGTTGTAATCTGGCGAGTTTCTACTTTCAGACGCAGCAGGAATTTCTGGGTTTGGTCTATCTGTTCGCGTGATATGGGAGTTTGAAGCCAAGAAATGGTTGAGACGGCAACAAATATTTCGCAATTCTGCTGCTCCAACCGCTTAACCAGAATGGCCTAGGGAAAAAATAAACATACCGTTGTTATCGGACGAGTTTCTACCTTCAGACGCAATAGCAATTTTTGGGTTAGGTCAATCCGTTCGCGAGATACGGGAGTTTGAAGCTAAGAAATAGTTGAGAAGACAACAACTTTTTCGCACGTCTGCTGCTCCACACGCTTAACCAGAATGGCCTACGGGAAAAATACCCATACCGTTGTAATCGGGCGAGTTTCTACTTTCAGACGCAGCAGGAATTTTTGGGTTTTGTCTATCAGTTCGCGAGATATGGGAGTTTGAAGCTAAGAAATAGTTGAGAAGACAACAAATTTTTCGCACTTCTGCTGCTCCAAACGCTTAACCAGAATGGCCCAGGGAAAAAATACACATACGGTTCTAATCGGGCGAGTTTCTACTTTCAGATGCAATAGGAATTTTAGGGTTAGGTCAATCTGTTCGCGAGATATGGGAGTTTGAAGCTAAGAAATGGTTGACAAGGCAACAAATTTTTCGCAATTCTGCTGCTCCAGTCGCTTAACCAGATAGGCCTAGGGAAAAAATACACATACCTTTGTAATCGAGCGAGTTTCTACTTTCAGACGCAGCAGGAATTTCTGGGTTTTGTCAATCCGTTCGCGAGATATGGGAGTTTGAAGCTAAGAAAGAGTTGAGAAGACAACAAATTTTTCGCACTTCTGCTGCTCCAAACGCTTAACCAGAATGGCCTAGGGGAAAAATACACATACCGTTGTAACCGGACGAGTTTCTACTTTCAGACGCAATAGGAATTTTTGGGTTAGGTCAATCCGGTCGCGAGATATGGGAGTTTGAAGCTAAGACATGGTTGAGAAGGCAACAAATTTTTCGCAATTCTGCTGCTCCAAACGCTTAACCAGAATGGCCTAGGGAAAAATACACATACGGTTGTAACCGGGCGAGTTTCTACTTTCAGACGCAGCAGGAATTTCTGGGTTTGGTCTATCCGTTCGCGAGATATGGACTTTGAAGTTAAGAAATAGTTGAGAAGACTACAAATTCTTCGCACTTCTGCTGCTCCAAACGCTTAACCAGAATGGCCTATGTTGAAAATACACATACCGTTGTAATCGGGCGAGATTCTACTTTCAGATGCAATAGGAATTTTTGGGTTAGGTCAATCCGTTCGCGACATATGGGAGTTTGAAGCTAAGAAATGGTTGAGAAGACAACAAATTTTTCGCAATTCTGCTGCTCCAAATGCTTAACCAGAATGGCCTAGGGAAAAAATACACATACCGTTGTTACCGGACGAGTTTCAACTTTCAGACGCAATAGCAATTTTTGGGTTGGGTCAATCCGTTCGCGAGGTACGGGAGTTTGAAGCTAAAAAATAGTTGAGAAGACAACAACTTTTTCGCACGTCTGCTGCTCCACACGCTTAACCAGAATGGCCTACGGGAAAAATACACATACCGTTGTAATCGGGCGAGTTTCTACTTTCAGACGCAGCAGGAATTTTTGGGTTAGGTCAATCTGTTCGCGAGATATGGGAGTTTGAAGCTAAGAAATGGTTGACAAGGCAACAAATTTTTCGCAATTCTGCTGCTCCAGTCGCTTAACCAGATAGGCCTAGGGAAAAAATACACATACCGTTGTAATCGGGCGAGTTTCTACTTTCAGACGCAGCAGGAATTTCTGGGATTTGTCAATCCGTTCGCGAGATATGGGAGTTTGAATCTAAGAAATAGTTGAGAAGACAACAAATTTTTCGCAATTCTGCTGCTCCAAACGCTTAACCAGAATGGCCTAGGGAAAAAATACACATACCTTAGTAATCGAGCGAGTTTCTACTTTCAGACGCAGCAGGAATTTTTGGGTTTTGTCAATCCGTTCGCGAGATATGGGAGTTTGAAGCTAAGAAAGAGTTGAGAAGACAACAAATTTTTCGCACTTCTGCTGCTCCAAACGCTTAACCAGAATGGCCTAGGGGAAAAATACACATACCGTTGTAACCGGACGAGTTTCTACTTTCAGACGCAATAGGAATTTTTGGGTTAGGTCAATCCGGTCGCGAGATATGGCAGTTTGAAGCTAAGAAATGGTTGAGAAGGCAACAAATTTTTCGCAATTCTGCTGCTCCAAACGCTTAACCAGAATGGCCCAGGGAAAAAATACACATACCGTTGTAATCGGGCGAGTTTCTACTTTGAGAAGCAGCAGGAATTTTTGGGTTAGGTCAATCTGTTCGCGGGATATGGGAGTTTGAAGCCAAGAAATGGTTGAGAAGCCAACAAATATTTCGCACTTCTGCTGCTCCAACCGCTTAACCAGAATGGCCTAGGGAAAAAATACACATACCGTTGTAATCGGGCGAGTTTCTACTTTCAGACGCAGCAGGAATTTCTGGGATTTGTCAATCCGTTCGCGAGATATGGGAGTTTGAAGCTAAGAAATAGTTGAGAAGACAACAAATTTTTCGCAATTCTGCTGCTCCAAACGCTTAACCAGAATGGCCTAGGGAAAAAATACACATACCGTTGTAATCGGGCGAGTTTCTACTTTCAGAAGCAATAGCAATTTTTGGGTTAGGTCAATCCGTTCGCGAGATACGGGAGTTTGAAGCTAAGACATTGTTGAGAAGGCATCAAATTTTTCGCACATCTTCTGCTCCAATCGTTTAACCAGAATGGCCTAGGGAAAAAATACACATACCGTTGTAATCGGGCGAGTTTCTACTTTCAGATGCAATAGGAATTTTTGGCTTAGGTCATTCCGTTCGCGACATATGGGAGTTTGAAGCTAAGAAATGGTTGCGAAGACAACAAATTTTTCGCAATTCTGCTGCTCCAAACGCTTAACCAGAATGGCCTAGGGAAAAAATACACATACCGTTGTAATCGGGCGAGTTTCTACTTTCAGAAGCAATAGCAATTTTTGGGTTAGGTCAATCCGTTCGCGAGATACGGGAGTTTGAAGCTAAGAAATTGTTGAGAAGGTATCAAATTTTTCGCAAATCTTCTGCTCCAATCGTTTAACCAGAATGGCCTAGGGAAAAAATACACATACCGTTGTAATCGGGCGAGTTTCTACTTTCAGACGCAGCAGGAATTTCTGGGATTTGGCAATCCGTTCGCGAGATATGGGAGTTTGAAGCTAAGAAATAGTTGAGAAGACAAAAAATTTTTCGCAATTCTGCTGCTCCAAACGCTTAACTAGAATGGCCTAGGGAAAAAACACACATACCGTTGTAATGGGGCGAGTTTCTACTTTGAGACGCAGCAGGAATTTTTGGGTTAGGTCAATCTGTTCGCGAGATATGGGAGTTTGAAGCCAAGAAATGGTTGAGAAGGCAACAAATATTTCGCAATTCTGCTGCTCCAACCGCTTAACCAGAATGGCCTAGGGAAAAAATACGCATACCGTTGTAACCGGACGAGTTTCTACTTTCAGACGCAATAGGAATTTTTGGGTTAGGTCAATCCGGTCGCGAGGTATGGGAGTTTGAAGCTAAGAAATAGTTGAGAAGGGAACAAATTTTTCGCACTTCTGCTGCTCCAATCGCTTAACCAGATTGGCCTAGGGAAAAAATACACATACCGTTGTAACCGGACGAGTTTCTACTTTCAGACGCAATAGGAATTTTTGGGTTAGGTCAATCCGTTCGCGAGATACGGGAGTTTGAAGCTAAGAAATGGTTGAGAAGGTAACAAATTTTTCGCAATTCTGCAGCTTCAATCGTTTAACCAGAATGGCCTAGGGAAAAAATACACATACCGTTGTAATGGGGCGAGTTTCTACTTTGAGACGCAGCAGGAATTTTTGGGTTAGGTCAATCTGTTCGCGAGATATGGGAGTTTGAAGCCAAGAAATGGTTGAGAAGGCAACAAATATTTCGCAATTCTGCTGCTCCAACCGCTTAACCAGAGTGGCCTAGGGAAAAAATACACATACCGTTGTAACCGGACGAGTTTCTACTTTCAGACGCAATAGGAATTTTTGGGTTAGGTCAATCCGGTCGCGAGATATGGGAGTTTGAAGCTAAGAAATGGTTGAGAAGGGAACAAATTTTTCGCACTTCTGCTGCTCCAATCGCTTAACCAGATTGGCCTAGGGAAAAAATACACATACCGTTGTAACCGGACGAGTTTCTACTTTCAGACGCAATAGGAATTTTTGGGTTAGGTCAATCCGTTCGCGAGATACGGGAGTTTGAAGCTAAGAAATGGTTGAGAAGGTAACAAATTTTTCGCACTTCTGCTGCTTCAATCGCTTGACCAGAATGGCCTATGGGAAAGATACACATAAAGTTGTAATCGGGCGAGTTTCTACTTTCAGATGCAATAGAAATTTTTGGGTTATGTCAATCCGTTCGCGACATATGAGAGTTTGAAGCTAAGAAATGATGGAGAAGGCAACAAATTTTTCGCACTTCTGTTGCTACAAACGCTTAACCAGAATGGTCTATTGGAAAGATACACATACCGTTGTAATCGGGCGAGTTTCTACTTTCCGGCGCAATAGGAATTTTTGAGTTAGGTCAATCCGTTCGCGAGATATGGGACTTTGAAGCTAAGAAATGGTTGACAAGACAACCAATTTTTCGCAATTCTGCTGCTCCAACCGCTTAACCAGAATGGCCTAGGGAAAAAATACGCATACCGTTGTAACCGGACGAGTTTCTACTTTCAGACGCAATAGGAATTTTTGGGTTAGGTCAATCCGGTCGCGAGGTATGGGAGTTTGAAGCTAAGAAATAGTTGAGAAGGGAACAAATTTTTCGCACTTCTGCTGCTCCAATCGCTTAACCAGATTGGCCTAGGGAAAAAATACACATACCGTTGTAACCGGACGAGTTTCTACTTTCAGACGCAATAGGAATTTTTGGGTTAGGTCAATCCGTTCGCGAGATACGGGAGTTTGAAGCTAAGAAATGGTTGAGAAGGTAACAAATTTTTCGCAATTCTGCAGCTTCAATCGTTTAACCAGAATGGCCTAGGGAAAAAATACACATACCGTTGTAATGGGGCGAGTTTCTACTTTGAGACGCAGCAGGAATTTTTGGGTTAGGTCAATCTGTTCGCGAGATATGGGAGTTTGAAGCCAAGAAATGGTTGAGAAGGCAACAAATATTTCGCAATTCTGCTGCTCCAACCGCTTAACCAGAGTGGCCTAGGGAAAAAATACACATACCGTTGTAACCGGACGAGTTTCTACTTTCAGACGCAATAGGAATTTTTGGGTTAGGTCAATCCGGTCGCGAGATATGGGAGTTTGAAGCTAAGAAATGGTTGAGAAGGGAACAAATTTTTCGCACTTCTGCTGCTCCAATCGCTTAACCAGATTGGCCTAGGGAAAAAATACACATACCGTTGTAACCGGACGAGTTTCTACTTTCAGACGCAATAGGAATTTTTGGGTTAGGTCAATCCGTTCGCGAGATACGGGAGTTTGAAGCTAAGAAATGGTTGAGAAGGTAACAAATTTTTCGCACTTCTGCTGCTTCAATCGCTTGACCAGAATGGCCTATGGGAAAGATACACATAAAGTTGTAATCGGGCGAGTTTCTACTTTCAGATGCAATAGAAATTTTTGGGTTATGTCAATCCGTTCGCGACATATGAGAGTTTGAAGCTAAGAAATGATGGAGAAGGCAACAAATTTTTCGCACTTCTGTTGCTACAAACGCTTAACCAGAATGGTCTATTGGAAAGATACACATACCGTTGTAATCGGGCGAGTTTCTACTTTCCGGCGCAATAGGAATTTTTGAGTTAGGTCAATCCGTTCGCGAGATATGGGACTTTGAAGCTAAGAAATGGTTGACAAGACAACCAATTTTTCGCAATTCTGCTGCTCCAGTCGCTTAACCAGATTGGCCTAGGGAAAAAATACACATACCTTTGTAATCGAGCGAGTTTCTACTTTCAGACGCAGCAGGAATTTTTGGATTTTGTCAATCCGTTCGCGAGATATGGGAGTTTGAAGCTAAGAAAGAGTTGAGAAGACAACAAATTTTTCGCACTTCTGCTGCTCCAAACGCTTAACCAGAATGGCCTAGGGAAAAAATACACATACCGTTGTAATCGGGCGAGTTTCTACTTTCAGACGCAGCAGGAATTTCTGGGTTTTGTCAATCCGTTCGCGAGATATGGGAGATTGAAGCTAAGAAATAGTTGAGAAGACAACAAATTTTTCGCAATTCTGCTGCTCCAAACGCTTAACCAGAATGGCCTAGGGAAAAAACACACATACCGTTGTAATGGGGCGAGTTTCTACTTTGAGACGCAGCAGGAATTTTTGGGTTAGGTCAATCTGTTCGCGAGATATGGGAGTTTGAAGCCAAGAAATGGTTGAGAAGGCAACAAATATTTCGCAATTCTGCTGCTCCAACCGCTTAACCAGAATGGCCTAGGGAAAAAATACACATACCGTTGTAACCGGACGAGTTTCTACTTTCAGACGCAATAGGAATTTTTGGGTTAGGTCAATCCGGTCGCGAGATATGGGAGTTTGAAGCTAAGAAATGGTTGAGAAGGGAACAAATTTTTCGCAGTTCTGCTGCTCCAATCGCTTAACCAGATTGGCCTAGGGAAAAAATACACATACCGTTGTAACCGGACGAGTTTCTACTTTCAGACGCAATAGGAATTTTTGGGTTAGGTCAATCCGTTCGCGAGATACGGGAGTTTGAAGCTAAGAAATGGTTGAGAAGGTAACAAATTTTTCGCACTTCTGCTGCTTCAATCGCTTGACCAGAATGGCCTATGGGAAAGATACACATACTGTTGTAATCGGGCGAGTTTCTACTTTCAGATGCAATAGAAATTTTTGGGTTAGGTCAATCCGTTCGCGACATATGAGAGTTTGAAGCTAAGAAATGATGGAGAAGGCAACAAATTTTTCGCACTTCTGTTGCTACAAACGCTTAACCAGAATGGCCTATTGGAAAGATACACATACCGTTGTAATCGGGCGAGTTTCTACTTTCCGACGCAATAGGAATTTTTGAGTTAGGTCAATCCGTTCGCGAGATATGGGACTTTGAAGCTAAGAAATGGTTGACAAGACAACCAAGTTTTCGCAATTCTGCTGCTCCAGTCGCTTAACCAGATTGGCCTAGGGAAAAAATACACATACCTTTGTAATCGAGCGAGTTTCTACTTTCAGAGTCAGCAGGAATTTTTGGATTTTGTCAATCCGTTCGCGAGATATGGGTGTTTGAAGCTAAGAAAGAGTTGAGAAGACAACAAATTTTTCGCAGCTCTGCTGCTCCAAACGCTTAACCAGAATGGCCTAGGGAAAAAATACACATACCGTTGTAATCGGGCGAGTTTCTACTTTCAGACGCAGCAGGAATTTCTGGGTTTTGTCAATCCGTTCGCGAGATATGGGAGTTTGAAGCTAAGAAATAGTTGAGAAGACAACAAATTTTTCGCAATTCTGCTGCTCCAAACGCTTAACCAGAATGGCCTAGGGAAAAAACACACATACCGTTGTAATGGGGCGAGTTTCTACTTTGAGACGCAGCAGGAATTTTTGGGTTAGGTCAATCTGTTCGCGAGATATGGGAGTTTGAAGCCAAGAAATGGTTGAGAAGGCAACAAATATTTCGCAATTCTGCTGCACCAACCGCTTAACCAGAATGGCCTAGGGAAAAAATACACATACCGTTGTAACCGGACGAGTTTCTACTTTCAGACGCAATAGGAATTTTTGGGTTAGGTCAATCCGTTCGCGAGATACGGGAGTTTGAAGCTAAGAAATGGTTGAGAAGGTAACAAATTTTTCGCACTTCTGCTGCTTCAATCGCTTGACCAGAATGGCCTAGGGAAAAAATACACATACCGTTGTAATCGGGCGAGTTTCTACTTTCAGACGCAGCAGGATTTTCTGGGTTTTGTCAATCCGTTCGCGAGATATGGGAGTTTGAAGCTAAGAAATAGTTGAGAAGACAACAAATTTTTCGCAATTCTGCTGCTCCAAACGCTTAACCAGAATGGCCTAGGGAAAAAACACACATACCGTTGTAATGGGGCGAGTTTCTACTTTGAGACGCAGCAGGAATTTTTGGGTTAGGTCAATCTGTTCGCGAGATATGGGAGTTTGAAGCCAAGAAATGGTTGAGAAGGCAACAAATATTTCGCAATTCTGCTGCACCAACCGCTTAACCAGAATGGCCTAGGGAAAAAATACACATACCGTTGTAACCGGACGAGTTTCTACTTTCAGACGCAATAGGAATTTTTGGGTTAGGTCAATCCGTTCGCGAGATACGGGAGTTTGAAGCTAAGAAATGGTTGAGAAGGTAACAAATTTTTCGCACTTCTGCTGCTTCAATCGCTTGACCAGAATGGCCTAGGGAAAAAATACACATACCGTTGTAATCGGGCGAGTTTCTACTTTCAGATGCAATAGGAATTTTTGGGTTAGGTCAATCCGTTCGCGAGATACGGGAGTTTGAAGCTAAGAAATGGTTGAGAAGGTAACAAATTTTTCGCACTTCTGCTGCTTCAATCGCTTGACCAGAATGGCCTAGTGAAAAAATACACATACCGTTGTAATCGGGCGAGTTTCTACTTTCAGATGCAATAGGAATTTTTGGGTTAGGTCAATCCGTTCGCGAGATATCGGAGTTTGAAGCTAAGAAATGATTGAGAAGGCAACAAATTTTTCGCACTTCTGTTGCTCCAAACGCTTATCCAGAATGGCCTAGGGAAAAAATACACGTACCGTTGTAATCGAGCGAGTTTCTACTTTCAGACGCAGCAGGAATTTCTGTGTTTGGTCAATCCGTTCGCGAGATATCGGACTTTGAAGCTAAGAAATGGTTGACAAGACAACAAATGTTTTGCACTTCTGCTGCTCCAGTCGCTTAACCAGAATGGCCTAGGGGGAAAATACACATACCGTTGTAATCGGGCGAGTTTCTACTTTCAGGCGCAATAGGAATTTTTGGGTTAGGTCAATCCGTTCGCGACATGTGGGAGTTTGAAGCTAAGAAATGGTGGAGAAGACAACAAATTATTCGCAATTCTGCTGCTCCAAACGCTTAACCAGAATGGCCTAGGGAAAAAATACACATACCGTTGTAATCGGGCGAGTTTCTACTTTCAGACGCAATAGGAATTTTTGGGTTTGGTCAATCCGTTCGCGAGATATGGGACTTTGAAGCTAAGAAATAGTTGAGAAGACTACAAATTTTTCGCACTTCTGCAGCTCCAAACGCTTAACCAGAATGGCCTATGGGAAAGATACACATACTGTTGTAATCGGGCGAGTTTCTACTTTCTCACGCAATAGGAATTTTTGGGTTAGGTCAATCCGTTCGCGATATATGGGACTTTGAAGCTAAGAAACGGTTGACAAGACAACCAATTTTTCGCAATTCTGCTGCTCCAGACGCTTAACCAGATTGGCCTAGGGAAAAAATACACTTACCGTTGTAATCGGGCGAGTTTCTACTTTCGGACGCAGCAGGAATTTTTGGGCTTTGTCAATCCGTTCGCGAGATATGGGACTTTGAAGCTAAGAAATAGTTGAGAAGACAACAAATTTTTCGCAATTCTGCTGCTCCAAACGCTTAACCAGAATGTCCTAGGGAAAAAATACACGTACCGTTGTAATCTGGCGAGTTTCTACTTTCAGACGCAGCAGGAATTTCTGGGTTTGGTCAATCTGTTCGCGTGATATGGGAGTTTGAAGCCAAGAAATGGTTGAGACGGCAACAAATATTTCGCAATTCTGCTGCTCCAACCGCTTAACCAGAATGGCCTAGGGAAAAAATACACATACCGTTGTTACCGGACGAGTTTCTACCTTCAGACGCAATAGCAATTTTTGGGTTAGGTCAATCCGTTCGCGAGATACGGGAGTTTGAAGCTAAGAAATAGTTGAGAAGACAACAACTTTTTCGCACGTCTGCTGCTCCACACGCTTAACCAGAGTGGCCTACGGGAAAAATACACATACCGTTGTAATCGGGCGAGTTTCTACTTTCAGACGCAGCAGGAATTTTTGGGTTTTGTCAATCCGTTCGCGAGATATGGGAGTTTGAAGCTAAGAAATAGTTGAGAAGACAACAAATTTTTCGCACTTCTGCTGCTCCAAACGCTTAACCAGAATGGCCCAGGGAAAAAATACACATACGGTTATAATCGGGCGAGTTTCTACTTTCAGATGCAATAGGAATTTTAGGGTTAGGTCAATCTGTTCGCGAGATATGGGAGTTTGAAGCTAAGAAATGGTTGACAAGGCAACAAATTTTTCGCAATTCTGCTGCTCCAGTCGCTTAACCAGATAGGCCTAGGGAAAAAATACACATACCTTTGTAATCGAGCGAGTTTCTACTTTCAGACGCAGCAGGAATTTTTGGGTTTTGTCAATCCGTTCGCGACATATGGGAGTTTGAAGCTAAGAAATGGTTGAGAAGACAACAAATTTTTCGCAATTCTGCTGCTCCAAATGCTTAACCAGAATGGCCTAGGGAAAAAATACACATACCGTTGTTACCGGACGAGTTTCTACTTTCAGACGCAATAGCAATTTTTGGGTTGGGTCAATCAGTTCGCGAGGTACGGGAGTTTGAAGCTAAAAAATAGTTGAGAAGACAACAACTTTTTCGCACGTCTGCTGCTCCACACGCTTAACCAGAATGGCCTACGGGAAAAATACACATACCGTTGTAATCGGGCGAGTTTCTACTTTCAGACGCAGCAGGAATTTTTGGGTTAGGTCAATCTGTTCGCGAGATATGGGAGTTTGAAGCTAAGAAATGGTTGACAAGGCAACAAATTTTTCGCAATTCTGCTGCTCCAGTCGCTTAACCAGATAGGCCTAGGGAAAAAATACACATACCTTTGTAATCGAGCGAGTTTCTACTTTCAGACGCAGCAGGAATTTTTGGGTTTTGTCAATCCGTTCGCGACATATGGGAGTTTGAAGCTAAGAAATGGTTGAGAAGACAACAAATTTTTCGCAATTCTGCTGCTCCAAATGCTTAACCAGAATGGCCTAGGGAAAAAATACACATACCGTTGTTACCGGACGAGTTTCTACTTTCAGACGCAATAGCAATTTTTGGGTTGGGTCAATCAGTTCGCGAGGTACGGGAGTTTGAAGCTAAAAAATAGTTGAGAAGACAACAACTTTTTCGCACGTCTGCTGCTCCACACGCTTAACCAGAATGGCCTACGGGAAAAATACACATACCGTTGTAATCGGGCGAGTTTCTACTTTCAGACGCAGCAGGAATTTTTGGGTCAGGACAATCTGTTCGCGAGATATGGGAGTTTGAAGCTAAGAAATGGTTGACAAGGCAACAAATTTTTCGCAATTCTGCTGCTCCAGTCGCTTAACCAGATAGGCCTAGGGAAAAAATACACATACCGTTGTAATCGGGCGAGTTTCTACTTTCGGACGCAGCAGGAATTTTTGGGATTTGTCAATCCGTTCGCGAGATATGGGACCTTGAAGCTAAGAAATAGTTGAGAAGACAACAAATTTTTCGCACTTCTGCTGCTCCAAACGCTTAACCAGAATGGCCCAGGGAAAAAATACACATACCGTTCTAATCGCGCGAGTTTGTACTTTCAGATGCAATAGGAATTTTAGGGTTAGGTCAATCTGTTCGCGAGATATGGGAGTTTGAAGCTAAGAAATGGTTGACAAGGCAACAAATTTTTCGCAATTCTGCTGCTCCAGTCGCTTAACCAGATAGGCCTAGGGAAAAAATACACATACCTTTGTAATCGATCGAGTTTCTACTTTCAGACGCAGCAGGAATTTTTGGGTTTTGTCAATCCGTTCGCGAGATATGGAAGTTTGAAGCTAAGAAAGAGTTGAGAAGACAACAAATTTTTCGCACTTCTGCTGCTCCAAACGCTTAACCAGAATGGCCTAGGGGAAAAATACACATACCGTTGTAACCGGACGAGTTTCTACTTTCAGACGCAATAGGAATTTTTGGGTTAGGTCAATCCGGTCGCGAGATATGGGAGTTTGAAGCTAAGAAATGGTTGAGAAGGCAACAAATTTTTCGCAATTCTGCTGCTCCAAACGCATAACCAGAATGGCCCAGGGAAAAAATACACATACCGTTCTAATCGGGCGAGTTTCTACTTTCCGACGCAGCAGGAATTTCTGGGTTTGGTCTATCCGTTCGCGAGATATGGGACTTTGAAGCTAAGAAATGGTTGACAAGACAACCAATTTTTCGCAATTCTGCTGCTCCAGTCGCTTAACCAGGATGGCCTAGGGGAAATATACACATACCGTTGTAATCGGGCGAGTTTCTACTTTCAGACGCAGCAGGAATATTTGGGTTTGCTCAATCCGTTCGCGAGATATGGGAGTTTCAAGCTAATAAATGGTTGAGAAGGCAACAAATTTTTCGCACTTCTGCTGCTCCAATCGCTTAACCAGATAGGCCTAGGGAAAAAATACACATACCGTTGTAATCGGGCGAGTTTCTACTTTCCGACGCAGCAGGAATTTCTGGGTTTGGTCTATCCGTTCGCGAGATATGGGACTTTGAAGCTAAGAAATAGTTGAGAAGACAACAAATTTTTCGCACCTCTGCTGCTCCAAACGCTTAACCAGAATGGCCTATGGGAAAAATACACATACCGTTGTAATCGGGCGAGTTTCTACTTTCAGATGCAATAGGAATTTTTGGGTTAGGTCAATCCGTTCGCGACATTTGGGAGTTTGAAGCAAAGAAATGATTAAGAAGGCAACAAATTTTTCGCAATTCTGTTGCTCCAAACGCTTAACCAGAATGGCCTAGGGAGAAAATACACATACCGTTGTAATCGTGCGAGTTTCTACTTTCCGACGCAGCAGGAATTTCTGGGTTTGGTCTATCCGTTCGCGAGATATGGGACCTTGAAGCTAAGAAATAGTTGAGAAGACAACAAATTATTCGCACTTCTGCTGCTCCAAACGCTTGACCAGAATGGCCTATGGGAAAAATACACATACCGTTGTAATCGGGCGAGTTTCTACTTTCAGACGCAATAGGAATTTTTGGGTTAGGTCAATCCGTTCGCGACATTTGGGAGTTTGAAGCTAAGAAATGATTAAGAAGGCAACAAATTTTTCGCAATTCTGTTTCTCCAAACGCTTAACCAGAATGGCCTAGGGAGAAAATACACATACCGTTGTAATCGAGCGAGTTTCTACTTTCAGACGCAGCAGGAATTTCTGTGTTTGGTCAATCCGTTCGCGAGATATGGGACTTTGAAGCAAAGAAATGGTTGAGAAGGCAACAAATATTTCGCACTTCTGTTGCTCCAAACGCTTAACCAGAATGGCCTAGGGAAAAAATAGACATACCGTTGTAATCAGGCGAGTTTCTACTTTCAGAAGCAGCAGGAATTTCTGGGCTTGGTCTATCCGTTCGCGAGATATGGGACTTTGAAGCTAAGAAATAGTTGAGAAGACCCCAAATTTTTCGCAATTCTGCTGCTCCAAACGCCTAACCAGATTGGCCTAGGGAAAAAATACACATACCGTTGTTACCGGACGAGTTTCTACTTTCAGAAGCAATAGCAATTTTTGGGTTAGGTCAATCCGTTCGCGAGATACGGGAGTTTGAAGCTAAGAAATAGTTGAGAGGACAACAACTTTTTCGCACGTCTGCTGCTCCACACGCTTAACCAGAATGGCCTACGGGAAAAATACACATACCGTTGTAATCGGGCGAGTTTCTACTTTCAGACGCAGCAGGAATTTCTGGGCTTGGTCTATCCGTTCGCGAGATATGGGACTTTGAAGCTAAGAAATAGTTGAGAAGACCACAAATTTTTCGCACTTCTGCTGCTCCAAACGCTTAACCAGAATGGCCTATGGGAAAAATTTACATACCGTTGTAATCGGGCGAGTTTCTACTTTCTCACGCAATAGGAATTTTTGGTTTAGCTCAATCCGTTCGCGATATATGGGACTTTGAAGCTAAGAAACGGTTGACAAGACAACCAATTTTTCGCAATTCTGCTGCTCCAGACGCTTAACCAGATTGGCCTAGGGAAAAAATACACTTACCGTTGTAATCGGGCGAGTTTCTACTTTCGGACGCAGCAGGAATTCTTGGGCTTTGTCAATCCGTTCGCGAGATATGGGACCTTGAAGCTAAGAAATAGCTAAGAAGACAACAAATTTTTCCCAATTCTGCTGCTCCAAACGCTTAACCAGAATGTCCTAGGGACGAAATACACATAGTGTTGTGATCTGGCGAGTTTCTACTTTCAGACGCAGCAGGAATTTCTGGGTTTGGTCAATCTGTTCGCGTGATATGGGAGTTTGAAGCCAAGAAATGGTTGAGACGGCAACAAATATTTCGCAATTCTGCTGCCCCAACCGCTTAACCAGAATGGCCTAGGGAAAAAATACACATACCGTTGTTACCGGACGAGTTTCTACCTTCAGACGCAATAGCAATTTTTCGGTTAGGTCAATCCGTTCGCGAGATACGGGAGTTTGAAGCTAAGAAATAGTTGAGAAGACAACAACTTTTTCGCACGTCTGCTGCTCCACACGCTTAACCAGAATGGCCTACGGGAAAAATACACATACCGTTGTAATCGGGCGAGTTTCTACTTTCAGACGCAGCAGGAATTTTTGGGTTTTGTCAATCCGTTCGCGAGATATGGGAGTTTGAAGCTAAGAAATAGTTGAGAAGACAACAAATTTTTCGCACTTCTGCTGCTCCAAACGCTTAACCAGAATGGCCCAGGGAAAAAATACACATACGGTTCTAATCGGGCGAGTTTCTACTTTCAGATGCAATAAGAATTTTAGGGTTAGGTCAATCTGTTCGCGAGATATGGGGGTTTGAAGCTAAGAAATGGTTGACAAGGCAACAAATTTTTCGCAATTCTGCTGCTCCAGTCGCTTAACCAGATAGGCCTAGGGAAAAAATACACATACCTTTGTAATCGAGCGAGTTTCTACTTTCAGACGCAGCAGGAATTTTTGGGTTTTGTCAATCCGTTCGCGAGATATGGGAGTTTGAAGCTAAGAAAGTGTTGAGAAGACAACAAATTTTTCGCACTTCTGGTGCTCCAAACGCTTAACCAGAATGGCCTAGGGGAAAAATACACATACCGTTGTAACCGGACGAGTTTCTACTTTCAGACGCAATAGGAATTTTTGGGTTAGGTCAATCCGTTCGCGAGATATGGGACTTTGAAGCTAAGAAATGGTTGACAAGACAACCAATTTTTCGCAATTCTGCTGCTCCAGTCGCTTAACCAGGATGGCCTAGGGGAAATATACACATACCGTTGTAATCGGGCGAGTTTCTACTTTCAGACGCAGCAGGAATATTTGGGTTTGCTCAATCCGTTCGCGAGATATGGGAGTTTCAAGCTAATAAATGGTTGAGAAGGCAACAAATTTTTCGCACTTCTGCTGCTCCAATCGCTTAACCAGATAGGCCTAGGGAAAAAATACACATACCGTTGTAATCGGGCGAGTTTCTACTTTCCGACGCAGCAGGAATTTCTGGGTTTGGTCTATCCGTTCGCGAGATATGGGACTTTGAAGCTAAGAAATAGTTGAGAAGACAACAAATTTTTCGCACCTCTGCTGCTCCAAACGCTTAACCAGAATGGCCTATGGGAAAAATACACATACCGTTGTAATCGGGCGAGTTTCTACTTTTAGATGCAATAGGAATTTTTGGGTTAGGTCAATCCGTTCGCGACATTTGGGAGTTTGAAGCTAAGAAATGATTAAGAAGGCATCAAATTTTTCGCAATTCTGTTGCTCCAAAAGCTTAACCAGAATGGCCTAGGGAGAAAATACACATACCGTTGTAACCGGACGAGTTACTACTTTCAGACGCAATAGGAATTTTTGGGTTAGGTCAATCCGTTCGCGAGACGCGGGAGTTTGAAGCCATGAAATGGTTGAGAAGGCAACAAATTTTTCGCAATTCTGCTGCTCCAATCGCTTAACCAGAATGGCCTAGGGAAAAACTACACATACCGTTGTAATCGGACGAGTTTCTACCTTCAGATGCAATAGGAATTTTTGGGTTAGGTCAATCCGTTCGCGACATATGGGAGATTGAAGCTAAGAAATGATTGATAAGGCAACAAATTTTTCGCACTTCTGTTGCTCCAAACGCTTAACCAGAATGGACTAGGGAAAAAATACACATACCGTTGTAATCAGGCGAGTTTCTACTTTCAGAAGCAGCAGGAATTTCTGGGCTTGGTCTATCCGTTCGCGAGATATGGGACTTTGAAGCTAAGAAATAGTTGAGAAGACCCCAAATTTTTCGCAATTCTGCTGCTCCAAACGCCTAACCAGATTGGCCTAGGGAAAAAATACACATACCGTTGTTACCGGACGAGTTTCTACTTTCAGAAGCAATAGCAATTTTTGGGTTAGGTCAATCCGTTCGCGAGATACGGGAGTTTGAAGCTAAGAAATAGTTGAGAAGACAACAACTTTTTCGCACGTCTGCTGCTCCACACGCTTAACCAGAATGGCCTACGGGAAAAATACACATACCGTTGTAATCGGGCGAGTTTCTACTTTCAGACGCAGCAGGAATTTCTGGGCTTGGTCTATCCGTTCGCGAGATATGGGACTTTGAAGGTAAGAAATAGTTGAGAAGACCACAAATTTTTCGCACTTCTGTTGCTAAAAAACGCTTAACCAGAATGGCCTAGGGAAAAAATACACAAACCGTTGTAATCGAGCGAGTTTCTACTTTCAGACGCAGCAGGAATTTCTGTATTTGGTCAATCCGTTCGCGAGATATGGGACTTTGAAGCTAAGAAATGGTTGATAAGACAACAAATTTTTTGCACTTCTGCTGCTCCAGTCGCTTAACCAGAATGGCCTAGGGGGAAAATACACATACCGTTGTAATCGAGCGTGTTTCTACTTTCAGACGCAGCAGGAATTTCTGTGTTTGGTCAATCCGTTCGCGAGATATGGGACTTTGAAGCTAAGAAATGGTTGACAAGACAACAAATTTTTTGCACTTCTGCAGCTCCAAACGCTTAACCAGAATGGCCTATGGGAAAAATACACATACTGTTGTAATCGGGCGAGTTTCTACTTTCAGATGCAATAGAAATTTTTGGGTTAGGTCAATCCGTTCGCGACATATGGGAGATTGAAGCCAAGAAATAATTGAGAAGGCAACAAATTTTTCGCACTTCTGTTGCTCCAAACGCTTAACCAGAATGGCCTAGGGAAAAAATACACATACCGTTGTAATCAGGCGAGTTTCTACTTTCAGACGCAGCAGGAATTTCTGGGCTTGGTCTATCCGTTCGCGAGATATGGGACTTTGAAGCTAAGAAATAGTTGAGAAGACCACAAATTTTTCGCACTTCTGTTGCTCCAAACGCTTAACCAGAATGGCCTAGGGAAAAAATACACATACCGTTGTAATCGAGCGAGTTTCTACTTTCAGACGCAGCAGGAATTTCTGTATTTGGTCAATCCGTTCGCGAGATATGGGACTTTGAAGCTAAGAAATGGTTGACAAGACAACAAATTTTTTGCACTTCTGCTGCTCCAGTCGCTTAACCAGAATGGCCTAGGGGGAAAATACACATACTGTTGTAATCGAGCGTGTTTCTACTTTCAGACGCAGCAGGAATTTCTGTGTTTGGTCAATCCGTTCGCGAGATATGGGACTTTGAAGCTAAGAAATGGTTGACAAGACAACAAATTTTTTGCACTTCTGCAGCTCCAAAAGCTTAACCAGAATGGCCTATGGGAAAAATACACATACTGTTGTAATCGGGCGAGTTTCTACTTTCAGATGCAATAGAAATTTTTGGGTTAGGTCAATCCGTTCGCGACATATGGGAGATTGAAGCCAAGAAATAACTGAGAAGGCAACAAATTTTTCGCACTTCTGCAGCTCCAAACGCTTAACCAGAATGGCCTATGGGAAAAATACACATACTGTTGTAATCGGGCGAGTTTCTACTTTCAGATGCAATAGAAATTTTTGGGTTAGGTCAATCCGTTCGCGACATATGGGAGATTGAAGCCAAGAAATAATTGAGAAGGCAACAAATTTTTCGCACTTCTGTTGCTCCAAACGCTTAACCAGAATGGCCTAGGGAAAAAATACACATACCGTTGTAATCGAGCGAGTTTCTACTTTCAGACGCAGCAGGAATTTCTGTATTTGGTCAATCCGTTCGCGAGATATGGGACTTTGAAGCTAAGAAATGGTTGACAAGACAACAAATTTTTTGCACTTCTGCTGCTCCAGTCGCTTAACCAGAATGGCCTAGGGGGAAAATACACATACCGTTGTAATCGAGCGTGTTTCTACTTTCAGACGCAGCAGGAATTTCTGTGTTTGGTCAATCCGTTCGCGAGATATGGGACTTTGAAGCTAAGAAATGGTTGACAAGACAACAAATTTTTTGCACTTCTGCAGCTCCAAACGCTTAACCAGAATGGCCTATGGGAAAAATACACATACTGTTGTAATCGGGCGAGTTTCTACTTTCAGATGCAATAGAAATTTTTGGGTTAGGTCAATCCGTTCGCGACATATGGGAGATTGAAGCCAAGAAATAATTGAGAAGGCAACAAATTTTTCGCACTTCTGTTGCTCCAAACGCTTAACCAGAATGGCCTAGGGAAAAAATACACATACCGTTGTAATCAGGCGAGTTTCTACTTTCAGACGCAGCAGGAATTTCTGGGCTTGGTCTATCCGTTCGCGAGATATGGGACTTTGAAGCTAAGAAATAGTTGAGAAGACCACAAATTTTTCGCACTTCTGTTGCTCCAAACGCTTAACCAGAATGGCCTAGGGAAAAAATACACATACCGTTGTAATCGAGCGAGTTTCTACTTTCAGACGCAGCAGGAATTTCTGTATTTGGTCAATCCGTTCGCGAGATATGGGACTTTGAAGCTAAGAAATGGTTGACAAGACAACAAATTTTTTGCACTTCTGCTGCTCCAGTCGCTTAACCAGAATGGCCTAGGGGGAAAATACACATACCGTTGTAATCGAGCGTGTTTCTACTTTCAGACGCAGCAGGAATTTCTGTGTTTGGTCAATCCGTTCGCGAGATATGGGACTTTGAAGCTAAGAAATGGTTGACAAGACAACAAATTTTTTGCACTTCTGCAGCTCCAAACGCTTAACCAGAATGGCCTATGGGAAAAATACACATACTGTTGTAATCGGGCGAGTTTCTACTTTCAGATGCAATAGAAATTTTTGGGTTAGGTCAATCCGTTCGCGCCATATGGGAGATTGAAGCCAAGAAATAATTGAGAAGGCAACAAATTTTTCGCACTTCTGTTGCTCCAAACGCTTAACCAGAATGGCCTAGGGAAAAAATACACATACCGTTGTAATCAGGCGAGTTTCTACTTTCAGACGCAGCAGGAATTTCTGGGCTTGGTCTATCCGTTCGCGAGATATGGGACTTTGAAGCTAAGAAATAGTTGAGAAGACCACAAGTTTTTCGCACTTCTGCTGCTCCAAACGCTTAACCAGAATGGCCTATGGGAAAAGTTTACATACCGTTGTAATCGGGCGAGTTTCTACATTCTCACGCAATAGGAATTTTTGGTATAGGTCAATCCGTTCGCGATATATGGGACTTTGAAGCTAAGAAACGGTTGACAAGACAACCAATTTTTCGCAATTCTGCTGCTCCAGACGCTTAACCAGATTGGCCTAGGGAAAAAATACACTTACCGTTGTAATCGGGCGAGTTTCTACTTTCGGACGCAGCAGGAATTTTTGGGCTTTGTCAATCCGTTCGCGAGATATGGGACCTTGAAGCTAAGAAATAGTTGAGAAGACAACAAATTTTTCGCAATTCTGCTGCTCCAAACGCTTAACCAGAATGTCCTAGGGAAGAAATACACATAGCGTTGTAATCTGGCGAGCTTCTACTTTCAGACGCAGCAGGAATTTCTGGGTTTGGTCTATCTGTTCGCGTGATATAGGAGTTTGAAGCCAAGTAATGGTTGAGACGGCAACAAATATTTCGCAATTCTGCTGCTCCAACCGCTTAACCAGAATGGCCTAGGGAAAAAATAAACATACCGTTGTTACCGGACGAGTTTCTACCTTCAGACGCAATGGCAATTTTTGGGTTAGGTCAATCCGTTCGCGAGATACGGGAGTTTGAAGCTAAGAAATAGTTGAGAAGACAACAAATTTTTCGCACTTCTGCTGCTCCAAACGCTTAACCAGAGTGGCCCAGGGAAAAAATACACATACGGTTCTAATCGGGCGAGTTTCTACTTTCAGATGCAATAGGAATTTTAGGGTTAGGTCAATCTGTTCGCGAGATATGGGAGTTTGAAGCTAAGAAATGGTTGACAAGGCAACAAATTTTTCGCAATTCTGCTGCTCCAGTCGCTTAACCAGATAGGCCTAGGGAAAAAATACACATACCTTTGTAATCGAGCGAGTTTCTACTTTCAGACGCAGCAGGAATTTTTGGGTTTTGTCAATCCGTTCGCGAGATATGGGAGTTTGAAGCTAAGAAAGAGTGGAGAAGACAACAAATTTTTCGCAATTCTGCTGCTCCAAACGCTTAACCAGAATGGCCTAGGGGAAAAATACACATACCGTTGTAACCGGACGAGTTTCTACTTTCAGACGCAATAGGAATTTTTGGGTTAGGTCAATCCGGTCGCGAGCTATGGGAGTTTGAAGCTAAGACATGGTTGAGAAGGCAACAAATTTTTCGCAATTCTGCTGACCCAAACGCTTAACCAGAATGGCCTAGGGGAAAAATACACATACCGTTGTAACCGGACGAGTTTCTACTTTCAGACGCAATAGGAATTTTTGGGTTAGGTCAATCCGGTCGCGAGATATGGGAGTTTGAAGCTAATAAATGGTTGAGAAGGCAACAAATTTTTCGCAATTCTGCTGCTCCAAACGCTTAACCAGAATGGCCTAGGGAAAAAATACACATACCGTTGTAATCGGGCGAGTTTCTACTTTCAGAAGCAATAGCAATTTTTGGGTTAGGTCAATCCGTTCGCGAGATATGGGAGTTTGAAGCCAAGAAATGGTTGAGAAGGCAACAAATATTTCGCAATTCTGCTGCTCCAACAGCTTAACCAGAATGGCCTAGGGAAAAAATACGCATACCGTTGTAACCCGACGAGTTTCTACTTTCAGACGCAATAGGAATTTTTGGGTTAGGTCAATCCGGTCGCGAGATATGGGAGTTTGAAGCTAAGAAATGGTTGAGAAGGGAACAAATTTTTCGCACTTCTGCTGCTCCAATCGCTTAACCAGATTGGCCTAGGGAAAAAATACACATACCGTTGTAACCGGACGAGTTTCTACATTCAGACGCAATAGGAATTTTTGGGTTAGGTCAATCCGTTCGCGAGATACGGGAGTTTGAAGCTAAGAAATGGTTGAGAAGGTAACAAATTTTTCGCACTTCTGCTGCTTCAATCGTTTAACCAGAATGGCCTAGGGAAAAAATACACATACCGTTGTAATCGGGCGAGTTTCTACTTTCAGATGCAGCAGGAATTTCTGGGATTTGTCAATCCGTTCGCGAGATATGGGAGTTTGAAGCTAAGAAATAGTTGAGAAGACAACAAATTTTTCGCAATTCTGCTGCTCCAAACGCTTAACCAGAATGGCCTAGGGAAAAAACACACATACCGTTGTAATGGGGCGAGTTTCTACTTTGAGACGCAGCAGGAATTTTTGGGTTAGGTCAATCTGTTCGCGAGATATGGGAGTTTGAAGCCAAGAAATGGTTGAGAAGGCAACAAATATTTCGCAATTCTGCTGCTCCAACCGCTTAACCAGAATGTCCAAGGGAAAAAATACACATACCGTTGTAACCGGACGAGTTTCTACTTTCAGACGCAATAGGAATTTTTGGGTTAGGTCAATCCGGTCGCGAGATATGGGAGTTTGAAGCTAAGAAATGGTTGAGAAGGGAACAAATTTTTCGCACTTCTGCTGCTTCAATCGCTTGACCAGAATGGCCTAGGGAAAAAACACACATACCGTTGTAATCGGGCGAGTTTCTACTTTCAGATGCATTAGGAATTTTTGGGTTAGGTCAATCCGTTCGCGAGATATCGGAGTTTGAAGCTAAGAAATGATTGAGAAGGCAACAAATTTTTCGCACTTCTGTTGCTCCAAACGCTTATCCAGAATGGCCTAGGGAAAAAATACACATACCGTTGTAATCGAGCGAGTTTCTACTTTCAGACGCAGCAGGAATTTCTGTGTTTGGTCAATCCGTTCGCGAGATATCGGACTTTGAAGCTAAGAAATGGTTGACAAGACATCAAATGTTTTGCAATTCTGCTGCTCCAGTCGCTTAACAAGAATGGCCTAGGGGGAAAATACACATACCGTTGTAATCGGGCGAGTTTCTACTTTCAGGCGCAATAGGAATTTTTGGGTTAGGTCTATCCGTTCGCGACATGTGGGAGTTTGAAGCTAAGAAATGGTGGAGAAGACAACAAATTTTTCGCAATTCTGCTGCTCCAAACGCTTAACCAGAATGGCCTAGGGAAAAAATACACATACCGTTGTAATCGGGCGAGTTTCTACTTTCAGACGCAATAGGAATTTTTGGGTTTGGTCAATCCGTTCGCGAGATATGGGACATTGAAGCTAAGAAATAGTTGAGAAGACAACAAATTTTTCGCACTTCTGCAGCTCCAAACGCTTAACCAGAATGGCCTATGGGAAAGATACACATACTGTTGTAATCGGGCGAGTTTCTACTTTCAGATGCAATAGAAATTTTTGGGTTAGGTCAATCCGTTCGCGACATATGGGAGTTTGAAGATAAGAAATGATGGAGAAGGCAACAAATTTTTCGCACTTCTGTTGCTACAAACGCTTAACCAGAATGGCCTAGGGGAAAAATACACATACCGTTGTAATCAGGCGAGTTTCTACTTTCAGACGCAGCAGGAATTTCTGGGCTTGGTCTATCCGTTCGCGAGATATGGGACTTTGAAGCTAAGAAATAGTTGAGAAGACCACAAATTTTTCGCACTTCTGCTGCTCCAAACGCTTAACCAGAATGGCCTATTGGAAAGATACACATACCGTTGTAATCGGGCGAGATTCTACTTTCCGACGCAATAGGAATTTTTGAGTTAGGTCAATCCGTTCGCGAGATATGGGACTTTGAAGCTAAGAAATGGTTGACAAGACAACAAATTTTTTGCACTTCTGCTGCTCCAGTCGCTTAACCAGAATGGCCTAGGGAGAAAATACACATACCGTTGTAATCGAGCGAGTTTCTACTTTCAGACGCAGCAGGAATTTCGGTGTTTGGTCAATCCGTTCGCGAGATATGGTACTTTGAAGCTAAGAAATGGTTGACAAGACAACAAATATTTTGCACTTCTGCAGCTCCAAACGCTTAACCAGAATGGCCTATGGGAAAAATACACATACTGTTGTAATCGGGCGAGTTTCTATTTTCAGATGCAATAGGAATTTTTGGGTTCGGTCAATCCGTTCGCGAGATATGGGAGGTTGAAGCTAAGAAATAGTAGAGAAGACAACAAATTTTTCGTACTTCTGCTGCTCCAAACGCTTAACCAGATTGGCCTAGGGAAAAAATACACATACCGTTGTAATGGGGCGAGTTTCTACTTTCGGACGCAGCAGGAATTTTTGGGCTTTGTCAATCCGTTCGCGAGATATGGGACCTTGAAGCTAAGAAATAGTTCAGAAGACAACAAATTTTTCGCACTTCTGCTGCTCCAAACGCTTAACCAGAATGGCCTAGGGAAAAAATACGCATACCGTTATAATCTGACGAGTTTCTACTTTCAGACGCAGCAGGAATTTCTGGGTTTGATCTATCTGTTCGCGTGATATGGGAGTTTGAAGCCAAGAAATGGTTGAGAAAGCAACAAATATTTCGCAATTCTGCTGCTCCAAACGCTTAACCAGAATGGCCTAGGGAAAAAATACACATACCGTTCTAATCGGGCGAGTTTCTACTTTCAGACGCAGCAGGAATTTTTTGGTTAGGTCAATCTGTTCGCGAGATATGGGAGTTTGAAGCCAAGAAATGGTTGAGGAGGCAACAAATATTTCGCACTTCTGCTGCTCCAACCGCTTAACCAGAATGGCGTAGGGAAAAAATACACATACCGTTGTAACCGGACGAGTTTCTGCTTTCAGACGCAATAGCAATTTTTGGATTAGGTCAATCCGTTCGCGAGATACGGGAGTTTGAAGCTAAGAAATGGTTGAGAAGGCATCAAATTTTTCGCACTTCTTCTGCTCCAATCGCTTAACCAGAATGGCCTAGGGAAAAAACACACATACCGTTGTAATCGGGCGAGTTTCTACTTTGAGACGCAGCAGGAATTTTTGGGTTAGGTCAAACTGTTCGCGAGATATGGGAGTTTGAAGCCAAGAAATAGTTGAGAAGGCAACAAATATTTCGCAATTCTGCTGCTCCAACCGCTTAACCAGAATGGCCTAGGGAAAAAATACACATACCGTTGTAACCGGACGAGTTTCTACTTTCAGACGCAATAGCAATTTTTGGGTGAGGTCAATCCGTTCGCGAGATATGGGAGTTTGAAGCTAAGAAATGATTGAGAAGGCAACAAATTTTTCGCACTTCTGTTGCTCCAAACGCTTAACCAGAATGGCCCAGGGAAAAAATACACATACCGTTGTAATCGAGCGAGTTTCTACTTTCAGACGCAGCAGGAGTTTCTGTGTTTGGTCAATCCGTTCGCGAGATATCGGTCTTTGAAGCTAAGAAATGGTTGACAAGACAACAAATTTTTTGCACTTCTGCTGCTCCAGTCGCTTAACCAGAATGGCCTAGGGGGAAAATACACATACCGTTGTAATCGGGCGAGTTTCTACTTTCAGACGCAATAGGAATTTTTGGGTTAGGTCAATCCGTTCGCGACAAATGGGAGTTTGAAGCTAAGAAATGATGGAGCAGATAACAAATTTTTAGCACTTCTGCTGCTCCAACCGCTTATCCAGAATGGGCTAGGGAAAAAATACACATACCGTTGTAATCGGGCGAGTTTCTACTTTCAGATGCAATAGGAATTTTTGGGTTAGGTCAATCCGTTCGCGAGATACGGGAGTTTGAAGCTAAGAAATGGTTGAGAAGGCGACAAATTTTTCGCACTTCTGCTGCTCCAAACGCTTAACCAGAATGGCCTGCGGAAAAAATACACATACCGCTGTTCGCGAGATATGGGAGTTTGAATCCAAGAAATGGTTGAGAAGGCAACAAATTTTTCGCAATTCCGCTGCTCCAAACGCTTAACCAGAACGTCCTAGGGAAAAAATACACATACCGTTGTAACCGGACGAGTTTCTACTTTCAGATGCAATAGGAATTTTTGGGTTTTGTCAATCGGTTCGCGAGATATGGTAGTTTGAAGCTAAGAAATAGTTGAGAAGACAACAAATTTTTCCCAATTCTGCTGCTCCAAACGCTTAACCAGAATGGCCTAGGGAGAAAACACACATACCGTTGTAATCGGGCGAGTTTCTACTTTGAGACGCAGCAGTAATTTTTGGGTTAGGTCAATCTGTTCGCGGGATATGGGAGTTTGAAGGCAAGAAATGGTTCAGAAGGCAACAAATATTTCGCACTTCTGCTGCTCCAACCGCTAAACCAGAATGGACTAGGGAAAAAATACACATACCGTTGTAAACGGACGAGTTTCTATTTCCAGACGCAATAGCAATTTTTGTGTTAGGTCAATCCGTTCGCGAGGTACGGGAGTTTGAAGCTAAGAAATGGTTGAGAAGGCATCAAATTTTTCGCACTTCTGCTGCTCCAATCACTTAACCAGATTGGCCTAGGGAAAAAATACACATACCGTTGTAATCGGCCGAGTTTCTACTTTCAGACGCAGCAGGAATTTCTGGGTTTGGTCTATCCGTTCGCGAGATATGGGACTTTGAAGCTAAGAAATGGTTGACAAGACAACAAATTTTTCGCAATTCTGCTGCTCCAAACGCTTAACCAGAATGGCCTAGGGAAAAAATATACATACCGTTGTAATCGGGCGAGTTTCTATTTACACACGCAGCAGGAATTTTTGGGTTTTGTCAATCCGTTCGCGAGATATGGTAGTTTGAAGCCAAGAAATAGTTGAGAAGGCAACAAATATTTCGCAATTCTGCTGCTCCAACCGCTTAACCAGAATGGCCTAGGGAAAAAATACACATACCGTTGTAACCGGACGAGTTTCTACTTTCAGACGCAATAGCAATTTTTGGGTGAGGTCAATCCGTTCGCGAGATATGGGAGTTTGAAGCTAAGAAATGATTGAGAAGGCAACAAATTTTTCGCACTTCTGTTGCTCCAAACGCTTAACCAGAATGGCCCAGGGAAAAAATACACATACCGTTGTAATCGAGCGAGTTTCTACTTTCAGACGCAGCAGGAGTTTCTGTGTTTGGTCAATCCGTTCGCGAGATATCGGTCTTTGAAGCTAAGAAATGGTTGACAAGACAACAAATTTTTTGCACTTCTGCTGCTCCAGTCGCTTAACCAGAATGGCCTAGGGGGAAAATACACATACCGTTGTAATCGGGCGAGTTTCTACTTTCAGACGCAATAGGAATTTTTGGGTTAGGTCAATCCATTCGCGACAAATGGGAGTTTGAAGCTAAGAAATGATGGAGCAGATAACAAATTTTTAGCACTTCTGCTGCTCCAACCGCTTATCCAGAATGGGCTAGGGAAAAAATACACATACCGTTGTAATCGGGCGAGTTTCTACTTTCAGATGCAATAGGAATTTTTGGGTTAGGTCAATCCGTTCGCGAGATACGGGAGTTTGAAGCTAAGAAATGGTTGAGAAGGCGACAAATTTTTCGCACTTCTGCTGCTCCAAACGCTTAACCAGAATGGCCTGCGGAAAAAATACACATACCGCTGTTCGCGAGATATGGGAGTTTGAATCCAAGAAATGGTTGAGAAGGCAACAAATTTTTCGCAATTCTGCTGCTCCAAACGCTTAACCAGAACGTCCTAGGGAAAAAATACACATACCGTTGTAACCGGACGAGTTTCTACTTTCAGATGCAATAGGAATTTTTGGGTTTTGTCAATCGGTTCGCGAGATATGGTAGTTTGAAGCTAAGAAATAGTTGAGAAGACAACAAATTTTTCCCAATTCTGCTGCTCCAAACGCTTAACCAGAATGGCCTAGGGAGAAAACACACATACCGTTGTAATCGGGCGAGTTTCTACTTTGAGACGCAGCAGGAATTTTTGGGTTAGGTCAATCTGTTCGCGGGATATGGGAGTTTGAAGGCAAGAAATGGTTGAGAAGGCAACAAATATTTCGCACTTCTGCTGCTCCAACCGCTAAACCAGAATGGACTAGGGAAAAAATACACATACCGTTGTAAACGGACGAGTTTCTATTTCCAGACGCAATAGCAATTTTTGTGTTAGGTCAATCCGTTCGCGAGGTACGGGAGTTTGAAGCTAAGAAATGGTTGAGAAGGCATCAAATTTTTCGCACTTCTGCTGCTCCAATCACTTAACCAGATTGGCCTAGGGAAAAAATACACATACCGTTGTAATCGGCCGAGTTTCTACTTTCAGACGCAGCAGGAATTTCTGGGTTTGGTCTATCCGTTCGCGAGATATGGGACTTTGAAGCTAAGAAATGGTTGACAAGACAACAAATTTTTCGCAATTCTGCTGCTCCAAACGCTTAACCAGAATGGCCTAGGGAAAAAATATACATACCGTTGTAATCGGGCGAGTTTCTATTTACACACGCAGCAGGAATTTTTGGGTTTTGTCAATCCGTTCGCGAGATATGGTAGTTTGAAGCTAAGAAATAGTTGAGAAGACAACAGATTTTTCCCAATTCTGCTGCTCCAAACGCTTAACCAGAATGGCCTAGGGAAAAAACACACATACCGTTGTAATCGGGCGAGTTTCTACTTTGAGACGCAGCAGGAATTTTTGGGTTGGGTCAATCTGTTCGCGGTATATGGGAGTTTGAAGCCAGGAAATGGTTGAGAAGGCAACAAATATTTCGCACTTCTGCTGCTCCAACCGCTTATCCAGAATGGGCTAGGGATAAAATACACATACCGTTGTAATCGGGCGAGTTTCTACTTTCACATGCAATAGGAATTTTTGGGTTATGTCAATCCGTTCGCGAGATATGGTAGTTTGAAGCTACGAAATGGTTGAGAAGACAACAAATTTTTCGCACTTCTGCTGCTCCAAACGCTTAACCCGAATGGCCTGGGGAGAAAATACACATACCGTTGTAATCGGGCGAGTTTCTGCGTTCTGACGCTGCAGGAATTTGTGGGTTTGGTCAATCCGTTCGCGAGATATCGGACTTTGAAGCGAAGAAATGGTTGACAAAATAACAAATTTTTCGCACGTCTGCAGCTCCAAACGCTTAACCAGAATGGCCTAGGGAAAAAATACTCATACCGTTCTAATCGGGCGAGTTTCTACTTTCAGATGCAATAGGAATTTTAGGGTTAGGTCAATCTGTTCGCGAGATATGGGAGTTTGAAGCCAAGAAATGGTTGAGAAGGCAACAAATTTTTCGCACTTCTGCGGCTCCAAACGCTTAACCAGAACGGTCTAGGGAAAAAATACACATACCGTTGTAACCGGACGAGTTCCTACTTTTAGACGCAATAGGAATTTTTGGGTTAGGTCAATCCGGTCGCGAGATATGGGAGTTTGAATCTAAGAAATGGTTGAGAAGGCAACAAATTTTTCGCACTTCTGCTGCTCCAATCGCTTAACCAGATTGGACCAGGGAAAAAAACACATACCGTTGTAATCGGGCGAGTTTCTATTTACACACGCAGCAGGAATTTTTGGGTTTTGTCAATCCGTTCGCGAGATATGGTAGTTTGAAGCTAAGAAATAGTTGAGAAGACAACAAATTTATCCCAATTCTGCTGCTCCAAACGCTTAACCAGAATGGCCTAGGGAAAAAACACACATACCGTTGTAATCGGGCGAGTTTCTACTTTGAGACGCAGCAGGAATTTTTGGGTTAGGTCAATCTGTTCGCGGGATATGGGAGTGTGAAGACAAGAAATGGTTGAGAAGGCAACAAATATTTCGCACTTCTGCTGCTCCAACCGCTTAACCAGAATGGCCTAGGGAAAAAATACACATACCGTTGTAATCGGGCGAGTTTCTATTTACACACGCAGCAGGAATTTTTGGGTTTTGTCAATCCGTTCGCGAGATATGGTAGTTTGAAGCTAAGAAATAGTTGAGAAGACAACAGATTTTTCCCAATTCTGCTGCTCCAAACGCTTAACCAGAATGGCCTAGGGAAAAAACACACATACCGTTGTAATCGGGCCAGTTTCTACTTTGAGACGCAGCAGGAATTTTTGGGTTGGGTCAATCTGTTCGCGGGATATGGGAGTTTGAAGCCAGGAAATGGTTGAGAAGGCAACAAATATTTCGCACTTCTGCTGCTCCAACCGCTTATCCAGAATGGGCTAGGGAAAAACTACACATACCGTTGTAATCGGGCGAGTTTCTACTTTCAGATGCAATAGGAATTTTTGGGTTATGTCAATCCGTTCGCGAGATATGGTAGTTTGAAGCTAAGAAATGGTTGAGAAGACAACAAATTTTTCGCACTTCTGCTGCTCCAAACGCTTAACCCGAATGGCCTGGGGAGAAAATACACATACCGTTGTAATCGGGCGAGTCTCTGCGTTCTGACGCTGCAGGAATTTGTGGGTTTGGTCAATCCGTTCGCGAGATATCGGACTTTGAAGCGAAGAAATGGTTGACAAAATAACAAATTTTTCGCACGTCTGCAGCTCCAAACGCTTAACCAGAATGGCCTAGGGAAAAAATACACATACCGTTCTAATCGGGCGAGTTTCTACTTTCAGATGCAATAGGAATTTTAGGGTTAGGTCAATCTGTTCGCGAGATATGGGAGTTTGAAGCCAAGAAATGGTTGAGAAGGCAACAAATTTCTCGCACTTCTGCGGCTCCAAACGCTTAACCAGAACGGTCTAGGGAAAAAATACACATACCGTTGTAACCGGACGAGTTTCTACTTTTAGACGCAATAGGAATTTTTGGGTTAGGTCAATCCGGTCGCGAGATATGGGAGTTTGAATCTAAGAAATGGTTGAGAAGGCAACAAATTTTTCGCACTTCTGCTGCTCCAATCGCTTAACCAGATTGGCCCAGGGAAAAAAACACATACCGTTGTAATCGGGCGAGTTTCTATTTACACACGCAGCCGGAATTTTTGGGTTTTGTCAATCCGTTCGCGAGATATGGTAGTTTGAAGCTAAGAAATAGTTGAGAAGACAACAAATTTATCCCAATTCTGCTGCTCCAAACGCTTAACCAGAATGGCCTAGGGAAAAAACACACATACCGTTGTAATCGGGCGAGTTTCTACTTTGAGACGCAGCAGGAATTTTTGGGTTAGGTCAATCTGTTCGCGGGATATGGGAGTTTGAAGACAAGAAATGGTTGAGAAGGCAACAAATATTTCGCACTTCTGCTGCTCCAACCGCTTAACCAGAATGGCCTAGGGAAAAAATACACATACCGTTGTAACCGGACGAGTTTCTATTTCCAGACGCAATAGCAATTTTTGTGTTAGGTCAATCCGTTCGCGAGGTACGGGAGTTTGAAGCTAAGAAATGGTTGAGAAGGCATCAAATTTTGCGCACTTCTGCTGCTCCAATCACTTACCCAGATTGGCCTAGGGAAAAAATACACATACCGTTGTAATCGGCCGAGTTTCGACTTTCAGACGCAGCAGGAATTTCTGGGTTTGGTCTATCCGTTCGCGAGATATGGGACTTTGAAGCTAAGAAATGGTTGACAAGACAACAAATTTTTCGCAATTCTGCTGCTCCAAACGCTTAACCAGAATGGCCTAGGGAAAAAATAAACATACCGTTGTAATCGGGCGAGTTTCTATTTACACACGCAGCAGGAATTTTTGGGTTTTGTCAATCCGTTCGCGACATATGGGAGTTTGAAGCTAAGAAATGGTTGAGAAGACAACAAATTTTTCGCAATTCTGCTGCTCCAAACGCGTAACCAGAATGGCCTAGGGAAAAAATACACATACAGTTCTAATCGGGCGAGTTTCTACTTTCAGACGCAGCAGGAATTTTTTGGTTAGGTCAATCTGTTCGCGAGATATGGGAGTTTGAAGCCAAGAAATGGTTGAGGAGGCAACAAATATTTCGCACTTCTGCTGCCCCAACCGCTTAACCAGAATGGCGTAGGGAAAAAATACACATACCGTTGTAACCGGACGAGTTTCTGCTTTCAGACGCAATAGCAATTTTTGGATTAGGTCAATCCGTTCGCGGGATACGGGAGTTTGAAGCTAAGAAATAGTTGAGAAGACAACAAATTTTTCGCAATTCTGCTGCTCCAAACGCTTAACCAGAATGGCCTAGGGAAAAAACACACATACCGTTGTAATCGGGCGAGTTTCTACTTTGAGACGCAGCAGGAATTTTTGGGTTAGGTCAATCTGTTCGCGAGATATGGGAGTTTGAAGCCAAGAAATGGTTGAGAAGGCAACAAATATTTCGCAATTCTGCTGCCCCAAACGCTTAACCAGAATGGCCCAGGGAAAAAATACACATACCGTTGTAATCGGGCGAGTTTCTACTTTGAGACGCAGCAGGAATTTTTGGGTTAGGTCAATCTGTTCGCGGGATATGGGAGTGTGAAGACAAGAAATGGTTGAGAAGGCAACAAATATTTCGCACTTCTGCTGCTCCAACCGCTTAACCAGAATGGCCTAGGGAAAAAATACACATACCGTTGTAATCGGGCGAGCTTCTATTTTCACACGCAGCAGGAATTTTTGGGTTTTGTCAATCCGTTCGCGAGATATGGTAGTTTGAAGCTAAGAAATAGTTGAGAAGACAACAGATTTTTCCCAATTCTGCTGCTCCAAACGCTTAACCAGAATGGCCTAGGGAAAAAACACACATACCGTTGTAATCGGGCGAGTTTCTACTTTGAGACGCAGCAGGAATTTTTGGGTTGGGTCAATCTGTTCGCGGGATATGGGAGTTTGAAGCCAGGAAATGGTTGAGAATGCAACAAATATTTCGCACTTCTGCTGCTCCAACCGCTTATCCAGAATGGGCTAGGGAAAAAATACACATACCGTTGTAATCGGGCGAGTTTCTACTTTCAGATGCAATAGGAATTTTTGGGTTATGTCAATCCGTTCGCGAGATATGGTAGTTTGAAGCTAAGAAATGGTTGAGAAGACAACAAATTTTTCGCACTTCTGCTGCTCCAAACGCTTAACCCGAATGGCCTGGGGAGAAAATACACATACCGTTGTAATCGGGCGAGTTTCTGCGTTCTGACGCTGCAGGAATTTGTGGGTTTGGTCAATCCGTTCGCGAGATATCGGACTTTGAAGCGAAGAAATGGTTGACAAAATAACAAATTTTTCGCACGTCTGCAGCTCCAAACGCTTAACCAGAATGGCCTAGGGAAAAAATACACATACCGTTCTAATCGGGCGAGTTTCTACTTTCAGATGCAATAGGAATTTTAGGGTTAGGTCAATCTGTTCGCGAGATATGGGAGTTTGAAGCCAAGAAATGGTTGAGAAGGCAACAAATTTTTCGCACTTCTGCGGCTCCAAACGCTTAACCAGAACGGTCTAGGGAAAAAATACACATACCGTTGTAACCGGACGAGTTTCTACTTTTAGACGCAATAGGAATTTTTGGGTTAGGTCAATCCGGTCGCGAGATATGGGAGTTTGAATCTAAGAAATGGTTGAGAAGGCAACAAATTTTTCGCACTTCTGCTGCTCCAATCGCTTAACCAGATTGGCCCAGGGAAAAAAACACATACCGTTGTAATCGGGCGAGTTTCTATTTACACACGCAGCAGGAATTTTTGGGTTTTGTCAATCCGTTCGCGAGATATGGTAGTTTGAAGCTAAGAAATAGTTGAGAAGACAACAAATTTATCCCAATTCTGCTGCTCCAAACGCTTAACCAGAATGGCCTAGGGAAAAAACACACATACCGTTGTAATCGGGCGAGTTTCTACTTTGAGACGCAGCAGGAATTTTTGGGTTAGGTCAATATGTTCGCGGGATATGGGAGTTTGAAGACAAGAAATGGTTGAGAAGGCAACAAATATTTCGCACTTCTGCTGCTCCAACCGCTTAACCAGAATGGCCTAGGGAAAAAATACACATACCGTTGTAACCGGACGAGTTTCTATTTCCAGACGCAATAGCAATTTTTGTGTTAGGTCAATCCGTTCGCGAGGTACGGGAGTTTGAAGCTAAGAAATGGTTGAGAAGGCATCAAATTTTGCGCACTTCTGCTGCTCCAATCACTTACCCAGATTGGCCTAGGGAAAAAATACACATACCGTTGTAACCGGCCGAGTTTCGACTTTCAGACGCAGCAGGAATTTCTGGGTTTGGTCTATCCGTTCGCGAGATATGGGACTTTGAAGCTAAGAAATGGTTGACAAGACAACAAATTTTTCGCAATTCTGCTGCTCCAAACGCTTAACCAGAATGGCCTAGGGAAAAAATAAACATACCGTTGTAATCGGGCGAGTTTCTATTTACACACGCAGCAGGAATTTTTGGGTTTTGTCAATCCGTTCGCGCGATATGGTAGTTTGAAGCTAAGAAATAGTTGAGAAGACAACAGATTTTTCCCAATTCTGCTGCTCCAAACGCTTAACCAGAATGGCCTAGGGAAAAAACACACATACCGTTGTAATCGGGCGAGTTTCTACATTCAGATGCAATAGGAATTTTAGGGTTAGGTCAATCTGTTCGCGAGATATGGGAGTTTGAAGCCAAGAAATGGTTGAGAAGGCAACAAATTTTTCGCACTTCTGCTGCTCCAAACGCTTAACCAGATTGGCCTAGGGAAAAAAACACATACCGTTGTAATCGGGCGAGTTTCTATTTACACACGCAGCAGGAATTTTTGGGTTTTGTCAATCCGTTCACGAGATATGGGACTTTGAAGGTAAGAAATAGTTGAGAAGACTACAAATTCTTCGCACTTCTGCTGCTCCAAACGCTTAACCAGAATGGCCTATGGGGAAAATACACATACCGTTGTTATCGGGCGAGATTCTACTTTCAGATGCAATAGGAATTTTTGGGTTAGGTCAATCCGTTCGCGACATATGGGAGTTTGAAGGTAAGAAATAGTTGAGAAGACTACAAATTCTTCGCACTTCTGCTGCTCCAAACGCTTAACCAGAATGGCCTATGGGGAAAATACACATACCGTTGTAATCGGGCGAGATACTACTTTCAGATGCAATAGGAATTTTTGGGTTAGGTCAATCCGTTCGCGACATATGGGAGTTTGAAGCTAAGAAATGGTTGAGAAGACAACAAATTTTTCGCAATTCTGCTGCTCCAAACGCGTAACCAGAATGGCCTAGGGAAAAAATACACATACCGTTCTAATCGGGCGAGTTTCTACTTTCAGACGCAGCAGGAATTTTTTGGTTAGGTCAATCTGTTCGCGAGATATGGGAGTTTGAAGCCAAGAAATGGTTGAGGAGGCAACAAATATTTCGCACTTCTGCTGCTCCAACCGCTTAACCAGAATGGCGTAGGGAAAAAATACACATACCGTTGTAACCGGACGAGTTTCTGCTTTCAGACGCAATAGCAATTTTTGGATTAGGTCAATCCGTTCGCGAGATACGGGAGTTTGAAGCTAAGAAATAGTTGAGAAGACAACAAATTTTTCGCAATTCTGCTGCTCCAAACGCTTAACCAGAATGGCCTAGGGAAAAAACACACATACCGTTGTAATCGGGCGAGTTTCTACTTTGAGACGCAGCAGGAATTTTTGGGTTAGGTCAATCTGTTCGCGAGATATGGGAGTTTGAAGCCAAGAAATGGTTGAGAAGGCAACAAATATTTCGCAATTCTGCTGCCCCAAACGCTTAACCAGAATGGCCCAGGGAAAAAATACACATACCGTTGTAATCGGGCGAGTTTCTACTTTGAGACGCAGCAGGAATTTTTGGGTTAGGTCAATCTGTTCGCGAGATATGGGAGTTTGAAGCCAAGAAATGGTTGAGAAGGCAACAAATATTTCGCAATTCTGCTGCTCCAACCGCTTAACCAGAATGGCGAAGGGAAAAAATACACATACCGTTGTAACCGGACGAGTTTCTGCTTTCAGACGCAATAGCAATTTTTGGATTAGGTCAATCCGTTCGCGAGATACGGGAGTTTGAAACTAAGAAATGGTTGAGAAGGCATCAAATTTTTCGCACTTCTTCTGCTCCAAACGCTTAACCAGAATGGCCTGGGGAAAAAACACATACCGTTGTAATCGGGCGAGTTTCTACTTTGAGACGCAGCAGGAATTTTTGGGTTAGGTCAATCTGTTCGCGAGATATGGGAGTTTGAAGCCAAGAAATGGTTGAGGAGGCAACAAATATTTCGCAATTCTGTTGCCCCAAACGCTTAACCAGAATGGCCCAGGGAAAAAAATACACATACCGTTGTAATCGAGCGAGTTTCTACTTTCAGACACAGCAGGAATTTCTGTGTTTGGTCAATCCGTTCGCGAGATATCGGACTTTGAAGCTAAGAAATGGTTGACAAGACAACAAATTTTTTGCACTTCTGCTGCTCCAGTTGCTTAACCAGAATGGCCTAGGGGGAAAATACACATACCGTTGTTATCGGGCTAGTTTCTACTTTCAGACGCAATAGGAATTTTTGGGTTAGGTCAATCCGTTCGCGACATATGGGAGTTTGAAGCTAAGAAATGGTGGAGCAGACAACAAATTTTGTGCACTTCTGCTGCTCCAGTCGCTTAACCAGAATGGCCTAACTGGAAAATACACATACCGTTGCAATCGGGCGAGTTTCTACTTTCAGATGCAATAGGAATTTTTGGGTTTGGTCAATCCATTCGCGAGATATGGGAGTTTGAAGCTAAGAAATGGTTGAGAAGGCGACAAATTTTTCGTACTTCTGCTGCTCCAAACGCTTAACCAGAATGGCCTGGGGAAAAAATACACATACCGTTGTAATCGGGCGAGTTTCTACGTTCAGACGCTGCAGGAATTTTTGGGTTAGGTCAATCTGTTCGCGAGATATGGGAGTTTGAAGCCATGAAATGTTTGAGAAGGCAACAAATATTTCGCACTTCTGCTGCTCCATACGCTTAACCAGAATGGCCTAGGGAAAGAATACACATACCGTTGCAATCGGGCGAGTTTCTACTATCAGATGCAATAGGAATTTGTGGGTTAGGTCAGTCCGTTCGCGAGATATGGGAGTTTGAATCTAAGAAATGATTGAGAAGGCAACAAATATTTCGCACTTCTGCTGCTCCAACCGCTTAACCAGAAAGCCTAGGGAAAAAATACACATACCGTTGCAACCGGACGAGTTTCTACTTTCAGACGCAATAGGAATTTTTGGGTTAGGTCAATCCGTTCGCGAGATATGAGACGTTGAAACTAAGAAATGGTGGAGCAGACAACAAATTTTTTGCACTTCTGCTGCTCCAGTCGCTTAACCAGAATGGCCTAGGGGAAAAATGCACATACCGTTGTAATCGGGCGGGTTTCTACATTCAGATGCAATAGGAATTTTTGGGTTAAGTCAATCCGTTCGCGAGAAATGGGAGTTTGAATCTAAGAAATGATTGAGAAGACTACAAATTTTTCGCAATTCTGCTGCTCCAAAGGCTTAACCAGAATGGCCTAGGGAAAAAATACACATTCCGTTGTAATCGGGCGAGTTTCTACTTTCAGATGCAATAGGAATTTTTGGGTTATGTCAATCCGTTCGCGAGATATGGTAGTTTGAAGCTAAGAAATGGTTGGGAAGAAAAGAAATTGTTCGCAATTCTGCTGCTCCAAACGCTTAACCCGAATGGCCTGGGGAAAAAATACACATACCGTTGTAATCGGGCGAGTTTCTACGTTCTGACGCTGCAGGAATTTTTGGGATTGGTCAATCCGTTCGCGAGATATCGGACTGTGAAGCTAAGAAATGGTTGACAAGATAACAAATTTTTCGCACGTCTGCTGCTCCAAACGCTTAATCAGAATGGCCTAGGGAAAAAATACACATACCGTTCTAATCGGGCGAGTTTCTACTTTCAGATGCAATAGGAATTTTAGGGTTAGGTCAATCTGTTCGCGAAATATGGGAGTTTGAATCTAAGAAATGGTTGAGAAGGCAACAAATTTTTCGCACTTCTGCTGCTCCAATCGCTTAACCAGATTGGCCTAGGGAAAAAATACACATACCGTTGTAATCGGGCGAGTTTCTACTTTGCGACGCAGCAGGAATTTTTGGGTTAGGTCAATCTGTTCGCGAGATATGGTAGTTTGATGCTAAGAAATAGTTGAGAAGACAACAAATTTTTCCCAATTCTGCTGCTCCAAACGCTTAACCAGAATGGCCTAGGGAAAAAACACACATACCGTTGTAATCGGGCGAGTTTCTATTTACACACGCAGCAGGAATTTTTGGGTTTTGTCAATCCGTTCGCGAGATATGGTAGTTTGAAGCTAAGAAATAGTTGAGAAGACAACAAATTTTTCCCAATTCTGCTGCTCCAAACGCTTAACCAGAATGGCCTAGGGAAAAAACACACATACCGTTGTAATCGGGCGAGTTTCTACTTTGAGACGCAGCAGGAATTTTTGGGTTAGGTCAATCTGTTCGCGGGATATGGGAGTTTGAAGACAAGAAATGGTTGAGAAGGCAACAAATATTTCGCACTTCTGCTGCTCCAACCGCTTAACCAGAATGGCCTAGGGAAAAAATACACATACCGTTGTAACCGGACGAGTTTCTATTTCCAGACGCAATAGCAATTTTTGTGTTAGGTCAATCCGTTCGCGAGGTACGGGAGTTTGAAGCTAAGAAATGGTTGAGAAGGCATCAAATTTTGCGCACTTCTGCTGCTCCAATCACTTAACCAGATTGGCCTAGGGAAAAAATACACATACCGTTGTAATCGGCCGAGTTTCTACTTTCAGACGCAGCAGCAATTTCTGGGTTTGGTCTATCCGTTCGCGAGATATGGGACTTTGAAGCTAAGAAATGGTTGACAAGACAACAAATTTTTCGCAATTCTGCTGCTCCAAACGCTTAACCAGAATGGCCTAGGGAAAAAATAAACATACCGTTGTAATCGGGCGAGTTTCTATTTACACACGCAGCAGGAATTTTTGGGTTTTGTCAATCCGTTCGCGAGATATGGTAGTTTGAAGCTAAGAAATAGTTGAGAAGACAACAGATATTTCCCAATTCTGCTGCTCCAAACGCTTAACCAGAATGGCCTAGCGAAAAAACACACATACCGTTGTAATCGGGCGAGTTTCTACTTTCAGATGCAATAGGAATTTTAGGGTTAGGTCAATCTGTTCGCGAGATATGGGAGTTTGAAGCCAAGAAATGGTTGAGAAGGCAACAAATTTTTCGCACTTCTGCTGCTCCAAACGCTTAACCAGATTGGCCTAGGGAAAAAGTACACATACCGTTGTAATCGGGCGAGTTTCTACTTTCAGACCCAGCAGGAATTTCTGGGTTTTGTATATCCGTTCGCGAGATATGGGACTTTGAAGCTAAGAAATGGTTGACAAGACAACAAATTTTTCGCAATTCTGCTGCTCCAAACGCTTAACCAGAATGGCCTAGGGGGAAAATACACGTACCGTTGTAATCGGGCGAGTTTCTACTTTCAGATGCAATAGGAATTTTTGGGTTTAGTCAATCCGTTCGCGAGATATGGGAGTTTTGAAGCTAAGAAATGGTTGAGAAGGCGACAAATTTTTCGCAATTCTGCTGCTCCAAACGCTTAACCAGGGTGGCCTAGGGAAAAAACACACATACCGTTGTAATCGGGCGAGTTTCTATTTACACACGCAGCAGGAATTTTTGGTTTTGACAATCCGTTCGCGAGATATGGTAGTTTGAAGCTGAGAAATAGTTGAGAAGACAACAAATTTTTCCCAATTCTGCTGCTCCAAACGCTTAACCAGAATGGCCTAGGGAAAAAACACACATACCGTTGTAATCGGGCGAGTTTCTACTTTCAGATGCAATAGGAATTTTTGGGTTTAGTCAATCCGTTCGCGAGATATGGGAGTTTTGAAGCTAAGAAATGGTTGAGAAGGCGACAAATTTTTCGCAATTCTGCTGCTCCAAACGCTTAACCAGGGTGGCCTAGGGAAAAAACACACATACCGTTGTAATCGGGCGAGTTTCTATTTACACACGCAGCAGGAATTTTTGGGTTTTGTCAATCCGTTCGCGAGATATGGTAGTTTGAAGCTAAGAAATAGTTGAGAAGACAACAAATTTTTCCCAATTCTGCTGCTCCAAACGCTTAACCAGAATGGCCTAGGGAAAAAATACACATACCGTTGTAATCGGGCGAGTTTCTATTTACACACGCAGCAGGAATTTTTGGGTTTTGACAATCCGTGCGCGAGATATGGTAGTTTGAAGCTGAGAAATAGTTGAGAAGACAACAAATTTTTCCCAATTCTGCTGCTCCAAACGCTTAACCAGAATGGCCTAGGGAGAAAACACACATACCGTTGTAATCGGGCGAGTTTCTACTTTGAGACGCAGCAGGAATTTTTGGGTTGGGTCAATCTGTTCGCGGGATATGGGAGTTTGAAGCCAGGAAATGGTTGAGAAGGCAACAAATATTTCGCACTTCTGCTGCTCCAACCGCTTATCCAGAATGGCCTAGGGAAAAAATACACATACCGTTGTAATCGGGCGAGTTTCTACTTTCAGATGCAATAGGAATTTTTGGGTTATGTCAATCCGTTCGCGAGATATGGTAGTTTGAAGCTAAGAAATGGTTGAGAAGACAACAAATTTTTCGCACTACTGCTGCTCCAAACGCTTAACCCGAATGGCCTGGGGAGAAAATACACATACCGTTGTAATCGGGCGAGTTTCTACGTTCTGACGCTGCCGGAATTTTTGGGTTTGGTCAATCCGTTCGCGAGATATCGGACTTTGAAGCGAAGAAATGGTTGACAAGATAACAAATTTTTCGCACGTCTGCAGCTCCAAACGCTTAACCAGAATGGCCTAGGGAAAAAATACACATACCGTTCTAATCGGGCGAGTTTCTACTTTCAGATGCAATAGGAATTTTAGGGTTAGATCAATCTGTTCGCGAGATATGGGAGTTTGAAGCCAAGAAATGGTTGAGAAGGCAACAAATTTTTCGCACTTCTGCGGCTCCAAACGCTTAACCAGAACGGTCTACGGAAAAAATACACATACCGTTGTAACCGGACGAGTTTCTACTTTTAGACGCAATAGGAATTTTTGGGTTAGGTCAATCCGGTCGCGAGATATGGGAGTTTGAATCTAAGAAATGGTTGAGAAGGCAACAAATATTTCGCACTTCTGCTGCTCCAATCGCTTAACCAGATTGGCCCAGGGAAAAAAACACATACCGTTGTAATCGGGCGAGTTTCTATTTACACACGCAGCAGGAATTTTTGGGTTTTGACAATCCGTTCGCGAGATATGGTAGTTTGAAGCTGAGAAATAGTTGAGAAGACAACAAATTTTTCCCAATTCTGCTGCTCCAAACGCTTAACCAGAATGGCCTAGGGAGAAAACACACATACCGTTGTAATCGGGCGAGTTTCTACTTTGAGACGCAGCAGGAATTTTTGGGTTGGGTCAATCTGTTCGCGGGATATGGGAGTTTGAAGCCAGGAAATGGTTGAGAAGGCAACAAATATTTCGCACTTCTGCTGCTCCAACCGCTTATCCAGAATGGCCTAGGGAAAAAATACACATACCGTTGTAATCGGGCGAGTTTCTACTTTCAGATGCAATAGGAATTTTTGGATTATGTCAATCCGTTCGCGAGATAAGGTAGATTGAAGCTAAGAAATGGTTGAGAAGGCAACAAATTTTTCGCACTTCTGCGGCTCCAAACGCTTAACCAGAACGGTCTACGGAAAAAATACACATACCGTTGTAACCGGACGAGTTTCTACTTTTAGACGCAATAGGAATTTTTGGGTTAGGTCAATCCGGTGGCGAGATATGGGAGTTTGAATCTAAGAAATGGTTGAGAAGGCAACAAATATTTCGCACTTCTGCTGCTCCAATCGCTTAACCAGATTGGCCCAGGGGAAAAAACACATACCGTTGTAATCGGGCGAGTTTCTATTTACACACGCAGCAGGAATTTTTGGGTTTTGTCAATCCGTTCACGAGATATGGGACTTTGAAGGTAAGAAATAGTTGAGAAGACTACAAATTCTTCGCACTTCTGCTGCTCCAAACGCTTAACCAGAATGGCCTATGGGGAAAATACACATACCGTTGTAATCGGGCGAGATTCTACTTTCAGATGCAATAGGAATTTTTGGGTTAGGTCAATCCGTTCGCGACATATGGGAGTTTGAAGCTAAGAAATGGTTGAGAAGACAACAAATTTTTCGCAATTCTGCTGCTCCAGTCGCTTAACCAGAATGGCCTAGGGTGAAAATACACATACCGTTGCAATCGGGCGAGTTTCTACTTTCAGATGCAATAGGAATTTTTGGGTTTGGTCAATCCATTCGCGAGATATGGGAGTTTGAAGCTAAGAAATGGTTGAGAAGGCGACAAATTTTTCGCACTTCTGCTGCTCCAAACGCTTAACCAGAATGGCCTGGGGAAAAAATACACATACCGTTGTAATCGGGCGAGTTTCTACGTTCAGACGCTGCAGGAATTTTTGGGTTAGGTCAATCTGTTCGCGAGATATGGGAGTTTGAAGCCATGAAATGTTTGAGAAAGCAACAAATATTTCGCACTTCTGCTGCTCCATACGCTTAACCAGAATGGCCTAGGGAAAGAATACACATACCGTTGCAATCGGGCGAGTTTCTACTATCAGATGCAATAGGAATTTGTGGGTTAGGTCAGTCCGTTCGCGAGATATGGGAGTTTGAATCTAAGAAATGATTGAGAAGACTACAAATTTTTCGCAATTCTGCTGCTCCAAAGGCTTAACCAGAATGGCCTAGGGAGAAAACACACATACCGTTGTAATCGGGCGAGTTTCTACTTTGAGACGCAGCAGGAATTTTTGGGTTGGGTCAATCTGTTCGCGGGATATGGGAGTTTGAAGCCAGGAAATGGTTGAGAAGGCAACAAATATTTCGCACTTCTGCTGCTCCAACCGCTTATCCAGAATGGCCTAGGGAAAAAATACACATACCGTTGTAATCGGGCGAGTTTCTACTTTCAGATGCAATAGGAATTTTTGGATTATGTCAATCCGTTCGCGAGATAAGGTAGATTGAAGCTAAGAAATGGTTGAGAAGGCAACAAATTTTTCGCACTTCTGCGGCTCCAAACGCTTAACCAGAACGGTCTACGGAAAAAATACACATACCGTTGTAACCGGACGAGTTTCTACTTTTAGACGCAATAGGAATTTTTGGGTTAGGTCAATCCGGTCGCGAGATATGGGAGTTTGAATCTAAGAAATGGTTGAGAAGGCAACAAATATTTCGCACTTCTGCTGCTCCAATCGCTTAACCAGATTGGCCCAGGGAAAAAAACACATACCGTTGTAATCGGGCGAGTTTCTATTTACACACGCAGCAGGAATTTTTGGGTTTTGTCAATCCGTTCACGAGATATGGGACTTTGAAGGTAAGAAATAGTTGAGAAGACTACAAATTCTTCGCACTTCTGCTGCTCCAAACGCTTAACCAGAATGGCCTATGGGGAAAATACACATACCGTTGTAATCGGGCGAGATTCTACTTTCAGATGCAATAGGAATTTTTGGGTTAGGTCAATCCGTTCGCGACATATGGGAGTTTGAAGCTAAGAAATGGTTGAGAAGACAACAAATTTTTCGCAATTCTGCTGCTCCAGTCGCTTAACCAGAATGGCCTAGGGTGAAAATACACATACCGTTGCAATCGGGCGAGTTTCTACTTTCAGATGCAATAGGAATTTTTGGGTTTGGTCAATCCATTCGCGAGATATGGGAGTTTGAAGCTAAGAAATGGTTGAGAAGGCGACAAATTTTTCGCACTTCTGCTGCTCCAAACGCTTAACCAGAATGGCCTGGGGAAAAAATACACATACCGTTGTAATCGGGCGAGTTTCTACGTTCAGACGCTGCAGGAATTTTTGGGTTAGGTCAATCTGTTCGCGAGATATGGGAGTTTGAAGCCATGAAATGTTTGAGAAAGCAACAAATATTTCGCACTTCTGCTGCTCCATACGCTTAACCAGAATGGCCTAGGGAAAGAATACACATACCGTTGCAATCGGGCGAGTTTCTACTATCAGATGCAATAGGAATTTGTGGGTTAGGTCAGTCCGTTCGCGAGATATGGGAGTTTGAATCTAAGAAATGATTGAGAAGACTACAAATTTTTCGCAATTCTGCTGCTCCAAAGGCTTAACCAGAATGGCCTAGGGAAAAAATACACATTCCGTTGTAATCGGGCGAGCTTCTACTTTCAGATGCAATAGGAATTTTTGGGTTATGTCAATCCGTTCGCGAGATATGGTAGTTTGAAGCTAAGAAATGGTTGGGAAGAAAAGAAATTGTTCGCAATTCTGCTGCTCCAAACGCTTAACCCGAATGGCCTGGGGAAAAAATACACATACCGTTGTAATCGGGCGAGTTTCTACGTTCTGACGCTGCAGGAATTTTTGGGTTTGGTCAATCCGTTCGCGAGATATCCGACTGTGAAGCTAAGAAATGGTTGACAAGATAACAAATTTTTCGCACGTCTGCTGCTCCAAACGCTTAATCAGAATGGCCTAGGGAAAAAATACACATACCGTTCTAATCGGGCGAGTTTCTACTTTCAGATGCAATAGGAATTTTAGGGTTAGGTCAATCTGTTCGCGAGATATGGGAGTTTGAATCTAAGAAATGGTTGAGAAGGCAACAAATTTTTCGCACTTCTGCTGCTCCAATCGCCTAACCAGATTGGCCTAGGGAAAAAATACACATACCGTTGTAATCGGGCGAGTTTCTACTTTGCGACGCAGCAGGAATTTTTGGGTTAGGTCAATCTGTTCGCGAGATATGGTAGTTTGAAGCTAAGAAATAGTTGAGAAGACAACAAATTTTTCCCAATTCTGCTGCTCCAAACGCTTAACCAGAATGGCCTAGGGAAAAAACACACATACCGTTGTAATCGGGCGAGTTTCTATTTACACACGCAGCAGGAATTTTTGGGTTTTGTCAATCCGTTCGCGAGATATGGTAGTTTGAAGCTAAGAAATAGTTGAGAAGACAACAAATTTTTCCCAATTCTGCTGCTCCAAACGCTTAACCAGAATGGCCTAAGGAAAAAATAAACATACCGTTGTAATCGGGCGAGTTTCTATTTACACACGCAGCAGGAATTTTTGGGTTTTGTCAATCCGTTCGCGAGATATGGTAGTTTGAAGCTAAGAAATAGTTGAGAAGACAACAGATTTTTCCCAATTCTGCTGCTCCAAACGCTTAACCAGAATGGCCTAGGGAAAAAACACACATACCGTTGTAATCGGGCGAGTTTCTACTTTCAGATGCAATAGGAATTTTAGGGTTAGGTCAATCTGTTCGCGAGATATGGGAGTTTGAAGCCAAGAAATGGTTGAGAAGGCAACAAATTTTTCGCACTTCTGCTGCTCCAAACGCTTAACCAGATTGGCCTAGGGAAAAAATACACATACCGTTGTAATCGGGCGAGTTTCTACTTTCAGACCCAGCAGGAATTTCTGGGTTTGGTATATCCGTTCGCGAGATATGGGACTTTGAAGCTAAGAAATGGTTGACAAGACAACAAATTTTTCGCAATTCTGCTGCTCCAAACGCTTAACCAGAATGGCCTAGGGGGAAAATACACGTACCGTTGTAATCGGGCGAGTTTCTACTTTCAGATGCAATAGGAATTTTTGGGTTTAGTCAATCCGTTCGCGAGATATGGGAGTTTTGAAGCTAAGAAATGGTTGAGAAGGCGACAAATTTTTCGCAATTCTGCTGCTCCAAACGCTTAACCAGGGTGGCCTAGGGAAAAAACACACATACCGTTGTAATCGGGCGAGTTTCTATTTACACACGCAGCAGGAATTTTTGGGTTTTGTCAATCCGTTCGCGAGATATGGTAGTTTGAAGCTAAGAAATAGTTGAGAAGACAACAAATTTTTCCCAATTCTGCTGCTCCAAACGCTTAACCAGAATGGCCTAGGGAAAAAACACACATACCGTTGTAATCGGGCGAGTTTCTACTTTGAGACGCAGCAGGAATTTTTGGGTTAGGTCAATCTGTTCGCGGGATATGGGAGTTTGAAGACAAGAAATGGTTGAGAAGGCAACAAATATTTCGCACTTCTGCTGCTCCAACCGCTTAACCAGAATGGCCTAGGGAAAAAATACACATACCGTTGTAACCGGACGAGTTTCTATTTCCAGACGCAATAGCAATTTTTGTGTTAGGTCAATCCGTTCGCGAGGTACGGGAGTTTGAAGCTAAGAAATGGTTGAGAAGGCATCAAATTTTTCGCAATTCTGCTGCTCCAAACGCTTAACCAGAATGGCCTAGGGAAAAAATACGCATACCGTTGTAATCGGGCGAGTTTCTATTTACACACGCAGCAGGAATTTTTGGGTTTTGACAATCCGTGCGCGAGATATGGTAGTTTGAAGCTGAGAAATAGTTGAGAAGACAACAAATTTTTCCCAATTCTGCTGCTCCAAACGCTTAACCAGAATGGCCTAGGGAGAAAACACACATACCGTTGTAATCGGGCGAGTTTCTACTTTGAGACGCAGCAGGAATTTTTGGGTTGGGTCAATCTGTTCGCGGGATATGGGAGTTTGAAGCCAGGAAATGGTTGAGAAGGCAACAAATATTTCGCACTTCTGCTGCTCCAACCGCTTATCCAGAATGGCCTAGGGAAAAAATACTCATACCGTTGTAATCGGGCGAGTTTCTACTTTCAGATGCAATAGGAATTTTTGGGTTATGTCAATCCGTTCGCGAGATATGGTAGTTTGAAGCTAAGAAATGGTTGAGAAGACAACAAATTTTTCGCACTACTGCTGCTCCAAACGCTTAACCCGAATGGCCTGGGGAGAAAATACACATACCGTTGTAATCGGGCGAGTTTCTACGTTCTGACGCTGCCGGAATTTTTGGGTTTGGTCAATCCGTTCGCGAGATATCGGACTTTGAAGCGAAGAAATGGTTGACAAGATAACAAATTTTTCGCACGTCTGCAGCTCCAAACGCTTAACCAGAATGGCCTAGGGAAAAAATACACATACCGTTCTAATCGGGCGAGTTTCTACTTTCAGATGCAATAGGAATTTTAGGGTTAGATCAATCTGTTCGCGAGATATGGGAGTTTGAAGCCAAGAAATGGTTGAGAAGGCAACAAATTTTTCGCACTTCTGCGGCTCCAAACGCTTAACCAGAACGGTCTACGGAAAAAATACACATACCGTTGTAACCGGACGAGTTTCTATTTCCAGACGCAATAGCAATTTTTGTGTTAGGTCAATCCGTTCGCGAGATACGGGAGTTTGAAGCTAAGAAATGGTTGAGAAGGCATCAAATTTTTCGCACTTCTGCTGCTCCAATCACTTAACCAGATTGGCCTAGGGAAAAAATACACATACCGTTGTAATCGGCCGAGTTTCTACTTTCAGACGCAGCAGGAATTTCTGGGTTTGGTCTATCCGTTCGCGAGATATGGGACTTTGAAGCTAAGAAATGGTTGACAAGACAACAAATTTTTCGCAATTCTGCTGCTCCAAACGCTTAACCAGAATGGCCTAGGGAAAAAATACACATACCGTTGTAATCGGGCGAGTTTCTATTTACACACGCAGCAGGAATTTTTGGGTTTTGACAATCCGTGCGCGAGATATGGTAGTTTGAAGCTGAGAAATAGTTGAGAAGACAACAAATTTTTCCCAATTCTGCTGCTCCAAACGCTTAACCAGAATGGCCTAGGGAGAAAACACACATACCGTTGTAATCGGGCGAGTTTCTACTTTGAGACGCAGCAGGAATTTTTGGGTTGGGTCAATCTGTTCGCGGGATATGGGAGTTTGAAGCCAGGAAATGGTTGAGAAGGCAACAAATATTTCGCACTTCTGCTGCTCCAACCGCTTATCCAGAATGGCCTAGGGAAAAAATACACATACCGTTGTAATCGGGCGAGTTTCTACTTTCAGATGCAATAGGAATTTTTGGGTTTAGTCAATCCGTTCGCGAGATATGGGAGTTTTGAAGCTAAGAAATGGTTGAGAAGACAACAAATTTTTCGCACTACTGCTGCTCCAAACGCTTAACCCGAATGGCCTGGGGAGAAAATACACATACCGTTTTAATCGGGCGAGTTTCTACGTTCTGACGCTGCCGGAATTTTTGGGTTTGGTCAATCCGTTCGCGAGATATCGGACTTTGAAGCGAAGAAATGGTTGACAAGATAACAAATTTTTCGCACGTCTGCAGCTCCAAACGCTTAACCAGAATGGCCTAGGGAAAAAATACACATACCGTTCTAATCGGGCGAGTTTCTACTTTCAGATGCAATAGGAATTTTAGGGTGAGATCAATCTGTTCGCGAGATATGGGAGTTTGAAGCCAAGAAATGGTTGAGAAGGCAACAAATTTTTCGCACTTCTGCGGCTCCAAACTCTTAACCAGAACGGTCTACGGAAAAAATACACATACCGTTGTAACCGGACGAGTTTCTACTTTTAGACGCAATAGGAATTTCTGGGTTAGGTCAATCCGGTCGCGAGATATGGGAGTTTGAATCTAAGAAATGGTTGAGAAGGCAACAAATATTTCGCACTTCTGCTGCTCCAATCGCTTAACCAGATTGGCCCAGGGAAAAAAACACATACCGTTGTAATCGGGCGAGTTTCAATTTACACACGCAGCAGGAATTTTTGGGTTTTGACAATCCGTTCGCGAGATATGGTAGTTTGAAGCTGAGAAATAGTTGAGAAGACAACAAATTTTTCCCAATTCTGCTGCTCCAAACGCTTAACCAGAATGGCCTAGGGAGAAAACACACATACCGTTGTAATCGGGCGAGTTTCTACTTTGAGACGCAGCAGGAATTTTTGGGTTGGGTCAATCTGTTCGCGGGATATGGGAGTTTGAAGCCAGGAAATGGTTGAGAAGGCAACAAATATTTCGCACTTCTGCTGCTCCAACCGCTTATCCAGAATGGCCTAGGGAAAAAATACACATACCGTTGTAATCGGGCGAGTTTCTACTTTCAGATGCAATAGGAATTTTTGGATTATGTCAATCCGTTCGCGAGATAAGGTAGATTGAAGCTAAGAAATGGTTGAGAAGGCAACAAATTTTTCGCACTTCTGCGGCTCCAAACGCTTAACCAGAACGGTCTACGGAAAAAATACACATACCGTTGTAACCGGACGAGTTTCTACTTTTAGACGCAATAGGAATTTTTGGGTTAGGTCAATCCGGTCGCGAGATATGGGAGTTTGAATCTAAGAAATGGTTGAGAAGGCAACAAATATTTCGCACTTCTGCTGCTCCAATCGCTTAACCAGATTGGCCCAGGGAAAAAAACACATACCGTTGTAATCGGGCGAGTTTCTATTTACACACGCAGCAGGAATTTTTGGGTTTTGTCAATCCGTTCACGAGATATGGGACTTTGAAGGTAAGAAATAGTTGAGAAGACTACAAATTCTTCGCACTTCTGCTGCTCCAAACGCTTAACCAGAATGGCCTATGGGGAAAATACACATACCGTTGTAATCGGGCGAGATTCTACTTTCAGATGCAATAGGAATTTTTGGGTTAGGTCAATCCGTTCGCGACATATGGGAGTTTGAAGCTAAGAAATGGTTGAGAAGACAACAAATTTTTCGCAATTCTGCTGCTCCAGTCGCTTAACCAGAATGGCCTAGGGTGAAAATACACATACCGTTGCAATCGGGCGAGTTTCTACTTTCAGATGCAATAGGAATTTTTGGGTTTGGTCAATCCATTCGCGAGATATGGGAGTTTGAAGCTAAGAAATGGTTGGGAAGACTACAAATTTTTCGCACTTCTGCTGCTCCAAACGCTTAACCAGAATGGCCTGGGGAAAAAATACACATACCGTTGTAATCGGGCGAGTTTCTACGTTCAGACGCTGCAGGAATTTTTGGGTTAGGTCAATCTGTTCGCGAGATATGGGAGTTTGAAGCCATGAAATGTTTGAGAAGGCAACAAATATTTCGCACTTCTGCTGCTCCATACGCTTAACCAGAATGGCCTAGGGAAAGAATACACATACCGTTGCAATCGGGCGAGTTTCTACTATCAGATGCAATAGGAATTTGTGGGTTAGGTCAGTCCGTTCGCGAGATATGGGAGTTTGAATCTAAGAAATGATTGAGAAGACTACAAATTTTTCGCAATTCTGCTGCTCCAAAGGCTTAACCAGAATGGCCTAGGGAAAAAATACACATTCCGTTGTAATCGGGCGAGCTTCTACTTTCAGATGCAATAGGAATTTTTGGGTTATGTCAATCCGTTCGCGAGATATGGTAGTTTGAAGCTAAGAAATGGTTGGGAAGAAAAGAAATTGTTCGCAATTCTGCTGCTCCAAACGCTTAACCCGAATGGCCTGGGGAAAAAATACACATACCGTTGTAATCGGGCGAGTTTCTACGTTCTGACGCTGCAGGAATTTTTGGGTTTGGTCAATCCGTTCGCGAGATATCGGACTGTGAAGCTAAGAAATGGTTGACAAGATAACAAATTTTTCGCACGTCTGCTGCTCCAAACGCTTAATCAGAATGGCCTAGGGAAAAAATACACATACCGTTCTAATCGGGCGAGTTTCTACTTTCAGATGCAATAGGAATTTTAGGGTTAGGTCAATCTGTTCGCGAGATATGGGAGTTTGAATCTAAGAAATGGTTGAGAAGGCAACAAATTTTTCGCACTTCTGCTGCTCCAATCGCCTAACAAGATTGGCCTAGGGAAAAAATACACATACCGCTGTAATCGGGCGAGTTTCTACTTTGCGACGCAGCAGGAATTTTTGGGTTAGGTCAATCTGTTCGCGAGATATGGTAGTTTGAAGCTAAGAAATAGTTGAGAAGACAACAAATTTTTCCCAATTCTGCTGCTCCAAACGCTTAACCAGAATGGCCTAGGGAAAAAACACACATACCGTTGTAATCGGGCGAGTTTCTATTTACACACGCAGCAGGAATTTTTGGGTTTTGTCAATCCGTTCGCGAGATATGGTAGTTTGAAGCTAAGAAATAGTTGAGAAGACAACAAATTTTTCGCAATTCTGCTGCTCCAAACGCTTAACCAGAATGGCCTAAGGAAAAAATAAACATACCGTTGTAATCGGGCGAGTTTCTATTTACACACGCAGCAGGAATTTTTGGGTTTTGTCAATCCGTTCGCGAGATATGGTAGTTTGAAGCTAAGAAATAGTTGAGAAGACAACAGATTTTTCCCAATTCTGCTGCTCCAAACGCTTAACCAGAATGGCCTAGGGAAAAAACACACATACCGTTGTAATCGGGCGAGTTTCTACTTTCAGATGCAATAGGAATTTTAGGGTTAGGTCAATCTGTTCGCGAGATATGGGAGTTTGAAGCCAAGAAATGGTTGAGAAGGCAACAAATTTTTCGCACTTCTGCTGCTCCAAACGCTTAACCAGATTGGCCTAGGGAAAAAATACACATACCGTTGTAATCGGGCGAGTTTCTACTTTCAGACCCAGCAGGAATTTCTGGGTTTGGTATATCCGTTCGCGAGATATGGGACTTTGAAGCTAAGAAATGGTTGACAAGACAACAAATTTTTCGCAATTCTGCTGCTCCAAACGCTTAACCAGAATGGCCTAGGGGGAAAATACACGTACCGTTGTAATCGGGCGAGTTTCTACTTTCAGATGCAATAGGAATTTTTGGGTTTAGTCAATCCGTTCGCGAGATATGGGAGTTTTGAAGCTAAGAAATGGTTGAGAAGGCGACAAATTTTTCGCAATTCTGCTGCTCCAAACGCTTAACCAGGGTGGCCTAGGGAAAAAACACACATACCGTTGTAATCGGGCGAGTTTCTACTTTGAGACGCAGCAGGAATTATTGGGTTAGGTCAATCTGTTCGCGGGATATGGGAGTTTGAAGACAAGAAATGGTTGAGAAGGCAACAAATATTTCGCACTTCTGCTGCTCCAACCGCTTAACCAGAATGGCCTAGGGAAAAAATACACATACCGTTGTAACCGGACGAGTTTCTATTTCCAGACGCAATAGCAATTTTTGTGTTAGGTCAATCCGTTCGCGAGATACGGGAGTTTGAAGCTAAGAAATGGTTGAGAAGGCATCAAATTTTTCGCACTTCTGCTGCTCCAATCACTTAACCAGATTGGCCTAGGGAAAAAATACACATACCGTTGTAATCGGCCGAGTTTCTACTTTCAGACGCAGCAGGAATTTCTGGGTTTGGTCTATCCGTTCGCGAGATATGGGACTTTGAAGCTAAGAAATGGTTGACAAGACAACAAATTTTTCGCAATTCTGCTGCTCCAAACGCTTAACCAGAATGGCCTAGGGAAAAAATACGCATACCGTTGTAATCGGGCGAGTTTCTATTTACACACGCAGCAGGAATTTTTGGGTTTTGACAATCCGTGCGCGAGATATGGTAGTTTGAAGCTGAGAAATAGTTGAGAAGACAACAAATTTTTCCCAATTCTGCTGCTCCAAACGCTTAACCAGAATGGCCTAGGGAGAAAACACACATACCGTTGTAATCGGGCGAGTTTCTACTTTGAGACGCAGCCGGAATTTTTGGGTTGGGTCAATCTGTTCGCGGGATATGGGAGTTTGAAGCCAGGAAATGGTTGAGAAGGCAACAAATATTTCGCACTTCTGCTGCTCCAACCGCTTATCCAGAATGGCCTAGGGAAAAAATACTCATACCGTTGTAATCGGGCGAGTTTCTACTTTCAGATGCAATAGGAATTTTTGGGTTATGTCAATCCGTTCGCGAGATATGGTAGTTTGAAGCTAAGAAATGGTTGAGAAGACAACAAATTTTTCGCACTACTGCTGCTCCAAACGCTTAACCCGAATGGCCTGGGGAGAAAATACACATACCGTTGTAATCGGGCGAGTTTCTACGTTCTGACGCTGCCGGAATTTTTGGGTTTGTTCAATCCGTTCGCGAGATATCGGACTTTGAAGCGAAGAAATGGTTGACAAGATAACAAATTTTTCGCACGTCTGCAGCTCCAAACGCTTAACCAGAATGGCCTAGGGAAAAAATACACATACCGTTCTAATCGGGCGAGTTTCTACTTTCAGATGCAATAGGAATTTTAGGGTTAGATCAATCTGTTCGCGAGATATGGGAGTTTGAAGCCAAGAAATGGTTGAGAAGGCAACAAATTTTTCGCACTTCTGCGGCTCCAAACGCTTAACCAGAACGGTCTACGGAAAAAATACACATACCGTTGTAACCGGACGAGTTTCTACTTTTAGACGCAATAGGAATTTTTGGGTTAGGTCAATCCGGTCGCGAGATATGGGAGTTTGAATCTAAGAAATGGTTGAGAAGGCAACAAATATTTCGCACTTCTGCTGCTCCAATCGCTTAACCAGATTGGCCCAGGGAAAAAAACACATACCGTTGTAATCGGGCGAGTTTCTATTTACACACGCAGCAGGAATTTTTGGGTTTTGTCAATCCGTTCACGAGATATGGGACTTTGAAGGTAAGAAATAGTTGAGAAGACTACAAATTCTTCGCACTTCTGCTGCTCCAAACGCTTAACCAGAATGGCCTATGGGGAAAATACACATACCGTTGTAATCGGGCGAGATTCTACTTTCAGATGCAATAGGAATTTTTGGGTTATGTCAATCCGTTCGCGACATATGGGAGTTTGAAGCTAAGAAATGGTTGAGAAGACAACAAATTTTTCGCAATTCTGCTGCTCCAAACGCGTAACCAGAATAGCCTAGGGAAAAAATACACATACCGTTCTAATCGGGCGAGTTTCTACTTTCAGACGCAGCAGGAATTTTTTGGTTAGGTAAATCTGTTCGCGAGATATGGGAGTTTGAAGCCAAGAAATGGTTGAGGAGGCAACAAATATTTCGCACTTCTGCTGCTCCAACCGCTTAACCAGAATGGCGTAGGGAAAAAATACACATACCGTTGTAACCGGACGAGTTTCTGCTTTCAGACGCAATAGCAATTTTTGGATTAGGTCAATCCGTTCGCGAGATACGGGAGTTTGAAGCTAAGAAATAGTTGAGAAGGCATCAAATTTTTCGCACTTCTTCTGCTCCAATCGCTTAACCAGAATGGCCTAGGGAAAAAATACACATACCGTTGTAATCGGGCGAGTTTCTACTTTCAGACGCAGCAGGAATTTCTGGGTTTTGTCAATCGGTTCGCGAGATATGGGAGTTTGAAGCTAAGAAATAGTTGAGAAGACAACAAATTTTTCGCAATTCTGCTGCTCCAAACGCTTAACCAGAATGGCCTAGGGAAAAAACACACATACCGTTGTAATCGGGCGAGTTTCTACTTTGAGACGCAGCAGGAATTTTTGGGTTAGGTCAATCTGTTCGCGAGATATGGGAGTTTGGAGCCAAGAAATGGTTGAGAAGGCAACAAATATTTCGCAATTCTGCTGCTCCAACCGCTTAACCAGAATGGCGAAGGGAAAAAATACACATACCGTTGTAACCGGACGAGTTTCTGCTTTCAGACGCAATAGCAATTTTTGGATTAGGTCAATCCGTTCGCGAGATACGGGAGTTTGAAACTAAGAAATGGTTGAGAAGGCATCAAATTTTTCGCACTTCTTCTGCTCCAATCGCTTAACCAGAATGGCCTAGGGAAAAAATACACATACCGTTGTAAGCGGGCGCGTTTCTACTTTCAGACGCAGCAGGAATTTCTGGGTTTTGTAAATCGGTTCGCGAGATATGGGAGTTTGAAGCTAAGAAATAGTTGAAAAGACAACAAATTTTTCGCAATTCTGCTGCTCCAAACGCTTAACCAGAATGGCCTAGGGAAAAAACACATACCGTTGTAATCGGGCGAGTTTCTACTTTGAGACGCAGCAGGAATTTTTGGGTTAGGTCAATCTGTTCGCGAGATATGGGAGTTTGAAGCCAAGAAATGGTTGAGGAGGCAACAAATATTTCGCAATTCTGTTGCCCCAAACGCTTAACCAGAATGGCCCAGGGAAAAAATACACATACCGTTGTAATCGAGCGAGTTTCTACTTTCAGACGCAGCAGGAATTTCTGTGTTTGGTCAATCCGTTCGCGAGATATCGGACTTTGAAGCTAAGAAATGGTTGACAAGACAACAAATTTTTTGCACTTCTGCTGCTCCAGTCGCTTAACCAGAATGGCCTAGGGGGAAAATACACATACCGTTGTAATCGGGCTAGTTTCTACTTTCAGACGCAATAGGAATTTTTGGGTTAGGTCAATCCGTTCGCGAGATATGGTAGTTTGAAGCTAAGAAATGGTTGGGAAGAAAAGAAATTGTTCGCAATTCTGCTGCTCCAAACGCTTAACCCGAATGGCCTGGGGAAAAAATACACATACCGTTGTAATCGGGCGAGTTTCTACGTTCTGACGCTGCAGGAATTTTTGGGTTTGGTCAATCTGTTCGCGAGATATGGGAGTTTGAAGCCATGAAATGTTTGAGAAGGCAACAAATATTTCGCACTTCTGCTGCTCCATACGCTTAACCAGAATGGCCTAGGGAAAGAATACACATACCGTTGCAATCGGGCGAGTTTCTACTATCAGATGCAATAGGAATTTGTGGGTTAGGTCAGTCCGTTCGCGAGATATGGGAGTTTGAATCTAAGAAATGATTGAGAAGGCAACAAATATTTCGCACTTCTGCTGCTCCAACCGCTTAACCAGAATGGCCTAGGGAAAAAATACACATACCGTTGCAACCGGACGAGTTTCTACTTTCAGACGCAATAGGAATTTTTGGGTTAGGTCAATCCGTTCGCGAGATATGAGACGTTGAAACTAAGAAATGGTTGACAAGACAACAAATTTTTTGCACTTCTGCTGCTCCAGTCGCTTAACCAGAATGGCCTAGGGGAAAAATGCACATACCGTTGTAATCGGGCGAGTTTCTACTTTCAGATGCAATAGGAATTTTAGGGTTAGGTCAATCTGTTCGTGAGATATGGGAGTTTGAATCTAAGAAATGATTGAGAAGACTACAAATTTTTCGCACTTCTGCGGCTCCAAACGCTTATCCAGAACGGTCTACGGAAAAAATGCACATACCGTTGTAATCGGGCGAGTTTCTACTTTCAGATGCAATAGGAATTTTTGGGTTAAATAAATCCGTTCGCGAGAAATGGGAGTTTGAATCTAAGAAATGATTGAGAAGACTACAAATTTTTCGCAATTCTGCTGCTCCAAAGGCTTAACCAGAATGGCCTAGGGAAAAAATACACATTCCGTTGTAATCGGGCGAGTTTCTACTTTCAGATGCAATAGGAATTTTTGGGTTATGTCCATCCGTTCGCGAGATATGGTAGTTTGAAGCTAAGAAATGGTTGGGAAGAAAAGAAATTGTTCGCAATTCTGCTGCTCCAAACGCTTAACCCGAATGGCCTGGGGAAAAAATACACATACCGTTGTAATCGGGCGAGTTTCTACGTTCTGACGCTGCAGGAATTTTTGGGTTTGGTCAATCCGTTCGCGAGATATCGGACTGTGAAGCTAAGAAATGGTTGACAAGATAACAAATTTTTCGCACGTCTGCTGCTCCAAACGCTTAATCAGAATGGCCTAGGGAAAAAATACACATACCGTTCTAATCGGGCGAGTTTCTACTTTCAGATGCAATAGGAATTTTAGGGTTAGGTCAATCTGTTCGCGAGATATGGGAGTTTGAATCTAAGAAATGGTTGAGAAGGCAACAAATTTTTCGCACTTCTGCTGCTCCAATCGCTTAACCAGATTGGCCTAGGGAAAAAATACACATACCGTTGTAATCGGGCGAGTTTCTACTTTGCGACGCAGCAGGAATTTTTGGGTTAGGTCAATCTGTTCGCGAGATATGGTAGTTTGAAGCTAAGAAATAGTTGAGAAGACAACAAATTTTTCCCAATTCTGCTGCTCCAAACGCTTAACCAGAGTGGCCTAGGGAAAAAACACACATACCGTTGTAATCGGGCGAGTTTCTACTTTGAGACGCAGCAGGAATTTTTGGGTTGGGTCAATCTGTTCGCGGGATATGGGAGTTTGAAGCCAGGAAATGGTTGAGATGGCAACAAATATTTCGCACTTCTGCTGCTCCAACCGCTTATCCAGAATGGCCTAGGGGGAAAATACACATACCGTTGTAATCGGGCTAGTTTCTACTTTCAGACGCAATAGGAATTTTTGGGTTAGGTCAATCCGTTCGCGAGATATGGTAGTTTGAAGCTAAGAAATGGTTGGGAAGAAAAGAAATTGTTCGCAATTCTGCTGCTCCAAACGCTTAACCCGAATGGCCTGGGGAAAAAATACACATTCCGTTGTAATCGGGCGAGTTTCTACGTTCTGACGCTGCAGGAATTTTTGGGTTTGGTCAATCTGTTCGCGAGATATGGGAGTTTGAAGCCATGAAATGTTTGAGAAGGCAACAAATATTTCGCACTTCTGCTGCTCCATACGCTTAACCAGAATGGCCTAGGGAAAGAATACACATACCGTTGCAATCGGGCGAGTTTCTACTATCAGATGCAATAGGAATTTGTGGGTTAGGTCAGTCCGTTCGCGAGATATGGGAGTTTGAATCTAAGAAATGATTGAGAAGGCAACAAATATTTCGCACTTCTGCTGCTCCAACCGCTTAACCAGAATGGCCTAGGGAAAAAATACACATACCGTTGCAACCGGACGAGTTTCTACTTTCAGACGCAATAGGAATTTTTGGGTTAGGTCAATCCGTTCGCGAGATATGAGACCTTGAAACTAAGAAATGGTTGACAAGACAACAAATTTTTTGCACTTCTGCTGCTCCAGTCGCTTAACCAGAATGGCCTAGGGGAAAAATGCACATACCGTTGTAATCGGGCGAGTTTCTACTTTCAGATGCAATAGGAATTTTAGGGTTAGGTCAATCTGTTCGTGAGATATGGGAGTTTGAATCTAAGAAATGATTGAGAAGACTACAAATTTTTCGCACTTCTGCGGCTCCAAACGCTTATCCAGAACGGTCTAGGGAAAAAATGCACATACCGTTGTAATCGGGCGAGTTTCTACTTTCAGATGCAATAGGAATTTTTGGGTTAAATAAATCCGTTCGCGAGAAATGGGAGTTTGAATCTAAGAAATGATTGAGAAGACTACAAATTTTTCGCAATTCTGCTGCTCCAAAGGCTTAACCAGAATGGCCTAGGGAAAAAATACACATTCCGTTGTAATCGGGCGAGTTTCTACTTTCAGATGCAATAGGAATTTTTGGGTTATGTCAATCCGTTCGCGAGATATGGTAGTTTGAAGCTAAGAAATGGTTGGGAAGAAAAGAAATTGTTCGCAATTCTGCTGCTCCAAACGCTTAACCCGAATGGCCTGGGGAAAAAATACACATACCGTTGTAATCGGGCGAGTTTCTACGTTCTGACGCTGCAGGAATTTTTGGGTTTGGTCAATCCGTTCGCGAGATATCGGACTGTGAAGCTAAGAAATGGTTGACAAGATAACAAATTTTTCGCACGTCTGCTGCTCCAAACGCTTAATCAGAATGGCCTAGGGAAAAAATACACATACCGTTCTAATCTGGCGAGTTTCTACTTTCAGATGCAATAGGAATTTTTGGGTTATGTCAATCCGTTCGCGAGATATGGTAGTTTGAAGCTAAGAAATGGTTGGGAAGAAAAGAAATTGTTCGCAATTCTGCTGCTCCAAACGCTTAACCCGAATGGCCTGGGGGAAAAATACACATACCGTTGTAATCGGGCGAGTTTCTACGTTCTGACGCTGCAGGAATTTTTGGGTTTGGTCAATCCGTTCGCGAGATATCGGACTGTGAAGCTAAGAAATGGTTGACAAGATAACAAATTTTTCGCACGTCTGCTGCTCCAAACGCTTAATCAGAATGGCCTAGGGAAAAAATACACATACCGTTCTAATCGGGCGAGTTTCTACTTTCAGATGCAATAGGAATTTTAGGGTTAGGTCAATCTGTTCGCGAGATATGGGAGTTTGAATCTAAGAAATGGTTGAGAAGGCAACAAATTTTTCGCACTTCTGCTGCTCCAATCGCTTAACCAGATTGGCCTAGGGAAAAAATACACATACCGTTGTAATCGGGCGAGTTTCTACTTTGCGACGCAGCAGGAATTTTTGGGTTAGGTCAATCTGTTCGCGAGATATGGTAGTTTGAAGCTAAGAAATAGTTGAGAAGACAACAAATTTTTCCCAATTCTGCTGCTCCAAACGCTTAACCAGAATGGCCTAGGGAAAAAAAACACATACCGTTGTAATCGGGCGAGTTTCTACTTTGAGACGCAGCAGGAATTTTTGGGTTGGGTCAATCTGTTCGCGGGATATGGGAGTTTGAAGCCAGGAAATGGTTGAGATGGCAACAAATATTTCGCACTTCTGCTGCTCCAACCGCTTATCCAGAATGGCCTAGGGAAAAAATACACATACCGTTGTAATCGGGCGAGTTTCTACTTTCAGATGCAGTAGGAATTTTTGGGTTATGTCAATCCGTTCGCGAGGTATGGTAGTTTGAAGCTAAGAAATGGTTGAGAAGACAACAAATTTTTCGCACTTCTGCTGCTCCAAACGCTTAACCCGAATGGCCTGGGGAGAAAATACGCATACCGTTGTAATCGGGCGAGATTCTACGTTCTGACGCTGCAGGAATTTTTGGGTTTGGTCAATCCGTTCGCGAGATATCGGACTTTGAAGCGAAGAAATGGTTGACAAGATAACAAATTTTTCGCAAGTCAGCAGCTCCAAACGCTTAACCAGAATGGCCTAGGGAAAAAATACACATACCGTCCTAATCGGGCGAGTTTCTACTTTCAGATGCAATAGGAATTTTAGGGTTAGGTCAATCTGTTCGTGAGATATGGGAGTTTGAAGCTAAGAAATAGTTGAGAAGACAACAAATTTTTCCCAATTCTGCTGCTCCAAACGCTTAACCAGAATGGCCTAGGGAAAAAACACACATACCGTTGTAATCGGGCGAGTTTCTACTTTGAGACGCAGCAGGAATTTTTGGGTTAGGTCAATCTGTTCGCGGGATATGGGAGTTTGAAGCCAAGAAATGGTTGAGAAGGCAACAAATATTTCGCACTTCTGCTGCTCCAACCGCTTAACCAGAATGGCCTAGGTAAAAAATACACATACCGTTGTAACCGGGCGAGTTTCTACTATCAGATGCAATAGGAATTTGTGGGTTAGGTCAGTCCGTTCGCGAGATATGGGAGTTTGAATCTAAGAAATGATTGAGAAGGCAACAAATATTTCGCACTTCTGCTGCTCCAACCGCTTAACCAGAATGGCCTAGGGAAAAAATACACATACCGTTGCAACCGGACGAGTTTCTACTTTCAGACGCAATAGGAATTTTTGGGTTAGGTCAATCCGTTCGCGAGATATGAGACGTTGAAACTAAGAAATGGTTGACAAGACAACAAATTTTTTGCACTTCTGCTGCTCCAGTCGCTTAACCAGAATGGCCTAGGGGAAAAATGCACATACCGTTGTAATCGGGCGGGTTTCTACTTTCAGATGCAATAGGAATTTTTAGGTTAAGTAAATCCGTTCGCGAGAAATGGGAGTTTGAATCTAAGAAATGATTGAGAAGACTACAAATTTTTCGCAATTCTGCTGCTCCAAAGGCTTAACCAGAATGGCCTAGGGAAAAAATACACATTCCGTTGTAATCGGGCGAGTTTCTACTTTCAGATGCAATAGGAATTTTTGGGTTATGTCAATCCGTTCGCGAGATATGGTAGTTTGAAACTAAGAAATGGTTGGGAAGAAAAGAAATTGTTCGCAATTCTGCTGCTCCAAACTCTTAACCCGAATGGCCTGGGGAAAAAATACACATACCGTTGTAATCGGGCGAGTTTCTACGTTCTGACGCTGCAGGAATTTTTGGGTTTGGTCAATCCGTTCGCGAGATATCGGACTTTGAAGCGAAGAAATGGTTGACAAGATAACAAATTTTTCGCACGTCAGCAGCTCCAAACGCTTAACCAGAATGGCCTAGGGAAAAAATACACATACCGTTCTAATCGGGCGAGTTTCTACTTTCAGATGCAATAGGAATTTTAGGGTTAGGTCAATCTGTTCGTGAGATATGGGAGTTTGACGCCAAGAAATGGTTGAGAAGGCAACAAATATTTCGCACTTCTGCTGCTCCAACCGCTTAACCAGATTGGCCCAGGGAAAAAAACACATACCGTTGTAATCGGGCGAGTTTCTATTTACACACGCAGCAGGAATTTTTGGGTTTTGTCAATCCGTTCGCGAGATATGGTAGTTTGAAGCTAAGAAATAGTTGAGAAGACAACAAATTTTTCCCAATTCTGCTGCTCCAAACGCTTAACCAGAATGGCCTAGGGAAAAAACACACATACTGTTGTAATCGGGCGAGTTTCTACTTTGAGACGCAGCAGGAATTTTTGGGTTAGGTCAATCTGTTCGCGGGATATGGGAGTTTGAAGCCAAGAAATGGTTGAGAAGGCAACAAATATTTCGCACTTCTGCTGCTCCAACCGCTTAACCAGAATGGCCTAGGGAAAAAATACACATACCGTTGTAACCGGACGAGTTTCTATTTTCAGACGCAATAGCAATTTTTCGGTTAGGTCAATCCGTTCGCGAGATATGGGAGTTTGAAGCCAAGAAATGGTTGAGAAGGCAACAAATTTTTCGCACTTCTGCTGCTCCAAACGCTTAACCAGATTGGCCTAGGGAAAAAATACACATACCGTTGTAATCGGGCGAGTTTCTACTTTCAGACCCAGCAGGAATTTCTGGGTTTGGTATATCCGTTCGCGAGATATGGGACTTTGAAGCTAAGAAATGGTTGACAAGACAACAAATTTTTCGCAATTCTGCTGCTCCAAACGCTTAACCAGAATGGCCTAGGGGGAAAATACACGTACCGTTGTAATCGGGCGAGTTTCTACTTTCAGATGCAATAGGAATTTTTGGGTTTAGTCAATCCGTTCGCGAGATATGGGAGTTTTGAAGCTAAGAAATGGTTGAGAAGGCGACAAATTTTTCGCAATTCTGCTGCTCCAAACGCTTAACCAGGGTGGCCTAGGGAAAAAACACACATACCGTTGTAATCGGGCGAGTTTCTACTTTGAGACGCAGCAGGAATTATTGGGTTAGGTCAATCTGTTCGCGGGATATGGGAGTTTGAAGGCAAGAAATGGTTGAGAGGGCAACAAATATTTCGCACTTCTGCTGCTCCAACCGCTTAACCAGAATGGCCTAGGGAAAAAACACACATACCGTTGTAATCGGGCGAGTTTCTATTTACACACGCAGCAGGAATTTTTGGGTTTTGTCAATCCGTTCGCGAGATATGGTAGTTTGAAGCTAAGAAATATTTGAGAAGACAACAAATTTTTCCCAATTCTGCTGCTCCAAACGCTTAACCAGAATGGCCTAGGGAAAAAACACACATACCGTTGTAATCGGGCGAGTTTCTACTTTGAGACGCAGCAGGAATTTTTGGGTTAGGTCAATCTGTTCGCGGGATATGGGAGTTTGAAGACAAGAAATGGTTGAGAAGGCAACAAATATTTCGCACTTCTGCTGCTCCAACCGCTTAACCAGAATGGCCTAGGGAAAAAATACACATACCGTTGTAACCGGACGAGTTTCTATTTCCAGACGCAATAGCAATTTTTGTGTTAGGTCAATCCGTTCGCGAGGTACGGGAGTTTGAAGCTAAGAAATGGTTGAGAAGGCATCAAATTTTGCGCACTTCTGCTGCTCCAATCACTTAACCAGATTGGCCTAGGGAAAAAATACACATACCGTTGTAATCGGCCGAGTTTCTACTTTCAGACGCAGCAGGAATTTCTGGGTTTGGTCTATCCGTTCGCGAGATATGGGACTTTGAAGCTAAGAAATGGTTGACAAGACAACAAATTTTTCGCAATTCTGCTGCTCCAAACGCTTAACCAGAATGGCCTAAGGAAAAAATAAACATACCGTTGTAATCGGGCGAGTTTCTATTTACACACGCAGCAGGAATTTTTGGGTTTTGTCAATCCGTTCGCGAGATATGGTAGTTTGAAGCTAAGAAATAGTTGAGAAGACAACAGATTTTTCCCAATTCTGCTGCTCCAAACGCTTAACCAGAATGGCCTAGGGAAAAAACACACATACCGTTGTAATCGGGCGAGTTTCTACTTTCAGATGCAATAGGAATTTTAGGGTTAGGTCAATCTGTTCGCGAGACATGGGAGTTTGAAGCCAAGAAATGGTTGAGAAGGCAACAAATTTTTCGCACTTCTGCTGCCCCAAACGCTTAACCAGATTGGCCTAGGGAAAAAATACACATACCGTTGTAATCGGGCGAGTTTCTACTTTCAGACCCAGCAGGAATTTCTGGGTTTGGTATATCCGTTCGCGAGATATGGGACTTTGAAGCTAAGAAATGGTTGACAAGACAACAAATTTTTCGCAATTCTGCTGCTCCAAACGCTTAACCAGAATGGCCTAGGGGGAAAATACACGTACCGTTGTAATCGGGCGAGTTTCTACTTTCAGACGCAATAGGAATTTTTGGGTTTAGTCAATCCGTTCGCGAGATATGGGAGTTTTGAAGCTAAGAAATGGTTGAGAAGGCGACAAATTTTTCGCAATTCTGCTGCTCCAAACGCTTAACCAGGGTGGCCTAGGGAAAAAACACACATACCGTTGTAATCGGGCGAGTTTCTACTTTGAGACGCAGCAGGAATTATTGGGTTAGGTCAATCTGTTCGCGGGATATGGGAGTTTGAAGACAAGAAATGGTTGAGAAGGCAACAAATATTTCGCACTTCTGCTGCTCCAACCGCTTAACCAGAATGGCCTAGGGAAAAAATACACATACCGTTGTAACCGGACGAGTTTCTATTTCCAGACGCAATAGCAATTTTTGTGTTAGGTCAATCCGTTCGCGAGATACGGGAGTTTGAAGCTAAGAAATGGTTGAGAAGGCATCAAATTTTTCGCACTTCTGCTGCTCCAATCACTTACCAGATTGGCCTAGGGAAAAAATACACATACCGTTGTAATCGGCCGAGTTTCTACTTTCAGACGCAGCAGGAATTTCTGGGTTTGGTCTATCCGTTCGCGAGATATGGGACTTTGAAGCTAAGAAATGGTTGACAAGACAACAAATTTTTCGCAATTCTGCTGCTCCAAACGCTTAACCAGAATGGCCTAGGGAAAAAATACACATACCGTTGTAATCGGGCGAGTTTCTATTTACACACGCAGCAGGAATTTTTGGGTTTTGACAATCCGTGCGCGAGATATGGTAGTTTGAAGCTGAGAAATAGTTGAGAAGACAACAAATTTTTCCCAATTCTGCTGCTCCAAACGCTTAACCAGAATGGCCTAGGGAGAAAACACACATACCGTTGTAATCGGGCGAGTTTCTACTTTGAGACGCAGCAGGAATTTTTGGGTTGGGTCAATCTGTTCGCGGGATATGGGAGTTTGAAGCCAGGAAATGGTTGAGAAGGCAACAAATATTTCGCACTTCTGCTGCTCCAACCGCTTATCCAGAATGGCCTAGGGAAAAAATACACATACCGTTGTAATCGGGCGAGTTTCTACTTTCAGATGCAATAGGAATTTTTGGGTTATGTCAATCCGTTCGCGAGATATGGTAGTTTGAAGCTAAGAAATGGTTGAGAAGACAACAAATTTTTCGCACTACTGCTGCTCCAAACGCTTAACCCGAATGGCCTGGGGAGAAAATACACATACCGTTGTAATCGGGCGAGTTTCTACGTTCTGACGCTGCCGGAATTTTTGGGTTTGGTCAATCCGTTCGCGAGATATCGGACTTTGAAGCGAAGAAATGGTTGACAAGATAACAAATTTTTCGCACGTCTGCAGCTCCAAACGCTTAACCAGAATGGCCTAGGGAAAAAATACACATACCGTTCTAATCGGGCGAGTTTCTACTTTCAGATGCAATAGGAATTTTAGGGTTAGATCAATCTGTTCGCGAGATATGGGAGTTTGAAGCCAAGAAATGGTTGAGAAGGCAACAAATTTTTCGCACTTCTGCGGCTCCAAACGCTTAACCAGAACGGTCTACGGAAAAAATACACATACCGTTGTAACCGGACGAGTTTCTACTTTTAGACGCAATAGGAATTTTTGGGTTAGGTCAATCCGGTCGCGAGATATGGGAGTTTGAATCTAAGAAATGGTTGAGAAGGCAACAAATATTTCGCACTTCTGCTGCTCCAATCGCTTAACCAGATTGGCCCAGGGAAAAAAACACATACCGTTGTAATCGGGCGAGTTTCTATTTACACACGCAGCAGGAATTTTTGGGTTTTGTCAATCCGTTCACGAGATATGGGACTTTGAAGGTAAGAAATAGTTGAGAAGACTACAAATTCTTCGCACTTCTGCTGCTCCAAACGCTTAACCAGAATGGCCTATGGGGAAAATACACATACCGTTGTAATCGGGCGAGATTCTACTTTCAGATGCAATAGGAATTTTTGGGTTATGTCAATCCGTTCGCGACATATGGGAGTTTGAAGCTAAGAAATGGTTGAGAAGACAACAAATTTTTCGCAATTCTGCTGCTCCAAACGCGTAACCAGAATAGCCTAGGGAAAAAATACACATACCGTTCTAATCGGGCGAGTTTCTACTTTCAGACGCAGCAGGAATTTCTTGGTTAGGTAAATCTGTTCGCGAGATATGGGAGTTTGAAGCCAAGAAATGGTTCAGAAGGCAACAAATATTTCGCACTTCTGCTGCTCCAACCGCTTAACCAGAATGGCGTAGGGAAAAAATACACATACCGTTGTAACCGGACGAGTTTCTGCTTTCAGACGCAATAGCAATTTTTGGATTAGGTCAATCCGTTCGCGAGATACGGGAGTTTGAAGCTAAGAAATAGTTGAGAAGGCATCAAATTTTTCGCACTTCTTCTGCTCCAATCGCTTAACCAGAATGGCCTAGGGAAAAAATACACATACCGTTGTAATCGGGCGAGTTTCTACTTTCAGACGCAGCAGGAATTTCTGGGTTTTGTCAATCGGTTCGCGAGATATGGGAGTTTGAAGCAAAGAAATAGTTGAGAAGACAACAAATTTTTCGCAATTCTGCTGCTCCAAACGCTTAACCAGAATGGCCTAGGGAAAAAACACACATACCGTTGTAATCGGGCGAGTTTCTACTTTGAGACGCAGCAGGAATTTTTGGGTTAGGTCAATCTGTTCGCGAGATATGGGAGTTTGAAGCCAAGAAATGGTTGAGGAGGCAACAAATATTTCGCAATTCTGTTGCCCCAAACGCTTAACCAGAATGGCCCAGGGAAAAAATACACATACCGTTGTAATCGAGCGAGTTTCTACTTTCAGACGCAGCAGGAATTTCTGTGTTTGGTCAATCCGTTCGCGAGATATCGGACTTTGAAGCTAAGAAATGGTTGACAAGACAACAAATTTTTTGCACTTCTGCTGCTCCAGTCGCTTAACCAGAATGGCCTAGGGGGAAAATACACATACCGTTGTAATCGGGCTAGTTTCTACTTTCAGACGCAATAGGAATTTTTGGGTTAGGTCAATCCGTTCGCGAGATATGGTAGTTTGAAGCTAAGAAATGGTTGGGAAGAAAAGAAATTGTTCGCAATTCTGCTGCTCCAAACGCTTAACCCGAATGGCCTGGGGAAAAAATACACATACCGTTGTAATCGGGCGAGTTTCTACGTTCTGACGCTGCAGGAATTTTTGGGTTTGGTCAATCTGTTCGCGAGATATGGGAGTTTGAAGCCATGAAATGTTTGAGAAGGCAACAAATATTTCGAACTTCTGCTGCTCCATACGCTTAACCAGAATGGCCTAGGGAAAGAATACACATACCGTTGCAATCGGGCGAGTTTCTACTATCAGATGCAATAGGAATTTGTGGGTTAGGTCAGTCCGTTCGCGAGATATGGGAGTTTGAATCTAAGAAATGATTGAGAAGGCAACAAATATTTCGCACTTCTGCTGCTCCAACCGCTTAACCAGAATGGCCTAGGGAAAAAATACACATACCGTTGCAACCGGACGAGTTTCTACTTTCAGACGCAATAGGAATTTTTGGGTTAGGTCAATCCGTTCGCGAGATATGAGACGTTGAAACTAAGAAATGGTTGACAAGACAACAAATTTTTTGCACTTCTGCTGCTCCAGTCGCTTAACCAGAATGGCCTAGGGGAAAAATGCACATACCGTTGTAATCGGGCGAGTTTCTACTTTCAGATGCAATAGGAATTTTAGGGTTAGGTCAATCTGTTCGTGAGATATGGGAGTTTGAATCTAAGAAATGATTGAGAAGACTACAAATTTTTCGCACTTCTGCGGCTCCAAACGCTTATCCAGAACGGTCTAGGGAAAAAATGCACATACCGTTGTAATCGGGCGAGTTTCTACTTTCAGATGCAATAGGAATTTTTGGGTTAAATAAATCCGTTCGCGAGAAATGGGAGTTTGAATCTAAGAAATGATTGAGAAGACTACAAATTTTTCGCAATTCTGCTGCTCCAAAGGCTTAACCAGAATGGCCTAGGGAAAAAATTCACATTCCGTTGTAATCGGGCGAGTTTCTACTTTCAGATGCAATAGGAATTTTTGGGTTATGTCAATCCGTTCGCGAGATATGGTAGTTTGAAGCTAAGAAATGGTTGGGAAGAAAAGAAATTGTTCGCAATTCTGCTGCTCCAAACGCTTAACCCGAATGGCCTGGGGAAAAAATACACATACCGTTGTAATCGGGCGAGTTTCTAGGTTCTGACGCTGCAGGAATTTTTGGGTTTGGTCAATCCGTTCGCGAGATATCGGACTGTGAAGCTAAGAAATGGTTGACAAGATAACAAATTTTTCGCACGTCTGCTGCTCCAAACGCTTAATCAGAATGGCCTAGGGAAAAAATACACATACCGTTCTAATCGGGCGAGTTTCTACTTTCAGATGCAATAGGAATTTTAGGGTTAGGTCAATCTGTTCGCGAGATATGGGAGTTTGAATCTAAGAAATGGTTGAGAAGGCAACAAATTTTTCGCACTTCTGCTGCTCCAATCGCTTAACCAGATTGGCCTAGGGAAAAAATACACATACCGTTGTAATCGGGCGAGTTTCTACTTTGCGACGCAGCAGGAATTTTTGGGTTAGGTCAATCTGTTCGCGAGATATGGTAGTTTGAAGCTAAGAAATAGTTGAGAAGACAACAAATTTTTCCCAATTCTGCTGCTCCAAACGCTTAACCAGAATGGCCTAGGGAAAAAACACACATACCGATGTAATCGGGCGAGTTTCTACTTTGAGACGCAGCAGGAATTTTTGGGTTGGGTCAATCTGTTCGCGGGATATGGGAGTTTGAAGCCAGGAAATGGTTGAGATGGCAACAAATATTTCGCACTTCTGCTGCTCCAACCGCTTATCCAGAATGGCCTAGGGAAAAAATACACATACCGTTGTAATCGGGCGAGTTTCTACTTTCAGATGCAGTAGGAATTTTTGGGTTATGTCAATCCGTTCGCGAGGTATGGTAGTTTGAAGCTAAGAAATGGTTGAGAAGACAACAAATTTTTCGCACTTCTGCTGCTCCAAACGCTTAACCCGAATGGCCTGGGGAGAAAATACGCATACCGTTGTAATCGGGCGAGATTCTACGTTCTGACGCTGCAGGAATTTTTGGGTTTGGTCAATCCGTTCGCGAGATATCGGACTTTGAAGCGAAGAAATGGTTGACAAGATAACAAATTTTTCGCACGTCAGCAGCTCCAAACGCTTAACCAGAATGGCCTAGGGAAAAAATACACATACCGTCCTAATCGGGCGAGTTTCTACTTTCAGATGCAATAGGAATTTTAGGGTTAGGTCAATCTGTTCGTGAGATATGGGAGTTTGAAGCTAAGAAATAGTTGAGAAGACAACAAATTTTTCCCAATTCTGCTGCTCCAAACGCTTAACCAGAATGGCCTAGGGAAAAAACACACATACCGTTGTAATCGGGCGAGTTTCTACTTTGAGACGCAGCAGGAATTTTTGGGTTAGGTCAATCTGTTCGCGGGATATGGGAGTTTGAAGCCAAGAAATGGTTGAGAAGGCAACAAATATTTCGCACTTCTGCTGCTCCAACCGCTTAACCAGAATGGCCTAGGTAAAAAATACACATACCGTTGTAACCGGGCGAGTTTCTACTATCAGATGCAATAGGAATTTGTGGGTTAGGTCAGTCCGTTCGCGAGATATGGGAGTTTGAATCTAAGAAATGATTGAGAAGGCAACAAATATTTCGCACTTCTGCTGCTCCAACCGCTTAACCAGAATGGCCTAGGGAAAAAATACACATACCGTTGCAACCGGACGAGTTTCTACTTTCAGACGCAATAGGAATTTTTGGGTTAGGTCAATCCGTTCGCGAGATATGAGACGTTGAAACTAAGAAATGGTTGACAAGACAACAAATTTTTTGCACTTCTGCTGCTCCAGTCGCTTAACCAGAATGGCCTAGGGGAAAAATGCACATACCGTTGTAATCGGGCGGGTTTCTACTTTCAGATGCAATAGGAATTTTTAGGTTAAGTAAATCCGTTCGCGAGAAATGGGAGTTTGAATCTAAGAAATGATTGAGAAGACTACAAATTTTTCGCAATTCTGCTGCTCCAAAGGCTTAACCAGAATGGCCTAGGGAAAAAATACACATTCCGTTGTAATCGGGGAGTTTCTACTTTCAGATGCAATAGGAATTTTTGGGTTATGTCAATCCGTTCGCGAGATATGGTAGTTTGAAGCTAAGAAATGGTTGGGAAGAAAAGAAATTGTTCGCAATTCTGCTGCTCCAAACTCTTAACCCGAATGGCCTGGGGAAAAAATACACTTACCGTTGTAATCGGGCGAGTTTCTACGTTCTGACGCTGCAGGAATTTTTGGGTTTGGTCAATCCGTTCGCGAGATATCGGACTTTGAAGCGAAGAAATGGTTGACAAGATAACAAATTTTTCGCACGTCAGCAGCTCCAAACGCTTAACCAGAATGGCCTAGGGAAAAAATACACATACCGTTCTAATCGGGCGAGTTTCTACTTTCAGATGCAATTGGAATTTTAGGGTTAGGTCAATCTGTTCGTGAGATATGGGAGTTTGACGCCAAGAAATGGTTGAGAAGGCAACAAATATTTCGCACTTCTGCTGCTCCAACCGCTTAACCAGATTGGCCCAGGGAAAAAAACACATACCGTTGTAATCGGGCGAGTTTCTATTTACACACGCAGCAGGAATTTTTGGGTTTTGTCAATCCGTTCGCGAGATATGGTAGTTTGAAGCTAAGAAATAGTTGAGAAGACAACAAATTTTTCCCAATTCTGCTGCTCCAAACGCTTAACCAGAATGGCCTAGGGAAAAAACACACATACTGTTGTAATCGGGCGAGTTTCTACTTTGAGACGCAGCAGGAATTTTTGGGTTAGGTCAATCTGTTCGCGGGATATGGGAGTTTGAAGCCAAGAAATGGTTGAGAAGGCAACAAATTTTTCGCACTTCTGCTGCTCCAAACGCTTAACCAGATTGGCCTAGGGAAAAAATACACATACCGTTGTAATCGGGCGAGTTTCTACTTTCAGACCCAGCAGGAATTTCTGGCTTTGGTATATCCGTTCGCGAGATATGGGACTTTGAAGCTAAGAAATGGTTGACAAGACAACAAATTTTTCGCAATTCTGCTGCTCCAAACGCTTAACCAGAATGGCCTAGGGGGAAAATACACGTACCGTTGTAATCGGGCGAGTTTCTACTTTCAGATGCAACAGGAATTTTTGGGTTTAGTCAATCCGTTCGCGAGATATGGGAGTTTTGAAGCTAAGAAATGGTTGAGAAGGCGACAAATTTTTCGCAATTCTGCTGCTCCAAACGCTTAACCAGGGTGGCCTAGGGAAAAAACACACATACCGTTGTAATCGGGCGAGTTTCTACTTTGAGACGCAGCAGGAATTATTGGGTTAGGTCAATCTGTTCGCGGGATATGGGAGTTTGAAGACAAGAAATGGTTGAGAAGGCAACAAATATTTCGCACTTCTGCTGCTCCAACCGCTTAACCAGAATGGCCTAGGGAAAAAACACACATACCGTTGTAATCGGGCGAGTTTCTATTTACACACGCAGCAGGAATTTTTGGGTTTTGTCAATCCGTTCGCGAGATATGGTAGTTTGAAGCTAAGAAATAGTTGAGAAGACAACAAATTTTTCCCAATTCTGCTGCTCCAAACGCTTAACCAGAATGGCCTAGGGAAAAAACACACATACCGTTGTAATCGGGCGAGTTTCTACTTTGAGACGCAGCAGGAATTTTTGGGTTAGGTCAATCTGTTCGCGGGATATGGGAGTTTGAAGACAAGAAATGGTTGAGAAGGCAACAAATATTTCGCACTTCTGCTGCTCCAACCGCTTAACCAGAATGGCCTAGGGAAAAAATACACATACCGTTGTAACCGGACGAGTTTCTATTTCCAGACGCAATAGCAATTTTTGTGTTAGGTCAATCCGTTCGCGAGGTACGGGAGTTTGAAGCTAAGAAATGGTTGAGAAGGCATCAAATTTTGCGCACTTCTGCTGCTCCAATCACTTAACCAGATTGGCCTAGGGAAAAAATACACATACCGTTGTAATCGGCCGAGTTTCTACTTTCAGACGCAGCAGGAATTTCTGGGTTTGGTCTATCCGTTCGCGAGATATGGGACTTTGAAGCTAAGAAATGGTTGACAAGACAACAAATTTTTCGCAATTCTGCTGCTCCAAACGCTTAACCAGAATGGCCTAAGGAAAAAATAAACATACCGTTGTAATCGGGCGAGTTTCTATTTACACACGCAGCAGGAATTTTTGGGTTTTGTCAATCCGTTCGCGAGATATGGTAGTTTGAAGCTAAGAAATAGTTGAGAAGACAACAGATTTTTCCCAATTCTGCTGCTCCAAACGCTTAACCAGAATGGCCTAGGGAAAAAACACACATACCGTTGTAATCGGGCGAGTTTCTACTTTCAGATGCAATAGGAATTTTAGGGTTAGGTCAATCTGTTCGCGAGATATGGGAGTTTGAAGCCAAGAAATGGTTGAGAAGGCAACAAATTTTTCGCACTTCTGCTGCTCCAAACGCTTAACCAGATTGGCCTAGGGAAAAAATACACATACCGTTGTAATCGGGCGAGTTTCTACTTTCAGACCCAGCAGGAATTTCTGGGTTTGGTATATCCGTTCGCGAGATATGGGACTTTGAAGCTAAGAAATGGTTGACAAGACAACAAATTTTTCGCAATTCTGCTGCTCCAAACGCTTAACCAGAATGGCCTAGGGGGAAAATACACGTACCGTTGTAATCGGGCGAGTTTCTACTTTCAGATGCAATAGGAATTTTTGGGTTTAGTCAATCCGTTCGCGAGATATGGGAGTTTTGAAGCTAAGAAATGGTTGAGAAGGCGACAAATTTTTCGCAATTCTGCTGCTCCAAACGCTTAACCAGGGTGGCCTAGGGAAAAAACACACATACCGTTGTAATCGGGCGAGTTTCTACTTTGAGACGCAGCAGGAATTATTGGGTTAGGTCAATCTGTTCGCGGGATATGGGAGTTTGAAGACAAGAAATGGTTGAGAAGGCAACAAATATTTCGCACTTCTGCTGCTCCAACCGCTTAACCAGAATGGCCTAGGGAAAAAATACACATACCGTTGTAACCGGACGAGTTTCTATTTCCAGACGCAATAGCAATTTTTGTGTTAGGTCAATCCGTTCGCGAGATACGGGAGTTTGAAGCTAAGAAATGGTTGAGAAGGCATCAAATTTTTCGCACTTCTGCTGCTCCAATCACTTAACCAGATTGGCCTAGGGAAAAAATACACATACCGTTGTAATCGGCCGAGTTTCTACTTTCAGACGCAGCAGGAATTTCTGGGTTTGGTCTATCCGTTCGCGAGATATGGGACTTTGAAGCTAAGAAATGGTTGACAAGACAACAAATTTTTCGCAATTCTGCTGCTCCAAACGCTTAACCAGAATGGCCTAGGGAAAAAATACACATACCGTTGTAATCGGGCGAGTTTCTATTTACACACGCAGCAGGAATTTTTGGGTTTTGACAATCCGTGCGCGAGATATGGTAGTTTGAAGCTGTGAAATAGTTGAGAAGACAACAAATTTTTCCCAATTCTGCTGCTCCAAACGCTTAACCAGAATGGCCTAGGGAGAAAACACACATACCGTTGTAATCGGGCGAGTTTCTACTTTGAGACGCAGCAGGAATTTTTGGGTTGGGTCAATCTGTTCGCGGGATATGGGAGTTTGAAGCCAGGAAATGGTTGAGAAGGCAACAAATATTTCGCACTTCTGCTGCTCCAACCGCTTATCCAGAATGGCCTAGGGAAAAAATACACATACCGTTGTAATCGGGCGAGTTTCTACTTTCAGATGCAATAGGAATTTTTGGGTTATGTCAATCCGTTCGCGAGATATGGTAGTTTGAAGCTAAGAAATGGTTGAGAAGACAACAAATTTTTCGCACTACTGCTGCTCCAAACGCTTAACCCGAATGGCCTGGGGAGAAAATACACATACCGTTGTAATCGGGCGAGTTTCTACGTTCTGACGCTGCCGGAATTTTTGGGTTTGGTCAATCCGTTCGCGAGATATCGGACTTTGAAGCGAAGAAATGGTTGACAAGATAACAAATTTTTCGCACGTCTGCAGCTCCAAACGCTTAACCAGAATGGCCTAGGGAAAAAATACACATACCGTTCTAATCGGGCGAGTTTCTACTTTCAGATGCAATAGGATTTTTAGGGTTAGATCAATCTGTTCGCGAGATATGGGAGTTTGAAGCCAAGAAATGGTTGAGAAGGCAACAAATTTTTCGCACTTCTGCGGCTCCAAACGCTTAACCAGAACGGTCTACGGAAAAAATACACATACCGTTGTAACCGGACGAGTTTCTACTTTTAGACGCAATAGGAATTTTTGGGTTAGGTCAATCCGGTCGCGAGATATGGGAGTTTGAATCTAAGAAATGGTTGAGAAGGCAACAAATATTTCGCACTTCTGCTGCTCCATTCGCTTAACCAGATTGGCCCAGGGAAAAAAACACATACCGTTGTAATCGGGCGAGTTTCTATTTACACACGCAGCAGGAATTTTTGGGTTTTGTCAATCCGTTCACGAGATATGGGACTTTGAAGGTAAGAAATAGTTGAGAAGACTACAAATTCTTCGCACTTCTGCTGCTCCAAACGCTTAACCAGAATGGCCTATGGGGAAAATACACATACCGTTGTAATCGGGCGAGATTCTACTTTCAGATGCAATAGGAATTTTTGGGTTATGTCAATCCGTTCGCGACATATGGGAGTTTGAAGCTAAGAAATGGTTGAGAAGACAACAAATTTTTCGCAATTCTGCTGCTCCAAACGCGTAACCAGAATAGCCTAGGGAAAAAATACACATACCGTTCTAATCGGGCGAGTTTCTACTTTCAGACGCAGCAGGAATTTTTTGGTTAGGTAAATCTGTTCGCGAGATACGGGAGTTTGAAGCTAAGAAATAGTTGAGAAGGCATCAAATTTTTCGCACTTCTTCTGCTCCAATCGCTTAACCAGAATGGCCTAGGGAAAAAATACACATTCCGTTGTAATCGGGCGAGTTTCTACTTTCAGACGCAGCAGGAATTTCCGGGTTTTGTCAATCGGTTCGCGAGATATGGGAGTTTGAAGCTAAGAAATAGTTGAGAAGACAACAAATTTTTCGCAATTCTGCTGCTCCAAACGCTTAACCAGAATGGCCTAGGGAAAAAACACACATACCGTTGTAATCGGGCGAGTTTCTACTTTGAGACGCAGCAGGAATTTTTGGGTTAGGTCAATCTGTTTGCGAGATATGGGAGTTTGAAGCCAAGAAATGGTTGAGAAGGCAACAAATATTTCGCAATTCTGCTGCTCCAACCGCTTAACCAGAATGGCGAAGGGAAAAAATACACATACCGTTGTAACCGGACGAGTTTCTGCTTTCAGACGCAATAGCAATTTTTGGATTAGGTCAATCCGTTCGCGAGATACGGGAGTTTGAAACTAAGAAATGGTTGAGAAGGCATCAAATTTTTCGCACTTCTTCTGCTCCAATCGCTTAACCAGAATGGCCTAGGGAAAAAATACACATACCGTTGTAAGCGGGCGCGTTTCTACTTTCAGACGCAGCAGGAATTTCTGGGTTTTGTAAATCGGTTCGCGAGATATGGGAGTTTGAAGCTAAGAAATAGTTGAAAAGACAACAAATTTTTCGCAATTCTGCTGCTCCAAACGCTTAACCAGAATGGCCTAGGGAAAAAACACATACCGTTGTAATCGGGCGAGTTTCTACTTTGAGACGCAGCAGGAATTTTTGGGTTAGGTCAATCTGTTCGCGAGATATGGGAGTTTGAAGCCAAGAAATGGTTGAGGAGGCAACAAATATTTCGCAATTCTGTTGCCCCAAACGCTTAACCAGAATGGCCCAGGGAAAAAATACACATACCGTTGTAATCGAGCGAGTTTCTACTTTCAGACGCAGCAGGAATTTCTGTGTTTGGTCAATCCGTTCGCGAGATATCGGACTTTGAAGCTAAGAAATGGTTGACAAGACAACAAATTTTTTGCACTTCTGCTGCTCCAGTCGCTTAACCAGAATGGCCTAGGGGGAAAATACACATACCGTTGTAATCGGGCTAGTTTCTACTTTCAGACGCAATAGGAATTTTTGGGTTAGGTCAATCCGTTCGCGAGATATGGTAGTTTGAAGCTAAGAAATGGTTGGGAAGAAAAGAAATTGTTCGCAATTCTGCTGCTCCAAACGCTTAACCCGAATGGCCTGGGGAAAAAATACACATACCGTTGTAATCGGGCGAGTTTCTACGTTCTGACGCTGCAGGAATTTTTGGGTTTGGTCAATCTGTTCGCGAGATATGGGAGTTTGAAGCCATGAAATGTTTGAGAAGGCAACAAATATTTCGCACTTCTGCTGCTCCATACGCTTAACCAGAATGGCCTAGGGAAAGAATACACATACCGTTGCAATCGGGCGAGTTTCTACTATCAGATGCAATAGGAATTTGTGGGTTAGGTCAGTCCGTTCGCGAGATATGGGAGTTTGAATCTAAGAAATGATTGAGAAGGCAACAAATATTTCGCACTTCTGCTGCTCCAACCGCTTAACCAGAATGGCCTAGGGAAAAAATACACATACCGTTGCAACCGGACGAGTTTCTACTTTCAGACGCAATAGGAATTTTTGGGTTAGGTCAATCCGTTCGCGAGATATGAGACGTTGAAACTAAGAAATGGTTGACAAGACAACAAATTTTTTGCACTTCTGCTGCTCCAGTCGCTTAACCAGAATGGCCTAGGGGAAAAATGCACATACCGTTGTAATCGGGCGAGTTTCTACTTTCAGATGCAATAGGAATTTTAGGGTTAGGTCAATCTGTTCGTGAGATATGGGAGTTTGAATCTAAGAAATGATTGAGAAGACTACAAATTTTTCGCACTTCTGCGGCTCCAAACGCTTATCCAGAACGGTCTAGGGAAAAAATGCACATACCGTTGTAATCGGGCGAGTTTCTACTTTCAGATGCAATAGGAATTTTTGGGTTATGTCAATCCGTTCGCGAGATATGGTAGTTTGAAGCTAAGAAATGGTTGGGAAGAAAAGAAATTGTTCGCAATTCTGCTGCTCCAAACGCTTAACCCGAATGGCCTGGGGAAAAAATACACATACCGTTGTAATCGGGCGAGTTTCTACGTTCTGACGCTGCAGGAATTTTTGGGTTTGGTCAATCCGTTCGCGAGATATCGGACTGTGAAGCTAAGAAATGGTTGACAAGATAACAAATTTTTCGCACGTCTGCTGCTCCCAACGCTTAATCAGAATGGCCTAGGGAAAAAATACACATACCGTTCTAATCGGGCGAGTTTCTACTTTCAGATGCAATAGGAATTTTAGGGTTAGGTCAATCTGTTCGCGAGATATGGGAGTTTGAATCTAAGAAATGGTTGAGAAGGCAACAAATTTTTCGCACTTCTGCTGCTCCAATCGCTTAACCAGATTGGCCTAGGGAAAAAATACACATACCGTTGTAATCGGGCGAGTTTCTACTTTGCGACGCAGCAGGAATTTTTGGGTTAGGTCAATCTGTTCGCGAGATATGGTAGTTTGAAGCTAAGAAATAGTTGAGAAGACAACAAATTTTTCCCAATTCTGCTGCTCCAAACGCTTAACCAGAATGGCCTAGGGAAAAAACACACATACCGTTGTAATCGGGCGAGTTTCTACTTTGAGACGCAGCAGGAATTTTTGGGTTGGGTCAATCTGTTCGCGGGATATGGGAGTTTGAAGCCAGGAAATGGTTGAGATGGCAACAAATATTTCGCACTTCTGCTGCTCCAACCGCTTATCCAGAATGGCCTAGGGAAAAAATACACATACCGTTGTAATCGGGCGAGTTTCTACTTTCAGATGCAGTAGGAATTTTTGGGTTATGTCAATCCGTTCGCGAGGTATGGTAGTTTGAAGCTAAGAAATGGTTGAGAAGACAACAAATTTTTCGCACTTCTGCTGCTCCAAACGCTTAACCCGAATGGCCTGGGGAGAAAATACGCATACCGTTGTAATCGGGCGAGATTCTACGTTCTGACGCTGCAGGAATTTTTGGGTTTGGTCAATCCGTTCGCGAGATATCGGACTTTGAAGCGAAGAAATGGTTGACAAGATAACAAATTTTTCGCACGTCAGCAGCTCCAAACGCTTAACCAGAATGGCCTAGGGAAAAAATACACATACCGTCCTAATCGGGCGAGTTTCTACTTTCAGATGCAATAGGAATTTTAGGGTTAGGTCAATCTGTTCGTGAGATATGGGAGTTTGAAGCTAAGAAATAGTTGAGAAGACAACAAATTTTTCCCAATTCTGCTGCTCCAAACGCTTAACCAGAATGGCCTAGGGAAAAAACACACATACCGTTGTAATCGGGCGAGTTTCTACTTTGAGACGCAGCAGGAATTTTTGGGTTAGGTCAATCTGTTCGCGGGATATGGGAGTTTGAAGCCAAGAAATGGTTGAGAAGGCAACAAATATTTCGCACTTCTGCTGCTCCAACCGCTTAACCAGAATGGCCTAGGTAAAAAATACACATACCGTTGTAACCGGGCGAGTTTCTACTATCAGATGCAATAGGAATTTGTGGGTTAGGTCAGTCCGTTCGCGAGATATGGGAGTTTGAATCTAAGAAATGATTGAGAAGGCAACAAATATTTCGCACTTCTGCTGCTCCAACCGCTTAACCAGAATGGCCTAGGGAAAAAATACACATACCGTTGCAACCGGACGAGTTTCTACTTTCAGACGCAATAGGAATTTTTGGGTTAGGTCAATCCGTTCGCGAGATATGAGACGTTGAAACTAAGAAATGGTTGACAAGACAACAAATTTTTTGCACTTCTGCTGCTCCAGTCGCTTAACCAGAATGGCCTAGGGGAAAAATGCACATACCGTTGTAATCGGGCGGGTTTCTACTTTCAGATGCAATAGGAATTTTTAGGTTAAGTAAATCCGTTCGCGAGAAATGGGAGTTTGAATCTAAGAAATGATTGAGAAGACTACAAATTTTTCGCAATTCTGCTGCTCCAAAGGCTTAACCAGAATGGCCTAGGGAAAAAATACACATTCCGTTGTAATCGGGCGAGTTTCTACTTTCAGATGCAATAGGAATTTTTGGGTTATGTCAATCCGTTCGCGAGATATGGTAGTTTGAAGCTAAGAAATGGTTGGGAAGAAAAGAAATTGTTCGCAATTCTGCTGCTCCAAACTCTTAACCCGAATGGCCTGGGGAAAAAATACACATACCGTTGTAATCGGGCGAGTTTCTACGTTCTGACGCTGCAGGAATTTTTGGGTTTGGTCAATCCGTTCGCGAGATATCGGACTTTGAAGCGAAGAAATGGTTGACAAGATAACAAATTTTTCGCACGTCAGCAGCTCCAAACGCTTAACCAGAATGGCCTAGGGAAAAAATACACATACCGTTCTAATCGGGCGAGTTTCTACTTTCAGATGCAATAGGAATTTTAGGGTTAGGTCAATCTGTTCGTGAGATATGGGAGTTTGACGCCAAGAAATGGTTGAGAAGGCAACAAATATTTCGCACTTCTGCTGCTCCAACCGCTTAACCAGATTGGCCCAGGGAAAAAAACACATACCGTTGTAATCGGGCGAGTTTCTATTTACACACGCAGCAGGAATTTTTGGGTTTTGTCAATCCGTTCGCGAGATATGGTAGTTTGAAGCTAAGAAATAGTTGAGAAGACAACAAATTTTTCCCAATTCTGCTGCTCCAAACGCTTAACCCGAATGGCCTAGGGAAAAAACACACATACTGTTGTAATCGGGCGAGTTTCTACTTTGAGACGCAGCAGGAATTTTTGGGTTAGGTCAATCTGTTCGCGGGATATGGGAGTTTGAAGCCAAGAAATGGTTGAGAAGGCAACAAATATTTCGCACTTCTGCTGCTCCAACCGCTTAACCAGAATGGCCTAGGGAAAAAATACACATACCGTTGTAACCGGACGAGTTTCTATTTTCAGACGCAATAGCAATTTTTCGGTTATGTCAATCCGTTCGCGAGATATGGGAGTTTGAAGCCAAGAAATGGTTGAGAAGGCAACAAATATTTCGCACTTCTGCTGCTCCAACCGCTTAACCAGAATGGCCTAGGGAAAAAATACACATACCGTTCTAATCGGGCGAGTTTCTACTTTCAGATGCAATAGGAATTTTAGGGTTAGGTCAATCTGTTCGCGAGATATGGGAGTTTGAAGCCAAGAAATGGTTGAGAAGGCAACAAATTTTTCGCACTTCTGCTGCTCCAATCGCTTAACCAGATTGGCCTAGGGAAAAAATACACATACCGTTGTAATCGGGCGAGTTTCTACTTTGCGACGCAGCAGGAATTTTTGGGTTGGGTCAATCTGTTCGCGGGATATGGGAGTTTGAAGCCAGGAAATGGTTGAGATGGCAACAAATATTTCGCACTTCTGCTGCTCCAACCGCTTATCCAGAATGGCCTAGGGAAAAAATACACATACCGTTGTAATCGGGCGAGTTTCTACTTTCAGATGCAATAGGAATTTTTGGGTTATGTCAATCCGTTCGCGAGGTATGGTAGTTTGAAGCTAAGAAATGGTTGAGAAGACAACAAATTTTTCGCACTTCTGCTGCTCCAAACGCTTAACCCGAATGGCCTGGGGAGAAAATACGCATACCGTTGTAATCGGGCGAGATTCTACGTTCTGACGCTGCAGGAATTTTTGGGTTTGGTCAATCCGTTCGCGAGATATCGGACTTTGAAGCGAAGAAATGGTTGACAAGATAACAAATTTTTCGCACGTCAGCAGCTCCAAACGCTTAACCAGAATGGCCTAGGGAAAAAATACACATACCGTTCTAATCGGGCGAGTTTCTACTTTGAGACGCAGCAGGAATTTTTGGGTTAGGTCAATCTGTTCGCGGGATATGGGAGTTTGAAGCCAAGAAATGGTTGAGGAGGCAACAAATATTTCGCACTTCTGCTGCTCCAACCGCTTAACCAGAATGACCTAGGGAAAAAATACACATACCGTTGTAACCGGGCGAGTTTCTACTATCAGATGCAATAGGAATTTGTGGGTTAGGTCAGTCCGTTCGCGAGATATGGGAGTTTGAATCTAAGAAATGATTGAGAAGGCAACAAATATTTCGCACTTCTGCTGCTCCAACCGCTTAACCAGAATGGCCTAGGGAAAAAATACACATACCGTTGCAACCGGACGAGTTTCTACTTTCAGACGCAATAGGAATTTTTGGGTTAGGTCAATCCGTTCGCGAGATATGAGACGTTGAAACTAAGAAATGGTTGACAAGACAACAAATTTTTTGCACTTCTGCTGCTCCAGTCGCTTAACCAGAATGGCCTAGGGGAAAAATGCACATACCGTTGTAATCGGGCGGGTTTCTACTTTCAGATGCAATAGGAATTTTTAGGTTAAGTAAATCCGTTCGCGAGAAATGGGAGTTTGAATCTAAGAAATGATTGAGAAGACTACAAATTTTTCGCAATTCTGCTGCTCCAAAGGCTTAACCAGAATGGCCTAGGGAAAAAATACACATTCCGTTGTAATCAGGCGAGTTTCTACTTTCAGATGCAATAGGAATTTTTGGGTTATGTCAATCCGTTCGCGAGATATGGTAGTTTGAAGCTAAGAAATGGTTGGGAAGAAAAGAAATTGTTCGCAATTCTGCTGCTCCAAACTCTTAACCCGAATGGCCTGGGGAAAAAATACACATACCGTTGTAATCGGGCGAGTTTCTACGTTCTGACGCTGCAGGAATTTTTGGGTTTGGTCAATCCGTTCGCGAGATATCGGACTTTGAAGCGAAGAAATGGTTGACAAGATAACAAATTTTTCGCACGTCAGCAGCTCCAAACGCTTAACCAGAATGGCCTAGGGAAAAAATACACATACCGTTCTAATCGGGCGAGTTTCTACTTTCAGATGCAATAGGAATTTTAGGGTTAGGTCAATCTGTTCGTGAGATATGGGAGTTTGACGCCAACAAATGGTTGAGAAGGCAACAAATATTTCGCACTTCTGCTGCTCCAACCGCTTAACCAGATTGGCCCAGGGAAAAAAACACATACCGTTGTAATCGGGCGAGTTTCTATTTACACACGCAGCAGGAATTTTTGGGTTTTGTCAATCCGTTCGCGAGATATGGTAGTTTGAAGCTAAGAAATAGTTGGGAAGGCAACAAATTTTTCCCAATTCTGCTGCTCCAAACGCTTAACCAGAATGGCCTAGGGAAAAAACACACATACTGTTGTAATCGGGCGAGTTTCTACTTTGAGACGCAGCAGGAATTTTTGGGTTAGGTCAATCTGTTCGCGGGATATGGGAGTTTGAAGCCAAGAAATGGTTGAGAAGGCAACAAATATTTCGCACTTCTGCTGCTCCAACCGCTTAACCAGAATGGCCTAGGGAAAAAATACACATACCGTTGTAACCGGACGAGTTTCTATTTTCAGACGCAATAGCAATTTTTCGGTTAGGTCAATCCGTTCGCGAGATATGGGAGTTTGAAGCCAAGAAATGGTTGAGAAGGCAACAAATATTTCGCACTTCTGCTGCTCCAACCGCTTAACCAGAATGGCCTAGGGAAAAAATACACATACCGTTCTAATCGGGCGAGTTTCTACTTTCAGATGCAATAGGAATTTTAGTGTTAGGTCAATCTGTTCGCGAGATATGGGAGTTTGAAGCCAAGAAATGGTTGAGAAGGCAACAAATATTTCGCACTTCTGCAGCTCCAGTCGCTTAACCAGAATGGCCTAGGGGGAAAATACACATACCGTTGTAATCGGGCGAGTTTCTACTTTCAGACGCAGCAGGAATTTTTGGGTTAGGTCAATCTGTTCGCGGGATATGGGAGTTTGAAGCCAAGAAATGGTTGAGAAGGCAACAAATATTTCGCACTTCTGCTGCTCCAACCGCTTAACCAGAATGGCCTAGGGAAAAAATACACATACCGTTGTAACCGGACGAGTTTCTATTTTCAGACGCAATAGCAATTTTTCGGTTAGGTCAATCCGTTCGCGAGATATGGGAGTTTGAAGCCAAGAAATGGTTGAGAAGGCAACAAATATTTCGCACTTCTGCTGCTCCAACCGCTTAACCAGAATGGCCTAGGGAAAAAATACATATACCGTTCTAATCGGGCGAGTTTCTACTTTCAGATGCAATAGGAATTTTAGGGTTAGGTCAATCTGTTCGCGAGATATGGGAGTTTGAAGCCAAGAAATGGTTGAGAAGGCAACAAATATTTCGCACTTCTGCTGCTCCAAACGCTTAACCAGATTGGCCTAGGGAAAAAATACACATACCGTTGTAATCGGGCGAGTTTCTACTTTCAGACCCAGCAGGATTTTCTGGGTTTGGTATATCCGTTCGCGAGATATGGGACTTTGAAGCTAAGAAATGGTTGACAAGACAACAAATTTTTCGCAATTCTGCTGTTCCAAACGCTTAACCAGAATGGCCTAGGGGGAAAATACACGTACCGTTGTAATCTGGCGAGTTTCTACTTTCAGATGCAATAGAAATTTTTGGGTTTAGTCAATCCGTTCGCGAGATATGGGAGTCTTGAAGCTAAGAAATGGTTGAGAAGGCGACAAATTTTTCGCAATTCTGCTGCTCCATACGCTTAACCAGTGTGGCCTAGGGAAAAAACACACATTCCGTTGTAATCGGGCGAGTTTCTACTTTGAGACGCAGCAGCAATTTTTGGGTTAGGTCAATCTGTTCGCGGGATATGGGAGTTTGAAGACAAGAAATGGTTGAGAAGGCAACAAATATTTCGCAATTCTGCTGCTCCAACCGCTTAACCAGAATGGCCTAGGGAAAAAATACACATACCGTTGTAACCGGACGAGTTTCTATTTCCAGACGCAATAGCAATTTTTGTGTTAGGTCAATCCGTTCGCGAGATACGGGAGTTTGAAGCTAAGAAATGGTTGAGAAGGCATCAAATTTTTCGCAATTCTGCTGCTCCAATCACTTAACCAGATTGGCCTAGGGAAAAAATACACATACCGTTATAATCGGCCGAGTTTCTACTTTCAGACGCAGCAGGAATTTCTGGGTTTGGTCTATCCGTTCACGAGATATGGGACTTTGAAGCTAAGAAATGGTTGACAAGACAACAAATTTTTCGCAATTCTGCTGCTCCAAACGCTTACCCAGAATGGTCTAGGGAAAAAATACACATACCGTTGTAATCGGGCGAGTTTCTACTTTCAGATGCAATAGGAATTTTAGGGTTAGGTCAATCTGTTCGCGAGATATGGGAGTTTCAAGCCAAGAAATGGTTGAGAAGGCAACAAATTTTTCGCACTTCTGCGGCTCCAAACGCTTATCCCGAATGGCCTAGGGAAAAAATACACATACCGTTGTAATCGGGCGAGTTTCTACTTTCAGATGCAATAGGAATTTTTGGGTTATGTCAATCCGTTCGCGAGATATGGTAGCTTGAAGCTAAGAAATGGTTGAGAAGACAACAAATTTTTCGCACTTCTGCTGCTCCAAACGCTTAACCCGAATGGCCTGGGGAGAAAATTCACATACCGTTGTAATCGGGCGAGTTTCTACGTTCTGACGCTGAAGGAATTTTTGGGTTTGGTCAATCCGTTCGCGAGATATCGGACTTTGAAGCGAAGAAATGGTTGACAAGATAACAAATTTTTCGCACGTCTGCAGCTCCAAACGCTTAACCAGAATCGCCTAGGGAAAAAATACACATACCGTTCTAATCGGGCGAGTTTCTACTTTCAGATGCAATATGAATTTTAGGGTTAGGTCAATCTGTTCGCGAGATATGGGAGTTTGAAGCCAAGAAATGGTTGAGAAGGCAACAAATTTTTCGCACTTCTGCGGCTCCAAAAGCTTAACCAGAACGGTCTAGGGAAAAAATAGACATACCGTTGTAACCGGACGAGTTTCTACTTTTAGACGCAATAGGAATTTTTGGGTTAGGCCAATCCGGTCGCGAGGTATGGGAGTTTGAATCTAAGAAATGGTTGAGAAGGCAACAAATTTTTCGCACTTCTGCTGCTCCAATCGCTTAACCAGATTGGCCCAGGGAAAAAAACACATACCGTTGTAATCGGGCGGGTTTCTATTTACACACGCAGCAGGAATTTTTGGGTTTTGTCAATCCGTTCGCGAGATATGGTAGTTTGAAGCTAAGAAATAGTTGAGAAGACAACAAATTTTTCCCAATTCTGCTGCTCCAAACGCTTAACCAGAATGGCCTAGGGAAAAAACACACATACCGTTGTAATCGGGCGAGTTTCTACTTTGAGACGCAGCAGGAATTTTTGGGTTAGGTCAATCTGTTCGCGGGATATGGGAGTTTGAAGCCAAGAAATGGTTGAGAAGGCAACAAATATTTCGCACTTCTGCTGCTCCAACCGCTTAACCAGAATGGCCTAGGGAAAAAATACACATACCGTTGTAACCGGACGAGTTTCTATTTTCAGACGCAATAGCAATTTTTCGGTTAGGTCAATCCGTTCGCGAGATATGGGAGTTTGAAGCCAAGAAATGGTTGAGAAGGCAACAAATATTTCGCAATTCTGCTGCTCCAACCGCTTAACCAGAATGGCCTAGGGAAAAAATACACATACCGTTCCAATCGGGCGAGTTTCTACTTTCAGATGCAATAGGAATTTTAGTGTTAGGTCAATCTGTTCGCGAGATATGGGAGTTTGAAGCCAAGAAATGGTTGAGAAGGCAACAAATATTTCGCACTTCTGCAGCTCCAGTCGCTTAACCAGAATGGCCTAGGGGGAAAATACACATACCGTTGTAATCGGGCGAGTTTCTACTTTCAGACGCAGCAGGAATTTTTGGGTTAGGTCAATCTGTTCGCGGGATATGGGAGTTTGAAGCCAAGAAATGGTTGAGAAGGCAACAAATATTTCGCACTTCTGCTGCTCCAACCGCTTAACCAGAATGGCCTAGGGAAAAAATACACATACCGTTGTAACCGGACGAGTTTCTATTTTCAGACGCAATAGCAATTTTTCGGTTAGGTCAATCCGTTCGCGAGATATGGGAGTTTGAAGCCAAGAAATGGTTGAGAAGGCAACAAATATTTCGCACTTCTGCTGCTCCAACCGCTTAACCAGAATGGCCTAGGGAAAAAATACATATACCGTTCTAATCGGGCGAGTTTCTACTTTCAGATGCAATAGGAGTTTTAGGGTTAGGTCAATCTGTTCGCGAGATATGGGAGTTTGAAGCCAAGAAATGGTTGAGAAGGCAACAAATATTTCGCACTTCTGCTGCTCCAAACGCTTAACCAGATTGGCCTAGGGAAAAAATACACATACCGTTGTAATCGGGCGAGTTTCTACTTTCAGACCCAGCAGGATTTTCTGGGTTTGGTATATCCGTTCGCGAGATATGGGACTTTGAAGCTAAGAAATGGTTGACAAGACAACAAATTTTTCGCAATTCTGCTGTTCCAAACGCTTAACCAGAATGGCCTAGGGGGAAAATACACGTACCGTTGTAATCGGGCGAGTTTCTACTTTCAGATGCAATAGAAATTTTTGGGTTTAGTCAATCCGTTCGCGAGATATGGGAGTCTTGAAGCTAAGAAATGGTTGAGAAGGCGACAAATTTTTCGCAATTCTGCTGCTCCATACGCTTAACCAGTGTGGCCTAGGGAAAAAACACACATTCCGTTGTAATCGGGCGAGTTTCTACTTTGAGACGCAGCAGCAATTTTTGGGTTACGTCAATCTGTTCGCGGGATATGGGAGTTTGAAGACAAGAAATGGTTGAGAAGGCAACAAATATTTCGCAATTCTGCTGCTCCAACCGCTTAACCAGAATGGCCTAGGGAAAAAATACACATACCGTTGTAACCGGACGAGTTTCTATTTCCAGACGCAATAGCAATTTTTGTGTTAGGTCAATCCGTTCGCGAGATACGGGAGTTTGAAGCTAAGAAATGGTTGAGAAGGCATCAAATTTTTCGCAATTCTGCTGCTCCAATCACTTAACCAGATTGGCCTAGGGAAAAAATACACATACCGTTGTAATCGGCCGAGTTTCTACTTTCAGACGCAGCAGGAATTTCTGGGTTTGGTCTATCCGTTCACGAGATATGGGACTTTGAAGCTAAGAAATGGTTGACAAGACAACAAATTTTTCGCAATTCTGCTGCTCCAAACGCTTACCCAGAATGGTCTAGGGAAAAAATACACATACCGTTGTAATCGGGCGAGTTTCTACTTTCAGATGCAATAGGAATTTTAGGGTTAGGTCAATCTGTTCGCGAGATATGGGAGTTTCAAGCCAAGAAATGGTTGAGAAGGCAACAAATTTTTCGCACTTCTGCGGCTCCAAACGCTTATCCCGAATGGCCTAGGGAAAAAATACACATACCGTTGTAATCGGGCGAGTTTCTACTTTCAGATGCAATAGGAATTTTTGGGTTATGTCAATCCGTTCGCGAGATATGGTAGTTTGAAGCTAAGAAATGGTTGAGAAGACAACAAATTTTTCGCACTTCTGCTGCTCCAAACGCTTAACCCGAATGGCCTGGGGAGAAAATTCACATACCGTTGTAATCGGGCGAGTTTCTACGTTCTGACGCTGAAGGAATTTTTGGGTTTGGTCAATCCGTTCGCGAGATATCGGACTTTGAAGCGAAGAAATGGTTGACAAGATAACAAATTTTTCGCACGTCTGCAGCTCCAAACGCTTAACCAGAATGGCCTATGGGAAAAATACACATACCGTTGTAATCGGGCGAGTTTCTACTTTCAAATGCAATAGGAATTTTTGAATTAGGTCAATCCGTTCGCGATATATGGGAGTTTGAAGCCAAGAAATGGTTGAGAAGGCAACAAATATTTCGCTCTTCTGCTGCTCCAACCGCTTAACCAGAATGGCCTAGGGAAAAAATACACATACCGTTCCAACCGGACGAGTTTCTACTTTCATACGCAACAGCAATTTTTGGGTTAGGTCAATCCGTTCGCGAGATACGGGAGTTTGAAGCTAAGAAATGGTTGAGGAGGCATCAAATTTTTCGCACTTCTGCTGCTCGAATCGCTTAACCAGATTGGCCTAGGGAAAAAACACACATACCGTTGTAATCGGGCGAGTTTCTACTTTCAGACGCAGCAGGAATTTCTGGGTTTGGTCTATCCGTTCGCGAGATATGGGACTTTGAAGCTAAGAAATAGTTGAGAAGACAACAAGTTTTTCGCAATTCTGCTGCCCCAAACGCTCAACCAGAATGGCCTAGGGAAAAAACACACATACCGTTGTAATCGGGCGAGTTTCTACTTTGAGACGCAGCAGGAATTTTTGGGTTAGGTCAATCTGTTCGCGAGATATGGGAGTTTGAAGTCAAGAAATGTTTGAGAAGGCAACAAATATTTCGCTCTTCTGGTGCTCCAACCGCTTAACCAGAATGGCCTAGGGAAAAAATACACGTACCGTTGTAACCGGACGAGTTTCTACTTTCATACGCAATAGCAATTTTTGGGTTAGGTCAATCCGTTCGCGAGATACGGGAGTTTGAAGCTAAGAAATGGTTGAGAAGGCATCAAATTTTTCGCACTTCTGCTGCTCCAAACGCTTAACCAGATTGCCCTAGGGAAAAAATAAACATACCATTGTAATCGGGCGAGCTTCTACTTTCAGAAGCAGCAAGAATTTCTGGGTTTGGTCTATCCGTTCGTGAGATATGGGACTTTGAAGCTAAGAAATAGTTGAGAAGACAACAAATTTTTCGCACTTCTGCTGCTCCAAACGCTTAACCAGAATGGCCTATGGGAAAAATACACATACCGTTGTAATCGGGCGAGTTTCTACTTTCAGATGCAATAGGAATTTTTGAGTTAGTTCAATCCGTTCGCGATATATGGGAGTTTGAAGCCAAGAAATGGTTGAGGAGGCATCAAATTTTTTGCACTTCTGCTGCTCCAGTCGCTTTACCAGAATGGCCTAGGGAAAAAATACACATACCGTTGTAACCGGACGAGTTTCTACTTTCAGACGCAATAGGAATTTTTGGGTTATGTCAATCCGTTCGCGAGATACGGGAGTTTGAAGCTAAGAAATGGTTGAGAAGGTAACAAATTTTTCGCACTTCTGCTGCTCCAACCGCTTAAACAGAATGGCCAAGGGAAAAAATACACATACCGTTGTAACCGGACGAGTTTCTACTTTCAGACGCAATAGGAATTTTTGGGTTAGGTCAATCCTTTCGCGAGATACGGGAGTTTGAAGCTAAGAAATGGTTGAGAAGGTAACAAATTTTTCGCACTTCTGCTGCTACAGTCGCTTAACCAGAATGGCCTAGAGGGAAAATACACGTACCGTTGTAATCGGGCGAGTTTCTACTTTCAGATGCAATAGGAATTTTTGGGTTAGGTCAATCCGTTCGCTACATATGGGAGTTTGAAGCTAAGAAATGGTTGAGAAGACCACAAATTTTTCGCAATTCTGCAGCTCCAAAGGCTTAACCAGAATGGCCTAGGGAAAAAATACACATACCGTTGTAATCGGGCGAGTTTCTACTTTCAGACGCAGCAGGAATTTTTGGGTTAAGTCAATCTGTTCGCGAGATATGGGAATTTGAAGCCAAGAAATGGTTGAGAAGGGAACAAATTTTTTGCACTTCTGCTGCTCCAGACGCTTTACCAGAATGGCCTAGGGAAAAAATACACATACCGTTGTAACCGGACGAGTTTCTACTTTCAGACGCAATAGGAATTTTTGGGTTATGTCAATCCGTTCGCGAGATACGGGAGTTTGAAGCTAAGAAATGGTTGAGAAGGTAACAAATTTTTCGCACTTCTGCTGCTCCAACCGCTTAACCAGAATGGCCAAGGGAAAAAATACACATACCGTTGTAACCGGACGAGTTTCTACTTTCAGACGCAATAGGAATTTTTGGGTTAGGTCAATCCTTTCGCGAGATACGGGAGTTTGAAGCTAAGAAATGGTTGAGAAGGTAACAAATTTTTCGCACTTCTGCTGCTCCAGTCGCTTAACCAGAATGGCCTAGGGGGAAAATACACGTACCGTTGTAATCGGGCGAGTTTCTACTTTCAGATGCAATAGGAATTTTTGGGTTAGGTCAATCCGTTCGCTACATATGGGAGTTTGAAGCTAAGAAATGGTTGAGAAGACAACAAATTTTTCGCAATTCTGCTGCTCCAAAGGCTTAACCAGAATGGCCTAGGGAAAAAATACACATACCGTTGTAATCGGGCGAGTTTCTACTTTCAGACGCAGCAGGAATTTTTGGGTTAAGTCAATCTGTTCGCGAGATATGGGAATTTGAAGCCAAGAAATGGTTGAGAAGGGAACAAATTTTTTGCACTTCTGCTGCTCCAGACGCTTAACCAGAATGGCCTAGGGGGTAAATACACATACCGTTGTAATCGGGCGTGTTCCTACTTTCAGATGCAATACGAATTTTTGGGTTGGGTCAATCCGTTCGCGACATATGGGAGTTTGAAGCTAAGAAATGGTTGAGAAGGCAACAAATTTTTCGCACTTCTGCTGCTCCAGTCGCTTAACCAGAATGGCCTAGGCGTAAAATACACATACCGTTGTAATCGGGCGAGTTTCTACTTTCAGATGCGATAGGAATTTTTGGGTTAGGTCAATCCGTTCGCGACATATGGGAGTTTGAAGCTAAGAAATGGTTGACAAGACAACAAATTTTTCGCACTTCTGCTGCTCCAGCCGCTTAACCAGAATGGCCTAGGGATAAAATACACATACCGTTGTAATCGAGCGAGTTTCTACTTTCAGACGCAGCAGGAATTTCTGTGATTGGTCAATCCGTTCGCGAGATATGGGAGTTTGAAGCTAAGAAATGTTTGAGGAGGTAACAAATTCTTCGCACTTCTGCTGCTCCAATCGCTTAACCAGAATGGCCTAGGGAAAAAATACACATAACGTTGTAATCGGGCGAGTTTCTACTTTCAGATGCAATAGGAATTTTTGGGTTTAGTCAATCCGTTCGCGAGATATGGGAGTTTGAAGCTAAGAAATGGTTGAGAAGGCGACAAATTTTTCGCGATTCTGCTGCTCCAAACGCTTAACCAGAGTGGCCTGGGGAAAAAATAAACATACCTTTGTAATCGGGCGAGTTTCTACGTTCAGACGCTGCAGGAATTTTTGGGTTTGGTCAATCCGTTCGCGAGATATCGGACTTTGAAGCTAAGAAATGGTTGACAAGATAACAAATTTTTCGCACGTCTGCTGCTCCAAACGCTTAACCAGAATGGCCTAGGGAGAAAATACACATACCGTTCTAATCGGGCGAGTTTCTACTTTCAGACGCAATAGGAATTTTTGGGTTAGGTCAATCCGTTCGCGAGATATGGGAGTTTGAAGCTAAGAAATGGTTGAGGAGGTAACAAATTTTTCGCACTTCTGCTGCTCCAATCGCTTAACCAGAATGGCCTAGGGAAAAAATAAACATACCTTTGTAATCGGGCGAGTTTCTACTTTCAGATGCAATAGGAATTTTTGGGTTTAGTCAATCCGTTCGCGAGATATGGGAGTTTGAAGCTAAGAAATGGTTGAGAAGACGACAAATTTTTCGCGATTCTGCTGCTCCAATCGCTTAACCAGAGTGGCCTGGGGAAAAAATAAACATACCTTTGTAATCGGGCGAGTTTCTACGTTCAGACGCTGCAGGAATTTTTGGGTTTGGTCAATCCGTTCGCGAGATATCGGACTTTGAAGCTAAGAAATGGTTGACAAGATAACAAATTTTTCGCACGTCTGCTGCTCCAAACGCTTAACCAGAATGGCCTAGGGAGAAAATACACATACCGTTCTAATCGGGCGAGTTTCTACTTTCAGATGCAATAGGAATTTTTGGGTTTAGTCAATCCGTTCGCGAGATATGGGAGTTTGAAGCTAAGAAATGTTTGAGAAGGCGACAAATTTTTCGCGATTCTGCTGCTCCAAACGCTTAACCAGAGTGGCCTGGGGAAAAAATAAACATACCTTTGTAATCGGGCGAGTTTCTACGTTCAGACGCTGCAGGAATTTTTGGGTTTGGTCAATCCGTTCGCGAGATATCTGACTTTGAAGCTAAGAAATGGTTGACAAGATAACAAATTTTTCGCACGTCTGCTGCTCCAAACGCTTAACCAGAATGGCCTAGGGAGAAAATACACATACCGTTCTAATCGGGCGAGTTTCTACTTTCAGACGCAATAGGAATTTTTGGGTTAGGTCAATCCGTTCGCGAGATATGGGAGTTTGAAGCTAAGAAATGGTTGAGGAGGTAACAAATTTTTCGCACTTCTGCTGCTCCAATCGCTTAACCAGAATGGCCTAGGGAAAAAATAAACATACCTTTGTAATCGGGCGAGTTTCTACGTTCAGACGCTGCAGGAATTTTTGGGTTTGGTCAATCCGTTCGCGAGATATCGGACTTTGAAGCTAAGAAATGGTTGACAAGACAACAAATTTTTCGCACTTCTGCTGCTCCAGCCGCTTAACCAGAATGGCCTAGGGATAAAATACACATACCGTTGTAATCGAGCGAGTTTCTACTTTCAGACGCAGCAGGAATTTCTGTGATTGGTCAATCCGTTCGCGAGATATGGGAGTTTGAAGCTAAGAAATGTTTGAGGAGGTAACAAATTCTTCGCACTTCTGCTGCTCCAATCGCTTAACCAGAATGGCCTAGGGAAAAAATACACATAACGTTGTAATCGGGCGAGTTTCTACTTTCAGATGCAATAGGAATTTTTGGGTTTAGTCAATCCGTTCGCGAGATATGGGAGTTTGAAGCTAAGAAATGTTTGAGAAGGCGACAAATTTTTCGCGATTCTGCTGCTCCAAACGCTTAACCAGAGTGGCCTGGGGAAAAAATAAACATACCTTTGTAATCGGGCGAGTTTCTACGTTCAGACGCTGCAGGAATTTTTGGGTTTGGTCAATCCGTTCGCGAGATATCTGACTTTGAAGCTAAGAAATGGTTGACAAGATAACAAATTTTTCGCACGTCTGCTGCTCCAAACGCTTAACCAGAATGGCCTAGGGAGAAAATACACATACCGTTCTAATCGGGCGAGTTTCTACTTTCAGACGCAATAGGAATTTTTGGGTTAGGTCAATCCGTTCGCGAGATATGGGAGTTTGAAGCTAAGAAATGGTTGAGGAGGTAACAAATTTTTCGCACTTCTGCTGCTCCAATCGCTTAACCAGAATGGCCTAGGGAAAAAATACACATACCGTTGTAATCGGGCGAGTTTCTACTTTCAGATGCAATAGGAATTTTTGGGTTTAGTCAATCCGTTCGCGAGATATGGGAGTTTGAAGCTAAGAAATGGTTGAGAAGACGACAAATTTTTCGCGATTCTGCTGCTCCAATCGCTTAACCAGAGTGGCCTGGGAAAAAATACACATACCTTTGTAATGGGGCGAGTTTCTACGTTCAGACGCTGCAGGAATTTTTGGGTTTGGTCAATCCGTTCGCGAGATATCGGACATTGAAGCTAAGAAATGGTTGACAAAATAACAAATTTTTGCACGTCTGCTGCTCCAAACGGTTAACCAGAATGGCCTAGGGAAAAAATACACATACCGTTCTAATCGGGCGAGTTTCTACTTTCAGATGAAATAGGAATTTTAGGGTTAGGTCAATCCGTTCGCGAGATATGGGAGTTTGAAGCTAAGAAATAGTTGAGAAGACAACAAATTTTTCGCAATTCTGCTGCTCCAAACGCTTAACCAGAATGGCCTAGGGAAAAAACACACATACCGTTGTAATCGGGCGAGTTTCTACTTTGAGACGCAGCAGGAATTTTTGGGTTAGGTCAATCTGTTCGCGAGATATGGGAGTTTGAAGCCAAGAAATGGTTGAGAAGGCAACAAATATTTCGCACTTCTGCTGCTCCAACCGCTTAACCAGAATGGCCTAGGAAGAAAATACACATACCGTTGTAACCGGACGAGTTTCTACTTTCAGACGCAATAGGAATTTTTGGGTTCGGTCAATCCGGTCGCGAGATATGGGAGTTTGAATCTAAGAAATGGTTGAGAAGGCAACAAATTTTTCGCACTTCTGCTGCTCCAATCGCTTAACCAGATTGGCCTAGGGAAAAAATACACATACCGTTGTAATCGGGCGAGTTTCTACTTTGCGACGCAGCAGGAATTTTTGGGTTAGGTCAATCTGTTCGCGAGATATGGGAGTTTGAAGCCAAGAAATGGTTGAGGAGGCAACAAATATTTCGCAATTCTGTTGCCCCAAACGCTTAACCAGAATGGCCCAGGGAAAAAATACACATACCGTTGTAATCGAGCGAGTTTCTACTTTCAGACGCAGCAGGAATTTCTGTGTTTGGTCAATCCGTTCGCGAGATATCGGACTTTGAAGCTAAGAAATGGTTGACAAGACAACAAATTTTTTGCACTTCTGCTGCTCCAGTCGCTTAACCAGAATGGCCTAGGGGGAAAATACACATACCGTTGTAATCGGGCTAGTTTCTACTTTCAGACGCAATAGGAATTTGTGGGTTAGGTCAGTCCGTTCGCGAGATATGGGAGTTTGAATCTAAGAAATGATTGAGAAGGCAACAAATATTTCGCACTTCTGCTGCTCCAACCGCTTAACCAGAATGGCCTAGGGAAAAAATACACATACCGTTGCAACCGGACGAGTTTCTACTTTCAGACGCAATAGGAATTTTTGGGTTAGGTCAATCCGTTCGCGAGATATGAGACGTTGAAACTAAGAAATGGTTGACAAGACAACAAATTTTTTGCACTTCTGCTGCTCCAGTCGCTTAACCAGAATGGCCTAGGGGAAAAATGCACATACCGTTGTAATCGGGCGAGTTTCTACTTTCAGATGCAATAGGAATTTTAGGGTTAGGTCAATCTGTTCGTGAGATATGGGAGTTTGAATCTAAGAAATGATTGAGAAGACTACAAATTTTTCGCACTTCTGCGGCTCCAAACGCTTATCCAGAACGGTCTAGGGAAAAAATGCACATACCGTTGTAATCGGGCGAGTTTCTACTTTCAGATGCAATAGGAATTTTTGGGTTAAATAAATCCGTTCGCGAGAAATGGGAGTTTGAATCTAAGAAATGATTGAGAAGACTACAAATTTTTCGCAATTCTGCTGCTCCAAAGGCTTAACCAGAATGGCCTAGGGAAAAAATACACATTCCGTTGTAATCGGGCGAGTTTCTACTTTCAGATGCAATAGGAATTTTTGGGTTATGTCAATCCGTTCGCGAGATATGGTAGTTTGAAGCTAAGAAATGGTTGGGAAGAAAAGAAATTGTTCGCAATTCTGCTGCTCCAAACGCTTAACCCGAATGGCCTGGGGAAAAAATACACATACCGTTGTAATCTGGCGAGTTTCTACGTTCTGACGCTGCAGGAATTTTTGGGTTTGGTCAATCCGTTCGCGAGATATCGGACTGTGAAGCTAAGAAATGGTTGACAAGATAACAAATTTTTCGCACGTCTGCTGCTCCAAACGCTTAATCAGAATGGCCTAGGGAAAAAATACACATACCGTTCTAATCGGGCGAGTTTCTACTTTCAGATGCAATAGGAATTTTAGGGTTAGGTCAATCTGTTCGCGAGATATGGGAGTTTGAATCTAAGAAATGGTTGAGAAGGCAACAAATTTGTCGCACTTCTGCTGCTCCAATCGCTTAACCAGATTGGCCTAGGGAAAAAATACACATACCGTTGTAATCGGGCGAGTTTCTACTTTGCGACGCAGCAGGAATTTTTGGGTTAGGTCAATCTGTTCGCGAGATATGGTAGTTTGAAGCCAAGAAATAGTTGAGAAGACAACAAATTTTTCCCAATTCTGCTGCTCCAAACGCTTAACCAGAATGGCCTAGGGAAAAAACACACATACCGTTGTAATCGGGCGAGTTTCTACTTTGAGACGCAGCAGGAATTTTTGGGTTGGGTCAATCTGTTCGCGGGATATGGGAGTTTGAAGCCAGGAAATGGTTGAGATGGCAACAAATATTTCGCACTTCTGCTGCTCCAACCGCTTATCCAGAATGGCCTAGGGAAAAAATACACATACCGTTGTAATCGGGCGAGTTTCTACTTTCAGATGCAGTAGGAATTTTTGGGTTATGTCAATCCGTTCGCGAGGTATGGTAGTTTGAAGCTAAGAAATGGTTGAGAAGACAACAAATTTTTCGCACTTCTGCTGCTCCAAACGCTTAACCCGAATGGCCTGGGGAGAAAATACGCATACCGTTGTAATCGGGCGAGATTCTACGTTCTGACGCTGCAGGAATTTTTGGGTTTGGTCAATCCGTTCGCGAGATATCGGACTTTGAAGCGAAGAAATGGTTGACAAGATAACAAATTTTTCGCACGTCAGCAGCTCCAAACGCTTAACCAGAATGGCCTAGGGAAAAAATACACATACCGTCCTAATCGGGCGAGTTTCTACTTTCAGATGCAATAGGAATTTTAGGGTTAGGTCAATCTGTTCGTGAGATATGGGAGTTTGAAGCTAAGAAATAGTTGAGAAGACAACAAATTTTTCCCAATTCTGCTGCTCCAAACGCTTAACCAGAATGGCCTAGGGAAAAAACACACATACCGTTGTAATTGGGCGAGTTTCTACTTTGAGACGCAGCAGGAATTTTTGGGTTAGGTCAATCTGTTCGCGGGATATGGGAGTTTGAAGCCAAGAAATGGTTGAGAAGGCAACAAATATTTCGCACTTCTGCTGCTCCAACCGCTTAACCAGAATGGCCTAGGTAAAAAATACACATACCGTTGTAACCGGGCGAGTTTCTACTATCAGATGCAATAGGAATTTGTGGGTTAGGTCAGTCCGTTCGCGAGATATGAGACGTTGAAACTAAGAAATGGTTGACAAGACAACAAATTTTTTGCACTTCTGCTGCTCCAGTCGCTTAACCAGAATGGCCTAGGGGAAAAATGCACATACCGTTGTAATCGGGCGGGTTTCTACTTTCAGATGCAATAGGAATTTTTAGGTTAAGTAAATCCGTTCGCGAGAAATGGGAGTTTGAATCTAAGAAATGATTGAGAAGACTACAAATTTTTCGCAATTCTGCTGCTCCAACGGCTTAACCAGAATGGCCTAGGGAAAAAATACACATTCCGTTGTAATCGGGCGAGTTTCTACTTTCAGATGCAATAGGAATTTTTGGGTTATGTCAATCCGTTCGCGAGATATGGTAGTTTGAAGCTAAGAAATGGTTGGGAAGAAAAGAAATTGTTCGCAATTCTGCTGCTCCAAACTCTTAACCCGAATGGCCTGGGGAAAAAATACACATACCGTTGTAATCGGGCGAGTTTCTACGTTCTGACGCTGCAGGAATTTTTGGGTTTGGTCAATCCGTTCGCGAGATATCGGACTTTGAAGCGAAGAAATGGTTGACAAGATAACAAATTTTTCGCACGTCAGCAGCTCCAACCGCTTAACCAGAATGGCCTAGGGAAAAAATACACATACCGTTGTAACCGGACGAGTTTCTATTTTCAGACGCAATAGCAATTTTTCGGTTAGGTCAATCCGTTCGCGAGATATGGGAGTTTGAAGCCAAGAAATGGTTGAGAAGGCAACAAATTTTTCGCACTTCTGCTGCTCCAAACGCTTAACCAGATTGGCCTAGGGAAAAAATACACATACCGTTGTAATCGGGCGAGTTTCTACTTTCAGACCCAGCAGGAATTTCTGGGTTTGGTATATCCGTTCGCGAGATATGGGACTTTGAAGCTAAGAAATGGTTGACAAGACAACAAATTTTTCGCAATTCTGCTGCTCCAAACGCTTAACCAGGATGGCCTAGGGGGAAAATACACGTACCGTTGTAATCGGGCGAGTTTCTACTTTCAGATGCAATAGGAATTTTTGGGTTTAGTCAATCCGTTCGCGAGATATGGGAGTTTTGAAGCTAAGAAATGGTTGAGAAGGCGACAAATTTTTCGCAATTCTGCTGCTCCAAACGCTTAACCAGGGTGGCCTAGGGAAAAAACACACATACCGTTGTAATCGGGCGAGTTTCTACTTTGAGACGCAGCAGGAATTATTGGGTTAGGTCAATCTGTTCGCGGGATATGGGAGTTTGAAGACAAGAAATGGTTGAGAAGGCAACAAATATTTCGCACTTCTGCTGCTCCAACCGCTTAACCAGAATGGCCTAAGGAAAAAATAAACATACCGTTGTAATCGGGCGAGTTTCTATTTACACACGCAGCAGGAATTTTTGGGTTTTGTCAATCCGTTCGCGAGATATGGTAGTTTGAAGCTAAGAAATAGTTTAGAAGACAACAGATTTTTCCCAATTCTGCTGCTCCAAACGCTTAACCAGAATGGCCTAGGGAAAAAACACACATACCGTTGTAATCGGGCGAGTTTCTACTTTCAGATGCAATAGGAATTTTAGGGTTAGGTCAATCTGTTCGCGAGATATGGGAGTTTGAAGCCAAGAAATGGTTGAGAAGGCAACAAATTTTTCGCACTTCTGCTGCTCCAAACGCTTAACCAGATTGGCCTAGGGAAAAAATACACATACCGTTGTAATCGGGCGAGTTTCTACTTTCAGACCCAGCAGGAATTTCTGGGTTTGGTATATCCGTTCGCGAGATATGGGACTTTGAAGCTAAGAAATGGTTGACAAGACAACAAATTTTTCGCAATTCTGCTGCTCCAAACGCTTAACCAGAATGGCCTAGGGGGAAAATACACGTACCGTTGTAATCGGGCGAGTTTCTACTTTCAGATGCAATAGGAATTTTTGGGTTTAGTCAATCCGTTCGCGAGATATGGGAGTTTTGAAGCTAAGAAATGGTTGAGAAGGCGACAAATTTTTCGCAATTCTGCTGCTCCAAACGCTTAACCAGGGTGGCCTAGGGAAAAAACACACATACCGTTGTAATCGGGCGAGTTTCTACTTTGAGACGCAGCAGGAATTATTGGGTTAGGTCAATCTGTTCGCGGGATATGGGAGTTTGAAGACAAGAAATGGTTGAGAAGGCAACAAATATTTCGCACTTCTGCTGCTCCAACCGCTTAACCAGAATGGCCTAGGGAAAAAATACACATACCGTTGTAACCGGACGAGTTTCTATTTCCAGACGCAATAGCAATTTTTGTGTTAGGTCAATCCGTTCGCGAGATACGGGAGTTTGAAGCTAAGAAATGGTTGAGAAGGCATCAAATTTTTCGCACTTCTGCTGCTCCAATCACTTAACCAGATTGGCCTAGGGAAAAAATACACATACCGTTGTAATCGGCCGAGTTTCTACTTTCAGACGCAGCAGGAATTTCTGGGTTTGGTCTATCCGTTCGCGAGATATGGGACTTTGAAGCTAAGAAATGGTTGACAAGACAACAAATTTTTCACAATTCTGCTGCTCCAAACGCTTAACCAGAATGGCCTAGGGAAAAAATACACATACCGTTGTAATCGGGCGAGTTTCTATTTACACACGCAGCAGGAATTTTTGGGTTTTGACAATCCGTGCGCGAGATATGGTAGTTTGAAGCTGAGAAATAGTTGAGAAGACAAGAAATTTTTCCCAATTCTGCTGCTCCAAACGCTTAACCAGAATGGCCTAGGGAGAAAACACACATACCGTTGTAATCGGGCGAGTTTCTACTTTGAGACGCAGCAGGAATTTTTGGGTTGGGTCAATCTGTTCGCGGGATATGGGAGTTTGAAGCCAGGCAATGGTTGAGAAGGCAACAAATATTTCGCACTTCTGCTGCTCCAACCGCTTATCCAGAATGGCCTAGGGAAAAAATACACATACCGTTGTAATCGGGCGAGTTTCTACTTTCAGATGCAATAGGAATTTTTGGGTTATGTCAATCCGTTCGCGAGATATGGTAGTTTGAAGCTAAGAAATGGTTGAGAAGACAACAAATTTTTCGCACTACTGCTGCTCCAAACGCTTAACCCGAATGGCCTGGGGAGAAAATACACATACCGTTGTAATCGGGCGAGTTTCTACGTTCTGACGCTGCCGGAATTTTTGGGTTTGGTCAATCCGTTCGCGAGATATCGGACTTTGAAGCGAAGAAATGGTTGACAAGATAACAAATTTTTCGCACGTCTGCAGCTCCAAACGCTTAACCAGAATGGCCTAGGGAAAAAATACACATACCGTTCTAATCGGGCGAGTTTCTACTTTCAGATGCAATAGGAATTTTAGGGTTAGATCAATCTGTTCGCGAGATATGGGAGTTTGAAGCCAAGAAATGGTTGAGAAGGCAACAAATTTTTCGCACTTCTGCGGCTCCAAACGCTTAACCAGAACGGTCTACGGAAAAAATACACATACCGTTGTAACCGGACGAGTTTCTACTTTTAGACGCAATAGGAATTTTTGGGTTAGGTCAATCCGGTCGCGAGATATGGGAGTTTGAATCTAAGAAATGGTTGAGAAGGCAACAAATATTTCGCACTTCTGCTGCTCCAATCGCTTAACCAGATTGGCCCAGGGAAAAAAACACATACCGTTGTAATCGGGCGAGTTTCTATTTACACACGCAGCAGGAATTTTTGGGTTTTGTCAATCCGTTCACGAGATATGGGACTTTGAAGGTAAGAAATAGTTGAGAAGACTACAAATTCTTCGCACTTCTGCTGCTCCAAACGCTTAACCAGAATGGCCTATGGGGAAAATACACATACCGTTGTAATCGGGCGAGATTCTACTTTCAGATGCAATAGGAATTTTTGGGTTATGTCAATCCGTTCGCGACATATGGGAGTTTGAAGCTAAGAAATGGTTGAGAAGACAACAAATTTTTCGCAATTCTGCTGCTCCAAACGCGTAACCAGAATAGCCTAGGGAAAAAATACACATACCGTTCTAATCGGGCGAGTTTCTACTTTCAGACGCAGCAGGAATTTTTTGGTTAGGTAAATCTGTTCGCGAGATATGGGAGTTTGAAGCCAAGAAATGGTTGAGGAGGCAACAAATATTTCGCACTTCTGCTGCTCCAACCGCTTAACCAGAATGGCGTAGGGAAAAAATACACATACCGTTGTAACCGGACGAGTTTCTGCTTTCAGACGCAATAGCAATTTTTGGATTAGGTCAATCCGTTCGCGAGATACGGGAGTTTGAAGCTAAGAAATAGTTGAGAAGTCATCAAATTTTTCGCACTTCTTCTGCTCCAATCGCTTAACCAGAATGGCCTAGGGAAAAAATACACATACCGTTGTAATCGGGCGAGTTTCTACTTTCAGACGCAGCAGGAATTTCTGGGTTTTGTCAATCGGTTCGCGAGATATGGGAGTTTGAAGCTAAGAAATAGTTGAGAAGACAACAAATTTTTCGCAATTCTGCTGCTCCAAACGCTTAACCAGAATGGCCTAGGGAAAAAACACACATACCGTTGTAATCGGGCGAGTTTCTACTTTGAGACGCAGCAGGAATTTTTGGGTTAGGTCAATCTGTTCGCGAGATATGGGAGTTTGAAGCCAAGAAATGGTTGAGAAGGCAACAAATATTTCGCAATTCTGCTGCTCCAACCGCTTAACCAGAATGGCGAAGGGAAAAAATACACATACCGTTGTAACCGGACGAGTTTCTGCTTTCAGACGCAATAGCAATTTTTGGATTAGGTCAATCCGTTCGCGAGATACGGGAGTTTGAAACTAAGAAATGGTTGAGAAGGCATCAAATTTTTCGCACTTCTTCTGCTCCAATCGCTTAACCAGAATGGCCTAGGGAAAAAATACACATACCGTTGCAAGCGGGCGCGTTTCTACTTTCAGACGCAGCAGGAATTTCTGGGTTTTGTAAATCGGTTCGCGAGATATGGGAGTTTGAAGCTAAGAAATAGTTGAAAAGACAACAAATTTTTCGCAATTCTGCTGCTCCAAACGCTTAACCAGAATGGCCTAGGGAAAAAACACATACCGTTGTAATCGGGCGAGTTTCTACTTTGAGACGCAGCAGGAATTTTTGGGTTAGGTCAATCTGTTCGCGAGATATGGGAGTTTGAAGCCAAGAAATGGTTGAGGAGGCAACAAATATTTCGCAATTCTGTTGCCCCAAACGCTTAACCAGAATGGCCCAGGGAAAAAATACACATACCGTTGTAATCGAGCGAGTTTCTACTTTCAGACGCAGCAGGAATTTCTGTGTTTGGTCAATCCGTTCGCGAGATATCGGACTTTGAAGCTAAGAAATGGTTGACAAGACAACAAATTTTTTGCACTTCTGCTGCTCCAGTCGCTTAACCAGAATGGCCTAGGGGGAAAATACACATACCGTTGTAATCGGGCTAGTTTCTACTTTCAGACGCAATAGGAATTTTTGGGTTAGGTCAATCCGTTCGCGAGATATGGTAGTTTGAAGCTAAGAAATGGTTGGGAAGAAAAGAAATTGTTCGCAATTCTGCTGCTCCAAACGCTTAACCCGAATGGCCTGGGGAAAAAATACACATACCGTTGTAATCGGGCGAGTTTCTACGTTCTGACGCTGCAGGAATTTTTGGGTTTGGTCAATCTGTTCGCGAGATATGAGAGTTTGAAGCCATGAAATGTTTGAGAAGGCAACAAATATTTCGCACTTCTGCTGCTCCATACGCTTAACCAGAATGGCCTAGGGAAAGAATACACATACCGTTGCAATCGGGCGAGTTTCTACTATCAGATGCAATAGGAATTTGTGGGTTAGGTCAGTCCGTTCGCGAGATATGGGAGTTTGAATCTAAGAAATGATTGAGAAGGCAACAAATATTTCGCACTTCTGCTGCTCCAACCGCTTAACCAGAATGGCCTAGGGAAAAAATACACATACCGTTGCAACCGGACGAGTTTCTACTTTCAGACGCAATAGGAATTTTTGGGTTAGGTCAATCCGTTCGCGAGATATGAGACGTTGAAACTAAGAAATGGTTGACAAGACAACAAATTTTTTGCACTTCTGCTGCTCCAGTCGCTTAACCAGAATGGCCTAGGGGAAAAATGCACATACCGTTGTAATCGGGCGAGTTTCTACTTTCAGATGCAATAGGAATTTTAGGGTTAGGTCAATCTGTTCGTGAGATATGGGAGTTTGAATCTAAGAAATGATTGAGAAGACTACAAATTTTTCGCACTTCTGCGGCTCCAAACGCTTATCCAGAACGGTCTAGGGAAAAAATGCACATACCGTTGTAATCGGGCGAGTTTCTACTTTCAGATGCAATAGGAATTTTTGGGTTAAATAAATCCGTTCGCGAGATATGGTAGTTTGAAGCTAAGAAATGGTTGGGAAGAAAAGAAATTGTTCGCAATTCTGCTGCTCCAAACGCTTAACCCGAATGGCCTGGGGAAAAAATACACATACCGTTGTAATCGGGCGAGTTTCTACGTTCTGACGCTGCAGGAATTTTTGGGTTTGGTCAATCCGTTCGCGAGATATCGGACTGTGAAGCTAAGAAATGGTTGACAAGATAACAAATTTTTCGCACGTCTGCTGCTCCAAACGCTTAATCAGAATGGCCTAGGGAAAAAATACACATACCGTTCTAATCGGGCGAGTTTCTACTTTCAGATGCAATAGGAATTTTAGGGTTAGGTCAATCTGTTCGCGAGATATGGGAGTTTGAATCTAAGAAATGGTTGAGAAGGCAACAAATTTTTCGCACTTCTGCTGCTCCAATCGCTTAACCAGATTGGCCTAGGGAAAAAATACACATACCGTTGTAATCGGGCGAGTTTCTACTTTGCGACGCAGCAGGAATTTTTGGGTTAGGTCAATCTGTTCGCGAGATATGGTAGTTTGAAGCTAAGAAATAGTTGAGAAGACAACAAATTTTTCCCAATTCTGCTGCTCCAAACGCTTAACCAGAATGGCCTAGGGAAAAAACACACATACCGTTGTAATCGGGCGAGTTTCTACTTTGAGACGCAGCAGGAATTTTTGGGTTGGGTCAATCTGTTCGCGGGATATGGGAGTTTGAAGCCAGGAAATGGTTGAGATGGCAACAAATATTTCGCACTTCTGCTGCTCCAACCGCTTATCCAGAATGGCCTAGGGAAAAAATACACATACCGTTGTAATCGGGCGAGTTTCTACTTTCAGATGCAGTAGGAATTTTTGGGTTATGTCAATCCGTTCGCGAGGTATGGTAGTTTGAAGCTAAGAAATGGTTGAGAAGACAACAAATTTTTCGCACTTCTGCTGCTCCAAACGCTTAACCCGAATGGCCTGGGGAGAAAATACGCATACCGTTGTAATCGGGCGAGATTCTACGTTCTGACGCTGCAGGAATTTTTGGGTTTGGTCAATCCGTTCGCGAGATATCGGACTTTGAAGCGAAGAAATGGTTGACAAGATAACAAATTTTTCGCACGTCAGCAGCTCCAAACGCTTAACCAGAATGGCCTAGGGAAAAAATACACATACCGTCCTAATCGGGCGAGTTTCTACTTTCAGATGCAATAGGAATTTTAGGGTTAGGTCAATCTGTTCGTGAGATATGGGAGTTTGAAGCTAAGAAATGGTTGAGAAGACAACAAATTTTTCCCAATTCTGCTGCTCCAAACGCTTAACCAGAATGGCCTAGGGAAAAAACACACATACCGTTGTAATCGGGCGAGTTTCTACTTTGAGACGCAGCAGGAATTTTTGGGTTAGGTCAATCTGTTCGCGGGATATGGGAGTTTGAAGCCAAGAAATGGTTGAGAAGGCAACAAATATTTCGCACTTCTGCTGCTCCAACCGCTTAACCAGAATGGCCTAGGGAAAAAATACACATACCGTTGCAACCGGACGAGTTTCTACTTTCAGACGCAATAGGAATTTTTGGGTTAGGTCAATCCGTTCGCGAGATATGAGACGTTGAAACTAAGAAATGGTTGACAAGACAACAAATTTTTTGCACTTCTGCTGCTCCAGTCGCTTAACCAGAATGGCCTAGGGGAAAAATGCACATACCGTTGTAATCGGGCGGGTTTCTACTTTCAGATGCAATAGGAATTTTTAGGTTAAGTAAATCCGTTCGCGAGAAATGGGAGTTTGAATCTAAGAAATGATTGAGAAGACTACAAATTTTTCGCAATTCTGCTGCTCCAAAGGCTTAACCAGAATGGCCTAGGGAAAAAATACACATTCCGTTGTAATCGGGCGAGTTTCTACTTTCAGATGCAATAGGAATTTTTGGGTTATGTCAATCCGTTCGCGAGATATGGTAGTTTGAAGCTAAGAAATGGTTGGGAAGAAAAGAAATTGTTCGCAATTCTGCTGCTCCAAACTCTTAACCCGAATGGCCTGGGGAAAAAATACACATACCGTTGTAATCGGGCGAGTTTCTACGTTCTGACGCTGCAGGAATTTTTGGGTTTGGTCAATCCGTTCGCGAGATATCGGACTTTGAAGCGAAGAAATGGTTGACAAGATAACAAATTTTTCGCACGTCAGCAGCTCCAAACGCTTAACCAGAATGGCCTAGGGAAAAAATACACATACCGTTCTAATCGGGCGAGTTTCTACTTTCAGATGCAATAGGAATTTTAGGGTTAGGTCAATCTGTTCGTGAGATATGGGAGTTTGACGCCAAGAAATGGTTGAGAAGGCAACAAATATTTCGCACTTCTGCTGCTCCAACCGCTTAACCAGATTGGCCCAGGGAAAAAAACACATACCGTTGTAATCGGGCGAGTTTCTATTTACACACGCAGCAGGAATTTTTGGGTTTTGTCAATCCGTTCGCGAGATATGGTAGTTTGAAGCTAAGAAATAGTTGAGAAGACAACAAATTTTTCCCAATTCTGCTGCTCCAAACGCTTAACCAGAATGGCCTAGGGAAAAAACACACATACTGTTGTAATCGGGCGAGTTTCTACTTTGAGACGCAGCAGGAATTTTTGGGTTATGTCAATCTGTTCGCGGGATATGGGAGTTTGAAGCCAAGAAATGGTTGAGAAGGCAACAAATATTTCGCACTTCTGCTGCTCCAACCGCTTAACCAGAATGGCCTAGGGAAAAAATACACATACCGTTGTAACCGGACGAGTTTCTATTTTCAGACGCAATAGCAATTTTTCGGTTAGGTCAATCCGTTCGCGAGATATGGGAGTTTGAAGCCAAGAAATGGTTGAGAAGGCAACAAATATTTCGCACTTCTGCTGCTCCAACCGCTTAACCAGAATGGCCTAGGGAAAAAATACACATACCGTTCTAATCGGGCGAGTTTCTACTTTCAGATGCAATAGGAATTTTAGGGTTAGGTCAATCTGTTCGCGAGATATGGGAGTTTGAAGCCAAGAAATGGTTGAGAAGGCAACAAATTTTTCGCACTTCTGCTGCTCCAATCGCTTAACCAGATTGGCCTAGGGAAAAAATACACATACCGTTGTAATCGGGCGAGTTTCTACTTTGCGACGCAGCAGGAATTTTTGGGTTGGGTCAATCTGTTCGCGGGATATGGGAGTTTGAAGCCAGGAAATGGTTGAGATGGCAACAAATATTTCGCACTTCTGCTGCTCCAACCGCTTATCCAGAATGGCCTAGGGAAAAAATACACATACCGTTGTAATCGGGCGAGTTTCTACTTTCAGATGCAATAGGAATTTTTGGGTTATGTCAATCCGTTCGCGAGGTATGGTAGTTTGAAGCTAAGAAATGGTTGAGAAGACAACAAATTTTTCGCACTTCTGCTGCTCCAAACGCTTAACCCGAATGGCCTGGGGAGAAAATACGCATACCGTTGTAATCGGGCGAGATTCTACGTTCTGACGCTGCAGGAATTTTTGGGTTTGGTCAATCCGTTCGCGAGATATCGGACTTTGAAGCGAAGAAATGGTTGACAAGATAACAAATTTTTCGCACGTCAGCAGCTCCAAACGCTTAACCAGAATGGCCTAGGGAAAAAATACACATACCGTTCTAATCGGGCGAGTTTCTACTTTCAGATGCAATAGGAATTTTAGGGTTAGGTCAATCTGTTCGTGAGATATGGGAGTTTGAAGCTAAGAAATAGTTGAGAAGACAACAAATTTTTCCCAATTCTGCTGCTCCAAACGTTTAACCAGAATGGCCTAGGGAAAAAACACACATACCGTTGTAATCGGGCGAGTTTCTACTTTGAGACGCAGCAGGAATTTTTGGGTTAGGTCAATCTGTTCGCGGGATATGGGAGTTTGAAGCCAAGAAATGGTTGAGAAGGCAACAAATATTTCGCACTTCTGCTGCTCCAACCGCTTAACCAGAATGGCCTAGGGAAAAAATACACATACCGTTGTAACCGGGCGAGTTTCTACTATCAGATGCAATAGGAATTTGTGGGTTAGGTCAGTCCGTTCGCGAGATATGGGAGTTTGAATCTAAGAAATGATTGAGAAGGCAACAAATATTTCGCACTTCTGCTGCTCCAACCGCTTAACCAGAATGGCCTAGGGAAAAAATACACATACCGTTGCAACCGGACGAGTTTCTACTTTCAGACGCAATAGGAATTTTTGGGTTAGGTCAATCCGTTCGCGAGATATGAGACGTTGAAACTAAGAAATGGTTGACAAGACAACAAATTTTTTGCACTTCTGCTGCTCCAGTCGCTTAACCAGAATGGCCTAGGGGAAAAATGCACATACCGTTGTAATCGGGCGGGTTTCTACTTTCAGATGCAATAGGAATTTTTAGGTTAAGTAAATCCGTTCGCGAGAAATGGGAGTTTGAATCTAAGAAATGATTGAGAAGACTGCAAATTTTTCGCAATTCTGCTGCTCCAAAGGCTTAACCAGAATGGCCTAGGGAAAAAATGCACATTCCGTTGTAATCAGGCGAGTTTCTACTTTGAGACGCAGCAGGAATTTTTGGGTTAGGTCAATCTGTTCGCGGGATATGGGAGTTTGAAGCCAAGAAATGGTTGAGAAGGCAACAAATATTTCGCACTTCTGCTGCTCCAACCGCTTAACCAGAATGGCCTAGGGAAAAAATACACATACCGTTGTAACCGGGCGAGTTTCTACTATCAGATGCAATAGGAATTTGTGGGTTAGGTCAGTCCGTTCGCGAGATATGGGAGTTTGAATCTAAGAAATGATTGAGAAGGCAACAAATATTTCGCACTTCTGCTGCTCCAACCGCTTAACCAGAATGGCCTAGGGAAAAAATACACATACCGTTGCAACCGGACGAGTTTCTACTTTCAGACGCAATAGGAATTTTTGGGTTAGGTCAATCCGTTCGCGAGATATGAGACGTTGAAACTAAGAAATGGTTGACAAGACAACAAATTTTTTGCACTTCTGCTGCTCCAGTCGCTTAACCAGAATGGCCTAGGGGAAAAATGCACATACCGTTGTAATCGGGCGGGTTTCTACTTTCAGATGCAATAGGAATTTTTAGGTTAAGTAAATCCGTTCGCGAGAAATGGGAGTTTGAATCTAAGAAATGATTGAGAAGACTACAAATTTTTCGCAATTCTGCTGCTCCAAAGGCTTAACCAGAATGGCCTAGGGAAAAAATACACATTCCGTTGTAATCAGGCGAGTTTCTACTTTCAGATGCAATAGGAATTTTTGGGTTATGTCAATCCGTTCGCGAGATATGGTAGTTTGAAGCTAAGAAATGGTTGAGAAGACAACAAATATTTCGCACTTCTGCTGCTCCAACCGCTTAACCAGAATGGCCTAGGGAAAAAATACACATACCGTTGTAACCGGACGAGTTTCTATTTTCAGACGCAATAGCAATTTTTCGGTTAGGTCAATCTGTTCGCGGGATATGGGAGTTTGAAGCCAAGAAATGGTTGAGAAGGCAACAAATATTTCGCACTTCTGCTGCTCCAAACGCTTAACCCGAATGGCCTGGGGAGAAAATTCACATACCGTTGTAATCGGGCGAGTTTCTACGTTCTGACGCTGAAGGAATTTTTGGGTTTGGTCAATCCGTTCGCGAGATATCGGACTTTGAAGCGAAGAAATGGTTGACAAGATAACAAATTTTTCGCACGTCTGCAGCTCCAAACGCTTAACCAGAATCGCCTAGGGAAAAAATACACATACCGTTCTAATCGGGCGAGTTTCTACTTTCAGATGCAATATGAATTTTAGGGTTAGGTCAATCTGTTCGCGAGATATGGGAGTTTGAAGCCAAGAAATGGTTGAGAAGGCAACAAATTTTTCGCACTTCTGCGGCTCCAAACGCTTAACCAGAACGGTCTAGGGAAAAAATAGACATACCGTTGTAACCGGACGAGTTTCTACTTTTAGACGCAATAGGAATTTTTGGGTTAGGCCAATCCGGTCGCGAGGTATGGGAGTTTGAATCTAAGAAATGGTTGAGAAGGCAACAAATTTTTCGCACTTCTGCTGCTCCAATCGCTTAACCAGATTGGCCCAGGGAAAAAAACACATACCGTTGTAATCGGGCGGGTTTCTATTTACACACGCAGCAGGAATTTTTGGGTTTTGTCAATCCGTTCGCGAGATATGGTAGTTTGAAGCTAAGAAATAGTTGAGAAGACAACAAATTTTTCCCAATTCTGCTGCTCCAAACGCTTAACCAGAATGGCCTAGGGAAAAAACACACATACCGTTGTAATCGGGCGAGTTTCTACTTTGAGACGCAGCAGGAATTTTTAGGTTAGGTCAATCTGTTCGCGGGATATGGGAGTTTGAAGCCAAGAAATGGTTGAGAAGGCAACAAATATTTCGCACTTCTGCTGCTCCAACCGCTTAACCAGAATGGCCTAGGGAAAAAATACACATACCGTTGTAACCGGACGAGTTTCTATTTTCAGACGCAATAGCAATTTTTCGGTTAGGTCAATCCGTTCGCGAGATATGGGAGTTTGAAGCCAAGAAATGGTTGAGAAGGCAACAAATATTTCGCACTTCTGCTGCTCCAACCGCTTAACCAGAATGGCCTAGGGAAAAAATACACATACCGTTCTAATCGGGCGAGTTTCTACTTTCAGATGCAATAGGAATTTTAGTGTTAGGTCAATCTGTTCGCGAGATATGGGAGTTTGAAGCCAAGAAATGGTTGAGAAGGCAACAAATATTTCGCACTTCTGCAGCTCCAGTCGCTTAACCAGAATGGCCTAGGGGCAAAATACACATACCGTTGTAATCGGGCGAGTTTCTACTTTCAGACGCAGCAGGAATTTTTGGGTTAGGTCAATCTGTTCGCGGGATATGGGAGTTTGAAGCCAAGAAATGGTTGAGAAGGCAACAAATATTTCGCACTTCTGCTGCTCCAACCGCTTAACCAGAATGGCCTAGGGAAAAAATACACATACCGTTGTAACCGGGCGAGTTTCTACTATCAGATGCAATAGGAATTTGTGGGTTAGGTCAGTCCGTTCGCGAGATATGGGAGTTTGAATCTAAGAAATGATTGAGAAGGCAACAAATATTTCGCACTTCTGCTGCTCCAACCGCTTAACCAGAATGGCCTAGGGAAAAAATACACATACCGTTGCAACCGGACGAGTTTCTACTTTCAGACGCAATAGGAATTTTTGGGTTAGGTCAATCCGTTCGCGAGATATGAGACGTTGAAACTAAGAAATGGTTGACAAGACAACAAATTTTTTGCACTTCTGCTGCTCCAGTCGCTTAACCAGAATGGCCTAGGGGAAAAATGCACATACCGTTGTAATCGGGCGGGTTTCTACTTTCAGATGCAATAGGAATTTTTAGGTTAAGTAAATCCGTTCGCGAGAAATGGGAGTTTGAATCTAAGAAATGATTGAGAAGACTGCAAATTTTTCGCAATTCTGCTGCTCCAAAGGCTTAACCAGAATGGCCTAGGGAAAAAATGCACATTCCGTTGTAATCAGGCGAGTTTCTACTTTGAGACGCAGCAGGAATTTTTGGGTTAGGTCAATCTGTTCGCGGGATATGGGAGTTTGAAGCCAAGAAATGGTTGAGAAGGCAACAAATATTTCGCACTTCTGCTGCTCCAACCGCTTAACCAGAATGGCCTAGGGAAAAAATACACATACCGTTGTAACCGGGCGAGTTTCTACTATCAGATGCAATAGGAATTTGTGGGTTAGGTCAGTCCGTTCGCGAGATATGGGAGTTTGAATCTAAGAAATGATTGAGAAGGCAACAAATATTTCGCACTTCTGCTGCTCCAACCGCTTAACCAGAATGGCCTAGGGAAAAAATACACATACCGTTGCAACCGGACGAGTTTCTACTTTCAGACGCAATAGGAATTTTTGGGTTAGGTCAATCCGTTCGCGAGATATGAGACGTTGAAACTAAGAAATGGTTGACAAGACAACAAATTTTTTGCACTTCTGCTGCTCCAGTCGCTTAACCAGAATGGCCTAGGGGAAAAATGCACATACCGTTGTAATCGGGCGGGTTTCTACTTTCAGATGCAATAGGAATTTTTAGGTTAAGTAAATCCGTTCGCGAGAAATGGGAGTTTGAATCTAAGAAATGATTGAGAAGACTACAAATTTTTCGCAATTCTGCTGCTCCAAAGGCTTAACCAGAATGGCCTAGGGAAAAAATACACATTCCGTTGTAATCAGGCGAGTTTCTACTTTCAGATGCAATAGGAATTTTTGGGTTATGTCAATCCGTTCGCGAGATATGGTAGTTTGAAGCTAAGAAATGGTTGAGAAGACAACAAATATTTCGCACTTCTGCTGCTCCAACCGCTTAACCAGAATGGCCTAGGGAAAAAATACACATACCGTTGTAACCGGACGAGTTTCTATTTTCAGACGCAATAGCAATTTTTCGGTTAGGTCAATCCGTTCGCGAGATATGGGAGTTTGAAGCCAAGAAATGGTTGAGAAGGCAACAAATATTTCGCACTTCTGCTGCTCCAACCGCTTAACCAGAATGGCCTAGGGAAAAAATACACATACCGTTCTAATCGGGCGAGTTTCTACTTTCAGATGCAATAGGAATTTTAGTGTTAGGTCAATCTGTTCGCGAGATATGGGAGTTTGAAGCCAAGAAATGGTTGAGAAGGCAACAAATATTTCGCACTTCTGCAGCTCCAGTCGCTTAACCAGAATGGCCTAGGGGCAAAATACACATACCGTTGTAATCGGGCGAGTTTCTACTTTCAGACGCAGCAGGAATTTTTGGGTTAGGTCAATCTGTTCGCGGGATATGGGAGTTTGAAGCCAAGAAATGGTTGAGAAGGCAACAAATATTTCGCACTTCTGCTGCTCCAAACGCTTAACCCGAATGGCCTGGGGAGAAAATTCACATACCGTTGTAATCGGGCGAGTTTCTACGTTCTGACGCTGAAGGAATTTTTGGGTTTGGTCAATCCGTTCGCGAGATATCGGACTTTGAAGCGAAGAAATGGTTGACAAGATAACAAATTTTTCGCACGTCTGCAGCTGCAAACGCTTAACCAGAATCGCCTAGGGAAAAAATACACATACCGTTCTAATCGGGCGAGTTTCTACTTTCAGATGCAATATGAATTTTAGGGTTAGGTCAATCTGTTCGCGAGATATGGGAGTTTGAAGCCAAGAAATGGTTGAGAAGGCAACAAATTTTTCGCACTTCTGCGGCTCCAAACGCTTAACCAGAACGGTCTAGGGAAAAAATAGACATACCGTTGTAACCGGACGAGTTTCTACTTTTAGACGCAATAGGAATTTTTGGGTTAGGCCAATCCGGTCGCGAGGTATGGGAGTTTGAATCTAAGAAATGGTTGAGAAGGCAACAAATTTTTCGCACTTCTGCTGCTCCAATCGCTTAACCAGATTGGCCCAGGGAAAAAAACACATACCGTTGTAATCGGGCGGGTTTCTATTTACACACGCAGCAGGAATTTTTGGGTTTTGTCAATCCGTTCGCGAGATATGGTAGTTTGAAGCTAAGAAATAGTTGAGAAGACAACAAATTTTTCCCAATTCTGCTGCTCCAAACGCTTAACCAGAATGGCCTAGGGAAAAAACACACATACCGTTGTAATCGGGCGAGTTTCTACTTTGAGACGCAGCAGGAATTTTTAGGTTAGGTCAATCTGTTCGCGGGATATGGGAGTTTGAAGCCAAGAAATGGTTGAGAAGGCAACAAATATTTCGCACTTCTGCTGCTCCAACCGCTTAACCAGAATGGCCTAGGGAAAAAATACACATACCGTTGTAACCGGACGAGTTTCTATTTTCAGACGCAATAGCAATTTTTCGGTTAGGTCAATCCGTTCGCGAGATATGGGAGTTTGAAGCCAAGAAATGGTTGAGAAGGCAACAAATATTTCGCACTTCTGCTGCTCCAACCGCTTAACCAGAATGGCCTAGGGAAAAAATACACATACCGTTCTAATCGGGCGAGTTTCTACTTTCAGATGCAATAGGAATTTTAGTGTTAGGTCAATCTGTTCGCGAGATATGGGAGTTTGAAGCCAAGAAATGGTTGAGAAGGCAACAAATATTTCGCACTTCTGCAGCTCCAGTCGCTTAACCAGAATGGCCTAGGGGCAAAATACACATACCGTTGTAATCGGGCGAGTTTCTACTTTCAGACGCAGCAGGAATTTTTGGGTTAGGTCAATCTGTTCGCGGGATATGGGAGTTTGAAGCCAAGAAATGGTTGAGAAGGCAACAAATATTTCGCACTTCTGCTGCTCCAACCGCTTAACCAGAATGGCCTAGGGAAAAAATACACATACCGTTGTAACCGGACGAGTTTCTATTTTCAGACGCAATAGCAATTTTTCGGTTAGGTCAATCCGTTCGCGAGATATGGGAGTTTGAAGCCAAGAAATGGTTGAGAAGGCAACAAATATTTCGCACTTCTGCTGCTCCAACCGCTTAACCAGAATGGCCTAGGGAAAAAATACATATACCGTTCTAATCGGGCGAGTTTCTACTTTCAGATGCAATAGGAATTTTAGGGTTAGGTCAATCTGTTCGCGAGATATGGGAGTTTGAAGCCAAGAAATGGTTGAGAAGGCAACAAATATTTCGCACTTCTGCTGCTCCAAACGCTTAACCAGATTGGCCTAGGGAAAAAATACACATACCGTTGTAATCGGGCGAGTTTCTACTTTCAGACCCAGCAGGATTTTCTGGGTTTGGTATATCCGTTCGCGAGATATGGGACTTTGAAGCTAAGAAATGGTTGACAAGACAACAAATTTTTCGCAATTCTGCTGTTCCAAACGCTTAACCAGAATGGCCTAGGGGGAAAATACACGTACCGTTGTAATCGGGCGAGTTTCTACTTTCAGATGCAATAGAAATTTTTGGGTTTAGTCAATCCGTTCGCGAGATATGGGAGTCTTGAAGCTAAGAAATGGTTGAGAAGGCGACAAATTTTTCGCAATTCTGCTGCTCCATACGCTTAACCAGTGTGGCCTAGGGAAAAAACACACATTCCGTTGTAATCGGGCGAGTTTCTACTTTGAGACGCAGCAGCAATTTTTGGGTTAGGTCAATCTGTTCGCGGGATATGGGAGTTTGAAGACAAGAAATGGTTGAGAAGGCAACAAATATTTCGCAATTCTGCTGCTCCAACCGCTTAACCAGAATGGCCTAGGGAAAAAATACACATACCGTTGTAACCGGACGAGTTTCTATTTCCAGACGCAATAGCAATTTTTGTGTTAGGTCAATCCGTTCGCGAGATACGGGAGTTTGAAGCTAAGAAATGGTTGAGAAGGCATCAAATTTTTCGCAATTCTGCTGCTCCAATCACTTAACCAGATTGGCCTAGGGAAAAAATACACATACCGTTGTAATCGGGCGAGTTTCTACGTTCTGACGCTGAAGGAATTTTTGGGTTAGGTCAATCTGTTCGCGAGATATGGGAGTTTGAATCTAAGAAATAGTTGAGAAGACAACAAATTTTTCGCACTTCAGCTGCTCCAAACGCTTAACCAGAATGGCCTATGGGAAAAATACACATACCGTTGTAATCGGGCGAGTTTCTACTTTCAAATGCAATAGGAATTTTTGAATTAGGTCAATCCGTTCGCGATATATGGGAGTTTGAAGCCAAGAAATGGTTGAGAAGGCAACAAATATTTCGCACTTCTGCTGCTCCAACCGCTTAACCAGAATGGCCTAGGGAAAAAATACACATACCGTTGTAACCGGGCGAGTTTCTACTTTCAGATGCAATATGAATTTTAGGGTTAGGTCAATCTGTTCGCGAGATATGGGAGTTTGAAGCCAAGAAATGGTTGAGAAGGCAACAAATTTTTTGCACTTCTGCTGCTCCAGTCGCTTAACCAGAATGGCCTAGGGGAAAAATGCACATACCGTTGTAATCGGGCGGGTTTCTACTTTCAGATGCAATAGGAATTTTTAGGTTAAGTAAATCCGTTCGCGAGAAATGGGAGTTTGAATCTAAGAAATGATTGAGAAGACTACAAATTTTTCGCAATTCTGCTGCTCCAAAGGCTTAACCAGAATGGCCTAGGGAAAAAATACACATTCCGTTGTAATCAGGCGAGTTTCTACTTTCAGATGCAATAGGAATTTTTGGGTTATGTCAATCCGTTCGCGAGAAATGGGAGTTTGAATCTAAGAAATGGTTGACAAGACAACAAATTTTTTGCACTTCTGCTGCTCCAGTCGCTTAACCAGAATGGCCTAGGGGAAAAATGCACATACCGTTGTAATCGGGCGGGTTTCTACTTTCAGATGCAATAGGAATTTTTAGGTTAAGTAAATCCGTTCGCGAGAAATGGGAGTTTGAATCTAAGAAATGATTGAGAAGACTGCAAATTTTTCGCAATTCTGCTGCTCCAAAGGCTTAACCAGAATGGCCTAGGGAAAAAATGCACATTCCGTTGTAATCAGGCGAGTTTCTACTTTGAGACGCAGCAGGAATTTTTGGGTTAGGTCAATCTGTTCGCGGGATATGGGAGTTTGAAGCCAAGAAATGGTTGAGAAGGCAACAAATATTTCGCACTTCTGCTGCTCCAACCGCTTAACCAGAATGGCCTAGGGAAAAAATACACATACCGTTGTAACCGGGCGAGTTTCTACTATCAGATGCAATAGGAATTTGTGGGTTAGGTCAGTCCGTTCGCGAGATATGGGAGTTTGAATCTAAGAAATGATTGAGAAGGCAACAAATATTTCGCACTTCTGCTGCTCCAACCGCTTAACCAGAATGGCCTAGGGAAAAAATACACATACCGTTGCAACCGGACGAGTTTCTACTTTCAGACGCAATAGGAATTTTTGGGTTAGGTCAATCCGTTCGCGAGATATGAGACGTTGAAACTAAGAAATGGTTGACAAGACAACAAATTTTTTGCACTTCTGCTGCTCCAGTCGCTTAACCAGAATGGCCTAGGGGAAAAATGCACATACCGTTGTAATCGGGCGGGTTTCTACTTTCAGATGCAATAGGAATTTTTAGGTTAAGTAAATCCGTTCGCGAGAAATGGGAGTTTGAATCTAAGAAATGATTGAGAAGACTACAATTTTTCGCAATTCTGCTGCTCCAAAGGCTTAACCAGAATGGCCTAGGGAAAAAATACACATTCCGTTGTAATCAGGCGAGTTTCTACTTTCAGATGCAATAGGAATTTTGGGTTATGTCAATCGTTCGCGAGATATGGTAGTTTGAAGCTAAGAAATGGTTGAGAAGACAACAAATATTTCGCACTTCTGCTGCTCCAACCGCTTAACCAGAATGGCCTAGGGAAAAAATACACATACCGTTGTAACCGGACGAGTTTCTATTTTCAGACGCAATAGCAATTTTTCGGTTAGGTCAATCTGTTCGCGGGATATGGGAGTTTGAAGCCAAGAAATGGTTGAGAAGGCAACAAATATTTCGCACTTCTGCTGCTCCAAACGCTTAACCCGAATGGCCTGGGGAGAAAATTCACATACCGTTGTAATCGGGCGAGTTTCTACGTTCTGACGCTGAAGGAATTTTTGGGTTTGGTCAATCCGTTCGCGTGATATCGGACTTTGAAGCGAAGAAATGGTTGACAAGATAACAAATTTTTCGCACGTCTGCAGCTCAAACGCTTAACCAGAATCGCCTAGGGAAAAAATACACATACCGTTCTAATCGGGCGAGTTTCTACTTTCAGATGCAATATGAATTTTAGGGTTAGGTCAATCTGTTCGCGAGATATGGGAGTTTGAAGCCAAGAAATGGTTGAGAAGGCAACAAATTTTTCGCACTTCTGCGGCTCCAAACGCTTAACCAGAACGGTCTAGGGAAAAAATAGACATACCGTTGTAACCGGACGAGTTTCTACTTTTAGACGCAATAGGAATTTTTGGGTTAGGCCAATCCGGTCGCGAGGTATGGGAGTTTGAATCTAAGAAATGGTTGAGAAGGCAACAAATTTTTCGCACTTCTGCTGCTCAATCGCTTAACAGATTGGCCCAGGGAAAAAAACACATACCGTTGTAATCGGGCGGGTTTCTATTTACACACGCAGCAGGAATTTTTGGGTTTTTGTCAATCCGTTCGCGAGATATGGTAGTTTGAAGCTAAGAAATAGTTGAGAAGACAACAAATTTTTCCCAATTCTGCTGCTCCAAACGCTTAACCAGAATGGCCTAGGGAAAAAACACACATACCGTTGTAATCGGGCGAGTTTCTACTTTGAGACGCAGCAGGAATTTTTAGGTTAGGTCAATCTGTTCGCGGGATATGGGAGTTTGTAAGCCAAGAAATGGTGAGAAGGCAACAAATATTTCGCACTTCTGCTGCTCCAACCGCTTAACCAGAATGGCCTAGGGAAAAAATACACATACGTTGTAACCGGACGAGTTTCTATTTTCAGACGCAATAGCAATTTTTCGGTTAGGTCAATCCGTTCGCGAGATATGGGAGTTTGAAGCCAAGAAATGGTTGAGAAGGCAACAAATATTTCGCACTTCTGCTGCTCCAACCGCTTAACCAGAATGGCCTAGGGAAAAAATACACATACCGTTCTAATCGGGCGAGTTTCTACTTTCAGATGCAATAGGAATTTTAGTGTTAGGTCAATCTGTTCGCGAGATATGGGAGTTTGAAGCCAAGAAATGGTTGAGAAGGCAACAAATATTTCGCACTTCTGCAGCTCCAGTCGCTTAACCAGAATGGCCTAGGGGCAAAATACACATACCGTTGTAATCGGGCGAGTTTCTACTTTCAGACGCAGCAGGAATTTTTGGGTTAGGTCAATCTGTTCGCGGGATATGGGAGTTTGAGCCAAGAAATGGTTGAGAAGGCAACAAATATTTCGCACTTCTGCTGCTCCAACCGCTTAACCAGAATGGCCTAGGGAAAAAATACACATACCGTTGTAACCGGGCGAGTTTCTACTATCAGATGCAATAGGAATTTGTGGTTAGGTCAGTCCGTTCGCGAGATATGGGAGTTTGAATCTAAGAAATGATTGAGAAGGCAACAAATATTTCGCACTTCTGCTGCTCCAACCGCTTAACCAGAATGGCCTAGGGAAAAAATACACATACCGTTGCAACCGGACGAGTTTCTACTTTCAGACGCAATAGGAATTTTGGGTTAGGTCAATCCGTTCGCGAGATATGAG